>NW_027362871.1:4760000-4835000 GCF_046119375.1 Phyllobates terribilis | reverse complement strand
CGGCACGTAGGAACTGGCGGTGAAATAAGTGCGCCAAAAAAGCGATAAAGTTTACGTTTTTTTTCTGTAATTCATCAGATGAGCGTGATAACGGAAGCTGCGCTGAACGGTGGCGCGTAGTAACAGGCGGTGAAATAAGCGCGCCAAAAAACTATAAAGTTTACTTTTTTTCCATAATTCATTAGATGAGCGTGATAACGGAAGCTGCGTTGAACGGCGGCGCGTAGGAACGGGCGGTGAAATAAGCGCGCCAAAAAAACTATAAAGTTTACGTTTTTTTTCCGTAATTCATCAAATGAGCGTGATAACGGAAGCTGCGCTGAACGGCGGCGCGTAGGAACGGGCGGTGAAATAAGCGCGCCAAAAAAACTATAAAGTTTACGTTTTTTTTCCGTAATTCATCAGATGAGCGTGATAACGGAAGGTGCGCTGAACCGCGGCGCGTAGGAACGGGCGGTGAAATAAGCGCGCCAAAAAAACTATAAAGTTTACGTTTTTTTCCATAATTCATTAGATGAGCGTGATAACGGAAGCTGCGCTGAACGGCGGCGCGTAGGAAAAGGCAGTGAAATAAGCGCGCCAAAAAAACTATAAAGTTTACGTTTTTTTTCCGTAATTTATCAGATGAGCGTGATAACGAACGCAGCCCTTAACGGCGGCGTCAGAGCGACTTTTTTTTGTTGCAGATTGAATTTTAAGTGCTTTTGCTATCATCAAACCTGTAGCCAGCTCTAATCCTCATTGAGCTATTCCAAGGGTGAGGGCTGGCTAAGGGTCACCCTGGAGGCACCTGTAGCCAGCTCTCATCCTCATTGAGCTGCTCCAAGGGTGAGCGCTGGCTAGGGGTCGCCCTGGAGGCACCTGTAGCCAGCTCTCATCCTCATTGAGCTGCTCCAAGGGTGAGGGCTGGCTAGGGGTCGCCCTGGAGGCACCTGTAGCCAGCTCTCATCCTCATTGAGCTGCTCCAAGGGTGAGGGCTGGCTACGGGTCGCCCTGGAGGCACCTGTAGCCAGCTCTCATCCTCATTGAGCTGCTCCAAGGGTGAGGGCTGGCTAGGGGTCGCCCTGGAGGCACCTGTAGCCAGCTCTCATCCTCATTGAGCTGCTCCAAGGGTGAGGGCTGGCTAGGGGTCGCCCTGGAGGCACCTGTAGTCAGCTCTCATCCTCATTGAGCTGCTCCAAGGGTGAGGGCTGGCTAGGGGTCGCCCTGGAGGCACCTGTAGCCAGTTCTCATCCTCATTGAGCTGCTCCAAGGGTGAGGGCTGGCTAGGGGTCGCCCTGGAGGCACCTGTAGCCAGCTCTCATCCTCATTGAGCTGCTCCAAGGGTGAGGGCTGGCTAGGGGTCGCCCTGGAGGCACCTGTAGCCAGCTCTCATCCTCATTGAGCTGCTCCAAGGGTGAGGGCTGGCTAGGGGTCGCCCTGGAGGCACCTGTAGCCAGCTCTCATCCTCATTGAGCTGCTCCAAGGGTGAGGGCTGGCTAGGGGTCGCCCTGGAGGCACCTGTAGCCAGCTCTCATCCTCATTGAGCTATTCGAAGGGTGAGGGCTGGCTACGTGTCGCCCTGGAGGCACCTGTAGCCAACTCTCATCCTCATTGAGCGTGATAACGGACGCTGCGCTGAACGGCGGCGCATAGGAACGGGCGGTGAAATAAGCGCGCCAAAAAAACTATAAAGTTTACGTTTTTTTTCCGTAATTCATCAGATGAGGGTGATAACGGACGCTGTGCTGAACGGCGGCGCGTAGGAACAGGCGGTGAAATAAGCGCGCCAAAAAAACTATAAAATTTACGTTTTTTTTCCGTAATTCATCAGATGAGCGTGATAACGGAAGCTGCGCTGAACGGCGGCGCGTAGGAACGGGCGGTGAAATAAGCGCGCCAAAAAAGCTATAAAGTGTACGTTTTTTTTCCATAATTCATTAGATGAGCGTGATAACGGAAGCTGCGTTGAACGGCGGCGCGTAGGAACGGGCGGTGAAATAAGCGCGCCAAAAAAACTAAAGTTTACGTTTTTTTTCCGTAATTCATCAGATGAGCGTGATAACGGACGCTGCGCTGAATGGCGGCGCGTAGGAACGGGCGGTGAAATAAGCGCGCCAAAAAAACTATAAAGTTTACGTTTTTTTCCGTAATTCATCAGATGAGCGTGATAACGGATGCTGTGCTGAACGGCGGCACGTAGGAACGGGCGGTGAAATAAGTGCGCCAAAAAAACGATAAAGTTTACGGTTTTTTTCTGTAATTTATCAGATGAGCGTGATAACGGACGCAGCCCTTAACGGCGGCGTCAGAGCGACTTTTTTTTGTTGCAGATTGAATTTTAAGTGCTTTTGGTATCATCAAACTTGTAGCCAGCTCTCATCCTCATTGAGCTATTCCAAGGGTGAGGGCTGGCTAGGGGTCGCCCTGGAGGCACCTGTAGCCAGCTCTCATCCTCATTGAGCTGCTCCAAGGGTGAGGGCTGGCTAGGGGTCGCCCTGAAGGCACCTTTAGCCAGCTCTCATACTCATTGAGGTGCTCCAAGGGTGAGGGCTGGCTAGGGGTCGCCCTGGAGGCACCTGTAGCCAGCTCTCATCCTCATTGAGCTGCTCCAAGGGTGAGGGCTGGCTAGGGGTCGCCCTGGAGGCACCTGTAGCCAGCTCTCATCCTCATTGAGGTGCTCCAAGGGTGAGGGCTGGCTAGGGGTCGCCCTGGAGGCACCTGTAGCCAGCTCTCATCCTCATTGAGCTGCTCCAAGGGTGAGGGCTGGCTAGGGGTCGCCCTGGAGGCACCTGTAGCCAGCTCTCATCCTCATTGAGCTGCTCCAAGGGTGAGGGCTGGCTAGGGGTCGCCCTGGAGGCACCTGTAGCCAGCTCTCATCCTCATTGAGCTGCTCCAAGGGTGAGGGCTGGCTAGGGGTCGCCCTGGAGGCACCTGTAGCCAGCTCTCATCCTCATTGAGCTGCTCCAAGGGTGAGGGCTGGCTAGGGGTCGCCCTGGAGGCACCTGTAGCCAGCTCTCATCCTCATTGAGCTGCTCCAAGGGTGAGGGCTGGCTAGGGGTCGCCCTGGAGGCACCTGTAGCCAGCTCTCATCCTCATTGAGCTATTCCAAGGGTGAGGGCTGGCTACGTGTCGCCCTGGAGGCACTTGTAGCCAGCTCTCATCCTCATTGAGCGTGATAACGGACGCTGCGCTGAACGGCGGCGCATAGGAACGGGCGGTGAAATAAGCGCGCCAAAAAAACTATAAAGTTTACGTTTTTTTTCCGTAATTCATCAGATGAGGGTGATAACGGACGCTGCGCTGAACGGCGGCGCGTAGGAACGGGCGGTGAAATAAGCGCGCCAAAAAAACTATAAAGTTTACGTTTTTTTTCCGTAATTCATCAGATGAGCGTGATAACGGACGCTGTGCTGAATGGCGTCGCGTAGGAACGGGCGGTGAAATAAGCGCGCCAAAAAAACTATAAAGTTTACGTTTTTTTTCCGTAATTCATCAGATGAGCGTGATAACGGATGCTGTGCTGAACGGCGGCACGTAGGAACGGGCGATGAAATAAGTGCGCCAAAAAAACGATAAAGTTTACGTTTTTTTTCTGTAATTTATCAGATCAGCGTGATAACGGACGCAGCCCTTAACGGCGGCGTCAGAGCGACTTTATTTTGTTGCAGATTGAATTTTAAGTGCTTTTGCTATCATCAAACCTGTAGCCAGCTCTCATCCTCATTGAGCTGCTCCAAGGGTGAGGGCTGGCTAGGGGTCGCCCTGGAGGCACCTGTAGCCAGCTCTCATCCTCATTGAGCTGCTCCAAGGGTGAGGGCTGGCTAGGGGTCGCCCTGGAGGCACCTGTAGCCAGCTCTCATCCTCATTGAGCTGCTCCAAGGGTGAGGGCTGGCTAGGGGTCGCCCTGGAGGCACCTGTAGCCAGCTCTCATCCTCATTGAGCTGCTCCAAGGGTGAGGGCTGGCTAGGGGTCGCCCTGGAGGCACCTGTAGCCAGCTCTCATCCTCATTGAGCTGCTCCAAGGGTGAGGGCTGGCTAGGTGTCGCCCTGGAGGCACTTGTAGCCAGCTCTCATCCTCATTGAGCGTGATAACGGACGCTGCGCTGAACGGCGCCGCATGGGAACGGGCGGTGAAATAAGCGCGCCAAAAAAACTATAAAGTTTGCGTTTTTTTTCCGTAATTCATCAGATGAGGGTGATAACGGACGCTGCGCTGAACGGCGGCACGTAGGAACGGGCGGTGAAATAAGCCCGCCAAAAAAACTATAAAGTTTACGTTTTTTTTCCGTAATTCATCAGATGAGCGTGATAACGGACGCTGCGCTGAATGGCGGCGCGTAGGAACGGGCGGTGAAATAAGCACGCCAAAAAAACTATAAAGTTTACGTTTTTTTTCCGTAATTCATCAGATGAGCGTGATAACGGATGCTGTGCTGAACGGCGGCAAGTAGGAACGGGCGATGAAATAAGTGCGCCAAAAAAACGATAAAGTTTACGTTTTTTTTCTATAATTTATCAGATCAGCGTGATAACGGACGCAGCCCTTAACGGCGGCGTCAGAGCGACTTTATTTTGTTGCAGATTGAATTTTAAGTGCTTTTGCTATCATCAAACCTGTAGCCAGCTCTCATCCTCATTGAGCTATTCCAAGGGTGAGGGCTGGCTAAGGGTCGCCCTGGAGGCACCTGTAGCCAGCTCTCATCCTCATTGAGCTGCTCCAAGGGTGAGGGCTGGCTAGGGGTCGCCCTGGAGGCACCTGTAGCCAGCTCTCATCCTCATTGAGCTGCTCCAAGGGTGAGGGCTGGCTAGGGGTCGCCCTGGAGGCACCTGTAGCCAGCTCTCATCCTCATTGAGCTGCTCCAAGGGTGAGGGCTGGCTACGGGTCGCCCTGGAGGCACCTGTAGCCAGCTCTCATCCTCATTGAGCTGCTCCAAGGGTGAGGGCTGGCTAGGGGTCGCCCTGGAGGCACCTGTAGCCAGCTCTCATCCTCATTGAGCTGCTCCAAGGGTGAGGGCTGGCTAGGGGTCGCCCTGGAGGCACCTGTAGCCAGCTCTCATCCTCATTGAGCTGCTCCAAGGGTGAGGGCTGGCTAGGGGTCGCCCTGGAGGCACCTGTAGCCAGCTCTCATCCTCATTGAGCTGCTCCAAGGGTGAGGGCTGGCTAGGGGTCGCCCTGGAGGCACCTGTAGCCAGCTCTCATCCTCATTGAGCTGCTCCAAGGGTGAGGGCTGGCTAGGGGTCGCCCTGGAGGCACCTGTAGCCAGCTCTCATCCTCATTGAGCTATTCGAAGGGTGAGGGCTGGCTACGTGTCGCCCTGGAGGCACCTGTAGCCAACTCTCATCCTCATTGAGCGTGATAACGGACGCTGCGCTGAACGGCGGCGCATAGGAACGGGCGGTGAAATAAGCGCGCCAAAAAAACTATAAAGTTTACGTTTTTTTTCCGTAATTCATCAGATGAGGGTGATAACGGACGCTGCGCTGAACGGCGGCGCGTAGGAACGGGCGGTGAAATAAGCGCGCCAAAAAAACTATAAAATTTACGTTTTTTTTCCGTAATTCATCAGATGAGCGTGATAACGGAAGCTGCGCTGAACGGCGGCGCGTAGGAACGGGCGGTGAAATAAGCGCGCCAAAAAAGCTATAAAGTGTACGTTTTTTTTCCATAATTCATTAGATGAGCGTGATAACGGAAGCTGCGTTGAACGGCGGCGCGTAGGAACGGGCGGTGAAATAAGCGCGCCAAAAAAACTATAAAGTTTACGTTTTTTTCCGTAATTCATCAGATGAGCGTGATAACGGACGCTGCGCTGAATGGCGGCGCGTAGGAACGGGCGGTGAAATAAGCGCGCCAAAAAAACTATAAAGTTTACGTTTTTTTTCCGTAATTCATCAGATGAGCGTGATAACGGATGCTGTGCTGAACGGCGGCACGTAGGAACGGGCGGTGAAATAAGTGCGCCAAAAAAACGATAAAGTTTACGTTTTTTTTCTGTAATTTATCAGATGAGCGTGATAACGGACGCAGCCCTTAACGGCGGCGTCAGAGCGACTTTTTTTTGTTGCAGATTGAATTTTAAGTGCTTTTGGTATCATCAAACCTGTAGCCAGCTCTCATCCTCATTGAGCTATTCCAAGGGTGAGGGCTGGCTAGGGGTCGCCCTGGAGGCACCTGTAGCCAGCTGTCATCCTCATTGAGCTGCTCCAAGGGTGAGGGCTGGCTAGGGGTCGCCCTGGAGGCACCTGTAGCCAGCTCTCATCCTCATTGAGCTGCTCCAAGGGTGAGGGCTGGCTACGGGTCGCCCTGGAGGCACCTGTAGCCAGCTCTCATCCTCATTGAGCTGCTCCAAGGGTGAGGGCTGGCTACGGGTCGCCCTGGAGGCACCTGTAGCCAGCTCTCATCCTCATTGAGCTGCTCCAAGGGTGAGGGCTGGCTAGGGGTCGCCCTGGAGGCACCTGTAGCCAGCTCTCATCCTCATTGAGCTGCTCCAAGGGTGAGGGCTGGCTAGGGGTCGCCCTGGAGGCACCTGTAGCCAGCTCTCATCCTCATTGAGCTGCTCCAAGGGTGAGGGCTGGCTAGGGGTCGCCCTGGAGGCACCTGTAGCCAGCTCTCATCCTCATTGAGCTGCTCCAAGGGTGAGGGCTGGCTAGGGGTCGCCCTGGAGGCACCTGTAGCCAGCTCTCATCCTCATTGAGCTGCTCCAAGGGTGAGGGCTGGCTAGGGGTCGCCCTGGAGGCACCTGTAGCCAGCTCTCATCCTCATTGAGCTGCTCCAAGGGTGAGGGCTGGCTAGGGGTCGCCCTGGAGGCACCTGTAGCCAGCTCTCATCCTCATTGAGCTATTCCAAGGGTGAGGGCTGGCTACGTGTCGCCCTGGAGGCACTTGTAGCCAGCTCTCATCCTCATTGAGCGTGATAACGGACGCTGCGCTGAACGGCGGCGCATAGGAACGGGCGGTGAAATAAGCGCGCCAAAAAAACTATAAAGTTTACATTTTTTTTCCGTAATTCATCAGATGAGGGTGATAACGGACGCTGCGCTGAACGGCGGCGCGTAGGAACGGGCGGTGAAATAAGTGCGCCAAAAAAACTATAAAGTTTACGTTTTTTTTCCGTAATTCATCAGATGAGCGTGATAACGGACGCTGCGCTGAATGGCGGCGCGTAGGAACGGGCGGTGAAATAAGCGCGCCAAAAAATTTATAAAGTTTACGTTTTTTTTCCGTAATTCATCAGATGAGCGTGATAACGGATGCTGTGCTGAACGGCGGCACGTAGGAACGGGCGATGAAATAAGTGCGCCAAAAAAACTATAAAGTTTACGTTTTTTTTCCGTAATTCATCAGATGAGCGTGATAACGGATGCTGTCCTGAACGGCGGCACGTAGGAACGGGCGATGAAATAAGTGCGCCAAAAAAACGATAAAGTTTACGTTTTTTTTCTGTAATTTATCAGATCAGCGTGATAACGGACGCAGCCCTTAACGGCGGCGTCAGAGCGACTTTATTTTGTTGCAGATTGAATTTTAAGTGCTTTTGCTATCATCAAACCTGTAGCCAGCTCTCATCCTCATTGAGCTATTCCAAGGGTGAGGGCTGGCTAAGGGTCGCCCTGGAGGCACCTGTAGCCAGCTCTCATCCTCATTGAGCTGCTCCAAGGGTGAGGGCTGGCTAGGGGTCGCCCTGGAGGCACCTGTAGCCAGCTCTCATCCTCATTGAGCTGCTCCAAGGGTGAGGGCTGGCTAGGGGTCGCCCTGGAGGCACCTGTAGCCAGCTCTCATCCTCATTGAGCTGCTCCAAGGGTGAGGGCTGGCTAGGGGTCGCCCTGGAGGCACCTGTAGCCAGCTCTCATCCTCATTGAGCTGCTCCAAGGGTGAGGGCTGGCTAGGGGTCGCCCTGGAGGCACCTGTAGCCAGCTCTCATCCTCATTGAGCTGCTCCAAGGGTGAGGGCTGGCTAGGGGTCGCCCTGGAGGCACCTGTAGCCAGCTCTCATCCTCATTGAGCTGCTCCAAGGGTGAGGGCTGGCTAGGGTTCGCCCTGGAAGCACCTGTAGCCAGCTCTCATCCTCATTGAGCTGCTCCAAGGGTGAGGGCTGGCTAGGGGTCGCCCTGGAGGCACCTGTAGCCAGCTCTCATCCTCATTGAGCTATTCCAAGGGTGAGGGCTGGCTACGTGTCGCCCTGGAGGCACTTGTAGCCAGCTCTCATCCTCATTGAGCGTGATAACGGACGCTGCGCTGAACGGCGGCGCATAGGAACGGGCGGTGAAATAAGCGCGCCAAAAAAACTATAAAGTTTACGTTTTTTTTCCGTAATTCATCAGATGAGGGTGATAACGGACGCTGCGCTGAACGGCGGTGCGTAGGAACGGGCGGTGAAATAAGCGCGCCAAAAAAACTATAAAGTTTACGTTTTTTTTCCGTAATTCATCAGATGAGCGTGATAACGGACGCTGCGCTGAATGGCGGCGCGTAGGAACGGGCGGTGAAATAAGCGCGCCAAAAAAACTATAAAGTTTACGTTTTTTTCCGTAAATCATCAGATGAGCGTGATAACGGATGCTGTGCTGAACGGCGGCACGTAGGAACGGGCGATGAAATAAGTGCGCCAAAAAAACGATAAAGTTTACGTTTTTTTTCTGTAATTTATCAGATCACCGTGATAACGGACGCAGCCGTTAACGGCGGCGTCAGAGCGACTTTTTTTTGTTACAGATTGAATTTTAAGTGCTTTTGCTATCATCAAACCTGTAGCCAGCTCTCATCCTCATTGAGCTATTCCAAGGGTGAGGGCTGGCTAAGGGTCGCCCTGGAGGCACCTGTAGCCAGCTCTCATCCTCATTGAGCTGCTCCAAGGGTGAGGGCTGGCTAGGGGTCGCCCTGGAGGCACCTGTAGCCAGCTCTCATCCTCATTGAGCTGCTCCAAGGGTGAGGGCTGGCTAGGGGTCGCCCTGGAGGCACCTGTAGCCAGCTCTCATCCTCATTGAGCTGCTCCAAGGGTGAGGGCTGGCTAGGGGTCGCCCTGGAGGCACCTGTAGCCAGCTCTCATCCTCATTGAGCTGCTCCAAGGGTGAGGGCTGGCTACGGGTCGCCCTGGAGGCACCTGTAGCCAGCTCTCATCCTCATTGAGGTGCTCCAAGGGTGAGGGCTGGCTAGGGGTCGCCCTGGAGGCACCTGTAGCCAGCTCTCATCCTCATTGAGCTGCTCCAAGGGTGAGGGCTGGCTAGGGGTCGCCCTGGAGGCACCTGTAGCCAGCTCTCATCCTCATTGAGCTGCTCCAAGGGTGAGGGCTGGCTAGGGGTCGCCCTGGAGGCACCTGTAGCCAGCTCTCATCCTCATTGAGCTGCTCCAAGGGTGAGGGCTGGCTAGGGGTCGCCCTGGAGACACCTGTAGCCAGCTCTCATCCTCATTGAGCTATTCGAAGGGTGAGGGCTGGATACGTGTCGCCCTGGAGGCACCTGTAGCCAGCTCTCATCCTCATTGAGCGTGATAACGGACACTGCGCTGAACGGCGGCGCATAGGAACGGGCGGTGAAATAAGCGCGCCAAAAAAACTATAAAGTTTACGTTTTTTTTCGTAATTCATCAGATGAGGGTGATAACGGACGCTGCGCTGAACGGCGGCGCGTAGGAACGGGCGGTGAAATAAGCGCGCCAAAAAAACTATAAAATTTACGTTTTTTTTCCGTAATTCATCAGATGAGCGTGATAACGGAAGCTGCGCTGAACGGCGGCGCGTAGGAACGGGCGGTGAAATAAGCGCGCCAAAAAAGCTATAAAGTGTACGTTTTTTTTCCATAATTCATTAGATGAGCGTGATAACGGAAGCTGCGTTGAACGGCGGCGCGTAGGAACGGGCGGTGAAATAAGCGCGCCAAGAAAACTATAAAGTTTACGTTTTTTTTCCATAATTCATCAGATGAGCGTGATAACGGACGCTGCGCTGAATGGCGGCGCATAGGAACGGGCGGTGAAATAAGCGCGCCAAAAAAACTATAAAGTTTACGTTTTTTTTCCGTAATTCATCAGATGAGCGTGATAACGGATGCTGTGCTGAACGGCGGCACGTAGGAACGGGCGGTGAAATAAGTGCGCCAAAAAAACGATAAAGTTTACGTTTTTTTTCTGTAATTTATCAGATGAGCATGATAACGGACGCAGCCCTTAACGGCGGCGTCAGAGCGACTTTTTTTTGTTGCAGATTGAATTTTAAGTGCTTTTGGTATCATCAAACCTGTAGCCAGCTCTCATCCTCATTGAGCTATTCCAAGGGTGAGGGCTGGCTAGGGGTCGCCCTGGAGGCACCTGTAGCCAGCTCTCATCCTCATTGAGCTGCTCCAAGGGTGAGGGCTGGCTAGGGGTCGCCCTGGAGGCACCTGTAGCCAGCTCTCATCCTCATTGAGCTGCTCCAAGGGTGAGGGCTGGCTAGGGGTCGCCCTGGAGGCACCTGTAGCCAGCTCTCATCCTCATTGAGCTGCTCCAAGGGTGAGGGCTGGCTAGGGGTCACCCTGGAGGCACCTGTAGCCAGGCCAGCTCTCATCCTCATTGAGCTGCTCCAAGGGTGAGGGCTGGCTAGGGGTCGCCCTGGAGGCACCTGTAGCCAGCTCTCATCCTCATTGAGCTGCTCCAAGCGTGAGGGCTGGCTAGGGGTCGCCCTGGAGGCCCCTGTAGCCAGCTCTCATCCTCATTGAGCTGCTCCAAGGGTGAGGGCTGGCTAGGGGTCTCCCTGGAGTCACCTGTAGCCAGCTCTCATCCTCATTGAGCTGCTCCAAGGGTGAGGGCTGGCTAGGGGTCGCCCTGGAGGCACCTGTAGCCAGCTCTCATCCTCATTGAGCTGCTCCAAGGGTGAGGGCTGGCTAGGGGTCGCCCTGGAGGCACCTGTAGCCAGCTCTCATCCTCATTGAGCTGCTCCAAGGGTGAGGGCTGGCTAGGGGTCGCCATGGAGGCACCTGTAGCCAGCTCTCATTCTCATTGAGCTGCTCCAAGGGTGAGGGCTGGCTAGGGGTCGCCCTGGAGGCACCTGTAGCCAGCTCTCATCCTCATTGAGCTGCTCCAAGGGTGAGGGCTGGCTAGGGGTCGCCCTGGAGGCACCTGTAGCCAGCTCTCATCCTCATTGAGCTGCTCCAAGGGTGAGGGCTGGCTAGGGGTCGCCCTGGAGGCACCTGTAGCCAGCTCTCATCCTCATTGAGCTGCTCCAAGGGTGAGGGCTGGCTAGGGGTCGCCCTGGAGGCACCTGTAGCCAGCTCTCATCCTCATTGAGCTGCTCCAAGGGTGAGGGCTGGCTAGGGGTCGCCCTGGAGGCACCTGTAGCCAGCTCTCATCCTCATTGAGCTGCTCCAAGGGTGAGGGCTGGCTAGGGGTCGCCCTGGAGGCACCTGTAGCCAGCTCTCATCCTCATTGAGCTGCTCCAAGGGTGAGGGCTGGCTAGGGGTCGCCCTGGAGGCACCTGTAGCCAGCTCTCATCCTCATTGAGCTATTCCAAGGGTGAGGGCTGGCTACGTGTTGCCCTGGAGGCACTTGTAGCCAGCTCTCATCCTCATTGAGCGTGATAACGGACGCTGCGCTGAACGGCGGCGCATAGGAACGGGCGGTGAAATAAGCGCGCCAAAAAAAACTATAAAGTTTACGTTTTTTTTCCGTAATTCATCAGATGAGGGTGATAACGGACGCCACGCTGAATGGCGGCGCGTAGGAACGGGCGGTGAAATAAGCGCGCCAAAAAAACTATAAAGTTTACTTTTTTTTTCCGTAATTCATCAGATGAGCGTGATAACGGATGCTGTGCTGAACGGCGACACGTAGGAACGGGCGATGAAATAAGTGCGCCAAAAAAACGATAAAGTTTACGTTTTTTTTCTGTAATTTATCAGATCAGCGTGATAACGGACGCAGCCCTTAACGGCGGCGTCAGAGCGACTTTTTTTTGTTGTAGATTGAATTTTAAGTGCTTTTGCTATCATCAAACCTGTAGCCAGCTCTCATCCTCATTGAGCTATTCCAAGGGTGAGGGCTGGCTAAGGGTCGCCCTGGAGGCACCTGTAGCCAGCTCTCATCCTCATTGAGCTGCTCCAAGGGTGAGGGCTGGCTAGGGGTCGCCCTGGAGGCACCTGTAGCCAGCTCTCATCCTCATTGAGCTGCTCCAAGGGTGAGGGCTGGCTAGGGGTCGCCCTGGAGGCACCTGTAGCCAGCTCTCATCCTCATTGAGCTGCTCCAAGGGTGAGGGCTGGCTAGGGGTCGCCCTGGAGGCACCTGTAGCCAGCTCTCATCCTCATTGAGCTGCTCCAAGGGTGAGGGCTGGCTAGGGGTCGCCCTGGAGGCACCTGTAGCCAGCTCTCATCCTCATTGAGCTGCTCCAAGGGTGAGGGCTGGCTAGGGGTCGCCCTGGAGGCACCTGTAGCCAGCTCTCATCCTCATTGAGCTGCTCCAAGGGTGAGGGCTGGCTAGGGGTCGCCCTGGAGGCACCTGTAGCCAGCTCTCATCCTCATTGAGCTGCTCCAAGGGTGAGGGCTGGCTAGGGGTCGCCCTGGAGGCACCTGTAGCCAGCTCTCATCCTCATTGAGCTGCTCCAAGGGTGAGGGCTGGCTAGGGGTCGCCCTGGAGGCACCTGTAGCCAGCTCTCATCCTCATTGAGCTGCTCCAAGGGTGAGGGCTGGCTAGGGGTCGCCCTGGAGGCACCTGTAGCCAGCTCTCATCCTCATTGAGCTGCTCCAAGGGTGAAGGCTGGCTAGGGGTCGCCCTGGAGGCACCTGTAGCCAGCTCTCATCCTCATTGAGCTATTCCAAGGGTGAGGGCTGGCTACGGGTATGCCCTGGAGGCACCTGTAGCCAGCTCTCATCCTCATTGAGCTATTCCAAGGGTGAGGGCTGGCTAGGGGTCGCCCTGGAGGCACCTGTAGCCAGCTCTCATCCTCATTGAGCTATTCCAAGGGTGAGGGCTGGCTACGTGTCGCCCTGGAGGAACCTGTAGCCAGCTCTCATCCTCATTGAGCGTGATAACGGACGCTGCGCTGAACGGCGGCGCATAGGAACGGGCGGTGAAATAAGCGCGCCAAAAAAACTATAAAGTTTACGTTTTTTTTTCCGTAATTCATCAGATGAGGGTGATAACGGACGCTGCGCTGAACGGCGGCGCGTAGGAACGGGCGGTGAAATAAGCGCGCCAAAAAAACTATAAAATTTACGTTTTTTTTCCGTAATTCATCAGATGAGCGTGATAACGGAAGCTGAGCTGAACGGCGGCGCGTAGGAACGGGCGGTGAAATAAGCGCGCCAAAAAAGCTATAAAGTGTACGTTTTTTTTCCATAATTCATTAGATGAGCGTGATAACGGAAGCTGCGCTGAACGGCGGCGCGTAGGAACGGGCGGTGAAATAAGCGCGCCAAAAAAACTATAAAGTTTACGTTTTTTTTCCGTAATTCATCAGATGAGTGTGATAACGGATGCTGCACTGAATGGCGGCGCGTAGGAACGGGCGGTGAAATAAGCGCGCCAAAAAAACTATAAAGTTTACGTTTTTTTTCCGTAATTCATCAGATGAGCGTGATAACGGAAGGTGCGCTGAACCGTGGCGCGTAGGAACGGGCGGTGAAATAAGCGCGCCAAAAAAACTATAAAGTTTACGTTTTTTTCCATAATTCATTAGATGAGCGTGATAACGGAAGCTGCGCTGAACGGCGGCGCGTAGGAAAAGGCAGTGAAATAAGCGCGCCAAAAAAGCTATAAAGTTTCCTTTTTTTTTCCGTAATTTATCAGATGAGCGTGATAACGGACGCAGCCCTTAACGGCGGCGTCAGAGCGACTTTTTTTTGTTGCAGATTGAATTTTAAGTGCTTTTGGTATCATCAAACCTGTAGCCAGCTCTCATCCTCATTGAGCTATTCCAAGGGTGAGGGCTGGCTAGGGGTCGCCCTGGAGGCACCTGTAGCCAGCTCTCATCCTCATTGAGCTATTCCAAGGGTGAGGGCTGGCTACGGGTCGCCCTGGAGGCACCTGTAGCCAGCTCTCATCCTCATTGAGCTGCTCCAAGGGTGAGGGCTGGCTAGGGGTCGCCCTGGAGGCACCTGTAGCCAGCTCTCATCCTCATTGAGCTATTCCAAGGGTGAGGGCTGGCTACGGGTCGTCCTGGAAGTACCTGTAGCCAGCTCTCATCAAGAAAAAGCTACGCCTACTAAGTTGCATTAACCAATCGGAGCAGATTCATGATTTACATTCAAATAAACCATCATTTTAGGAAAAGGAAAAGGAGTTTTGGAGGGAAGTTTAATTTGATCCAGTGCTCAGGAGCAACAAGGGTGATTAGTGCACAAGAGAAGCTGTGACCTTAGCCAATTACAACCATGCCGCCCAAAAGAAGGTAAGTACACCTGGTGGGATAGTGAGTGGGAGGGAAATATGAATCTGCAGAGGTATGTGTTGCTTCTAGAAATACTCTTTCTGGACACCATTGCAGCATGCATTCTGGGGTACACTGAGACCATGGGAGTATTTGCAGAAGAGGTTAACATACAGCATGTATTGGGATCAGGTGCCTAACTATACTGCAGCATCATCTGAGCTTGTACTGGAATCAGGTGTATAAGTATACTTGTACTCATATAGCTTGTACTGGAATCAGGTGTATAAGTATACTTGTAGTCATATAGCTTGTACTGGAATCAGGTGTATAAGTATACTTGTACTCATATAGCTTGTACTGGAATCAGGTGTATAAGTATACTTGTACTCATATAGCTTGTACTGGAATCAGGTGTATAAGTATGCTTGTACTCATATAGTTTGTACTGGAATCAGGTGCCTAATCTGATGTCCTCTCTGTGACCTCTGCAAACTTTTTAGCTTGGTTGTATTACTGTGGTGGGGGGAGGGGGAAGGATTGCGGTGTGAAAGTGTATTATAACATCATGTTAAGGCTTGCAATTGTTCAGGCTCAGTCACAGAAAGGGTTTATGTTTTTGGCGCGGTCTTTCTGTATCTTTCAAAGTTTGCAGTGTGAAAAGGCTTTAAACTGTATATGTACTTGCTCGCTCACTCGTTTTTTCTCCTTTTTGACTGATAAATGAGTGCCGGTCATGTGCAAAACTGTATAAGCATTTGCATAGTCAATACCACATTAATTTTTTGCACGGTATCTTTGTCAATCTAAATAATTCTTGCAAAACCTCAGATTTGCGCAAGATCTAGGAACATGCATATGATAAAAAACCGCATGTGTTATGTGCACAATATTGCCACAATTTGTGTAGTATGCTATAAAAGTGCATTAACTTGTGCTAAACAATTGCTCCTTAAAAAATTGTGTACGTTTGTCCGTTTTTGTGACCAAAAATGAGGGCTGGCTATTGGTGGTCAAAATACACTCTAGAGCCAGCCCTCATCTTTTTAAAAAAATCTATGGCAATGATGAGACGTGCCTTTTCTCATGAGCTGTGTATTTGTTGTAAAAAAAAATCAGATTTTTGAAATCCAGTTATCCTGCTGAAACATAAAAAATGCTGGTTGATATTAGTGGGTGGAAAAGCTAGATTCTCACTGATATTGTTCCTGATCTTCCATTTTTCTTTTTTACAGCGGCTTCAGGATGCTGAAGACATGTCCACTATGTTACAAAGCATTTACTCAACTGCCACAGCACCTTACACGACAATGCCTTAGATGCTGTACACAAGAGGAGAAGGATGCGCTAGTGAAAGAATCTAGAAACTCACTGATAGCAATTGCAACAAAAGGAACATATATCCCTTATGACAAGATTCCAGAGATCACTACAAAGGACGATCTTATCTCCTTCCTGGAGGACAGAGGGTTTATAGTACCCGAGAAACCAACTATGGCCAGGTATGCCCCACTAGCATCTTATTCTTTGAATACTGATGTTCATACTTGTGTAAGCTTTATAGATTTGCATATATGTTCTGAACTATGCCAAATAATCACGTGTATTTTATATTTACAGGATTGTTGAAGATGAGGGGGCATCACCTGTGCAGGAGGAGCTGACAGCCAGTGAGCAAGAGCTGCCTAATGAGGAGGAAGTGCTGCCTGTTGAGGAGGAAATGTCTACAGTCATCGAGGAGGAGTCGCCCGTCCCAGAGGAAGAGCCGCCCGTCCCAGAGGAAGAGCCGCCCGTCCCAGAGGAAGAGCTGTCCGTCACAGAGGAAGAGCCGTCCGTCACAGAGGAAGAGCTGCCCGTCCCAGAGGAAGAGCCGCCCGTCCCAGAGGAAGAGCCGCCCGTCCCAGAGGAAGAGCCGCCCGTCCCAGAGGAAGAGCCGCCCGTTCCAGAGGAAGAGCCGTCCGTCACAGAGGAAGAGCCGTCTGTCACAGAGGAAGAGCCGCCCGTCACAGTGGAAGAGCCGTCCGTCACAGAGGAAGAGCCGCCCGTCCCAGAGGATTATGATGTCTACAGGTCAGTGTAAATTTATACAAGGAATTTACTTTAATCCCTTGCTCAAACATTGCCTTGGCCTCAGCACATCCTGGCTTTTAGGCCACTTTAAAAAATTGTCAACACTGCTGGCCTACTCAAGATTGTACTTCACGTTATTACTAAGGATTTTTATAATTTACAGGACTGTTGAAGATGAGAAGCCATCTACATCAACTGGCACATCGGCACGCCGAGCCATATCAAATCCTGAATTGGTGCATCTTTCAGCTGCAGAAGACTATACATCCTCTGAAACATCCGACAGTGAAGCCGATCAACAACCAGAGACCAGAGAAAGAGAGGAAAATACCAGCCAAACAGATGAAGACAGGCCGAGGTCAGTTAGTGTGTGTAACATTCTCACTCATCATGCTTTTATATATATCTATACATATCTATATATATCTATATATATATATATATATATATATATATATATATATATATATATATATATATATATATATATATATTTATATATATATATATTGAGCAAAAAAACAATACAAATAATGTTTAACTGGGACAATTAATAGCATATCCCACAACTTTACAGCCCTTACAAAGTAATTTTTTCTCCTATTTTAGGCAATAGATTTCCCTTCCATTGCAGCCATAAAACAGGATGCCAAAAAAGTGCCCTACACACAGACAGCTCTGTGGGGCACACAGCTTTGGCGGGGCATACTAAAATGCACTGCCATTACGATTTTCATCTGTGGGCCAGTAGAGGATGATGTACTAGCTTTACCCACAGATGAACTTCAGAACACGCAGTGTTCAGCAGTGGATGCTGCGTATAAAGGGCAGGCAGCCAGCAAAGTGCTGCTGCCAGTCAGAGCACTGGGGTCCACAGAAATCGGGCCTGGGGACACAGAAATGTTTACCACCCCTGACAACGGTGAGTGGAACCCCCAGCTGTCAAGGTCCCCGACATTTCCCCAGATTCTTCCACTGGGTGAGGGCCCCATGAATGCGTCGTTACAGGGAACCCTGGACTCACAGGCCCCATAGCGGCTGCATAGTCTACTGCCATTGGCAGGACGTCACTATATATATGCTGTATATGCTTACACAGTATTTTTCTCAAAGTTCTAATTTGTTTCTACTCTGACCTGTTGTTCTTTCTTCCAAATTTGTAGGATGACAAGCCAGAAATGGACTGTTGACAAGAGGATCAAAATGAAAGATGCAGGTTATTATGATCACCATTCTCTGTCTCATCCAATATTAAAAGGTTTTTCCTCTTATTTGCAGAACCATTGCAAGCTGGAAAGATACAAACAAATTGTTGAAAATGTGTCAAGGTTTTTATACTTTATGAACAAACGCCGTGTGAGCCTCAACTTTGCGACAAAGATTGAAAACGCCCATTTATTTTTCAAAAACCTTCAAGATCTCGGTCTGTGCAACCAAACTGTCACCAACTACATTAAGAATGTCCGGAAATTTGTACATTATCAACTATTTGCAACCAATTTACGCGATAAAAATGAAAAACTCTTCAAGGCAATGAAGTATTTCCAGTATGTGACTGCGGATATTCAGAAGAAATTTTCCAAGGGAGTTGCAAAAGAAGTTGTCAGCAAAAGGTATGTCAGCTAATTTTTATCCTTTCAGATGTATGCACAATTATTATTTTTTCTCTTTTCTCTCTCCCGCCAGGATTTTTCATACATGACTTAAAAATAGGCCTCACCTATCAGTCACATTTGTGGCACCCCAGGGGTCTGGTTTTCCACAAGTAATGTAATGTTATGTCTGAGAGCAGGTGGGAGGTCCTTTGGTCAGGGATCCTGTGCATGCCACACCTCCTGCCCAGTCTTGGGAGGGGAAGAACTTCCCCTGTATAAACCCTGGGCTGAGGCAGGGTTAGTCAGTCAAGGAGAGTAGAGACAGAGAAGCAGCATAGGAAGAAACAGCAGAAGCTCATTGGGAGCAATATTACTACGAGTCAGGGGCTGGCAGCTGCAGAGCTCGCCCTGACTGAGAAGCTTTCTTACCGGACCCGGCGTCCGAGGCTGTGGGGACTAACTCTTACCCAGCAGCAGAAGCCGACCGGCAGGGGATTTCAGGTCCTCAGGCCCAGAAACCCGAAGGCACGGTCACACGCGTGGGACCAGCACCGCCATCGTGGAGCGGAAGCCATTAGAAGGCCCCGAGTCACCGGCCATACGGGTGAGCACCACACGGTACACTCAGGGACGTGGGCTACTTATATCCGCTTCTAGCAAGGTAGCCAGAAGAGTACAGTCAGTTTGGGAGGCCTACAACTCCGCCTGGCCAGGGGAGATCCCATCTGCTCAAGGACTGACCAGGCCCCGTTCACTAGCAAGTACTCCGGGAGGGTCTATCGTTGTTACCAGTAAAGACCCTGAATTACACCGCACTGTCTCTGAGTGGTTCCTGCTACCCCCATCATCCACATCTGCTGCCCTGAGGCCATACCCCTCCCGTTGGGGGTTATACCATCTACGCTGCACCATCCATCCACCGGCCTCAGCGGACTGTCCTGCAGCGGCAGCTCCATAGCTGCATTCAACGGGTGGCGTAGTCGTCCTACATCTACCGCTGTTACATCGCCGCTCAGTTTGACTCCCTGGGCACGGACCGGGTCACCGCCACGAGACTACAACCCTCAAGAGATCCGGCTCCGGGTAAGCTCCCGCGTGCGCAACGCAGCGCGACATAGGCCCAGGGGCGCGTCACATTTATTAATCTTTCTCTTAGGTACCTGGAGTTGCATAAATTGGACAAAACACCTCAGCAATGCCAGGAGATCCTGACCGTTGCAAAGCCAGCTTTCCTGCAAGCCATCGAGGATGTCCAAGGAGGATCCCGAAATGAAGTGCATCAGTTGGAGATTCTCTATTACCTTGAGGCCTTAATCATACTAAAACACTTACAAAGACCAGGAGTTGTCAGAAACATGACGGTAAGTAACAATAATGCTTGTTGCAGCAGCATCCAGAATGCATTATCAGTAGGAACAGATATGCTCTCCCTTATCACAGATGTTCTGCACTTTAAATGAATGGTGGGCAGTTTATAGTCTGACATATGTTTGGTGTGAGGTGACTTTTCTATATATTTAGATTGTGTGGTTCCTATCATGCTCTGAAATCCAACTGAGGCAGAGGAGAGATACTGCCCTTTTAGTCTGTAGGTTTCGCTCTCCTGGTTAGGCACATCCCTCCCTCACGTTGGTGCGGTCATTGACTCCAGTAATTAATTTAGTCTATTTCAAATTTTCTTATCTTAATATTGAAGGGCCCAACTCAATTTTTATTAAGTGGTTTACTGTTTTTTGTTTTGTTTATTTACAGTGGTTTAACATCTACTTTAAAAAAGTGAGACGGGTGCTGGCCAAAAAAGACAGTCCAGATAAATTCTTCTTATCGACTACAGGAAGACAGATATATAATGTATCCACCGACCTTCATCGCTACCAGAAGAAGTAAGTCTTAAAAGTTAAAAATCCTACATATTAGATGTTGTGCCATGTATTTATGATCTACTCTATTGCTATCTAGGTACAAACTTAAATCCATCTCTAGTCAGGTGGCAAGAAAAACTTGTGAAACATGGACCGTGTCACATTTAACAGAGACACAGAGGTATCTTTTCTCCAAATATCTCAGTCATTCCAACATGACAGCAGAGAGGAATTACAGAGAAAAAACGTTAGGAGACCTCTGCCAAGCATACACACTGGTCTTGGCAGCAGGGAAATCATCGGAAAATCAACCTCAACCCAGCAGCTCAAGGTAATTTATTGCAAAGCAGTTATGATCTATTTCACCAAATTGTTGATAAAATGTAATATTCTGTTTTCTATCTCCCCTAAAGAGAAGCAGAAGAGAGCAATGGAGAAGAGGAGCAAATGGTCCAGCAAGCTGAAGACTACAGTGCCCAGGGTGAAACAGAGGACCTCGGTGTGTCAAATTTAAATACTAAGACTCAAAGGTGGGTATATTATTAAATCAAGCAAGCTAGTAGGAGTTGGCAAACTGTACATAGCTTGTGATGTTATGGACAATGACTTGTTCTTCTGAGCATCCTCAGCACCTATACCCAGGCAAAGTGCTCTCAGTAGCGGCCACTTGTAGACAGTATGCGGAAGGGTATATTACAGGCGTTTATTGATGATATCTCCATCGCAGAACAAACCTCGATGCCTAAACTTTTAGGATTGATAGAAGATATCCTTATACCACTCTAAGTGCCCAGAAAATGTAATGTTATTATTTATATCAGGCGGAGAGCACCAATCGAACCTAGGGTCACAACAAAGTCCATGAAGACAGGGATGCAGTTGAGGAAAAGGAAACACCCAGGGTAATTGGTCAATATACTCATTCACATTGTCCTTGAACAATAAACATTTCGGTTTTAACATATGTATTCCCCTTCTTTCCTTTAAAGAGATTAAGAAGACGGCAGTGATCAGCTCCCAAGAAAGAATGAGGCGTTTCGGAGACTAAAGTTCCGGTCTTGTTAAAGTTTCTGAATTCATGTTTTATTTGTTTCTTTTCTATTCTAGGTTGTTCTACAATTCCAGGTGAACGGGGCCCTCGAAGCAATGGGAGAAGATTTTCTTTATTATAAACATTTGTACTGTTTGTATTAGTGTTAAAGGGATTCTGTCACCAGGTTTTAGCCATCTCATCTGAGCGCACCATAATGTGGACACAGACATCTTTATTCCAGTGATATATCACTTACTAGGCTGCTCAGTGTAGTTTGCATTAAAACACTGTTAAATCATCTGGAGATTATCATTAGAGCACTACTCCAGTAGTCCAGTCATACTTGGGAGCTGCCAAATCTGCAACAGAGAAAACAGTAATTTTATCAAAATGACAGCAAGGAGCTCAGTAAGTGAAACATTGCTGGATCAGGATTTCTATCTCTACATTATGCTGCTGTCCGATGGGATGTCAAAAACCTGGTGACAGAGTCCTTTTAATAACTATTTTAAAGATAAATATAAAGTGGAAGTCCTATGGCTATGATGAAACAATTCTGACAACTGTTCAAATGGCACAATCATTTACTACCGTCAGGTTTCTGAGCCGTTTAGTCTAATGCTTTGTCAGTATTACTAGAATCCATAATAATTTAAAGGTCAGGTAGCCATAAAAGTGCTCCTGCCAGTCAGAGCAGTGCAGTCCCTGGAAATCAGGCCTAGGGAAGCAGAATATATTACCATCCCTAACAACGGTAAGCATGACCCCCAGCTGTCCAGCAACCCGACATGTAGAACTGCCTATAAAAATGACCATTTGTCCAGTCAGTGCATCACTCTCTGGTGCCCTTTTACACTGGCACACTGCTTTCTGTCTCTCTCTCTTTCTCTCTCTCCAGTGCAATGCTCTCTGGTGCTCTTTCACTCTCTTTCCAGTGCACCACTCTCTGATGTGTTCTCTTTCTCCCTACTGCACCGCTCTCTGGCACTCCTCTGTCTTTATAGTGCAGTGCTCTCTTTTGTGCTCTCTCAGTCTCCAGTGCATCACTGGCGCTCACTTTTGATCTCTCCCCATTGCACCACTCTCTCGCATGCTCTCTCTCTGGTGCTTTCTTTCCATCCAAAGTGCCTTTTTTTGTCTCTGTGCCTTCACGAGCCTCTCAATCTCTGTCTTTGCCCATCTGTGGCTCTCTATCGGTCTCTGTGCCTCTCTGTCCCTCCCTGTGCTTCTATTTACCTTTTGCATCCCTCTATGTGCCTACCTTTGCCCCTTTGCTCCCCTCTTTGCCTCTATGTGCCTCTCAATGACTCTCTCTCATGCACACCTCTTCCTGTAGGTCAAAGGTAAGAAGCACTACTCAAGTTGCAGCAGAGAAGATTAATTGGTAAGTAACCACAAAGCTACACAGTGTTTAACACTTGTGTATTTTTTAAGAATCTTGTTCCTGTAGGATGCTTCCTGAACATTAAAGTGAATTGTCAGGAAACATCTTTAAGCTACAGGATCCTTGAAAAATATGCAAGTTTTTATTGGATGATTTGTCAGGCTATCAACAATCACACAGGGCCACAGGCCCGTCAACAGGGCAATAGCCCACTCCACAAGGCCAATGACCCTTTGCAAAGGGCCAGAGGTCCCTTTCCGCAGTGCCATAGGCATTTCCACAGGGCCATAACCCACTCCAGCTCTCTCCACAGGGCAACAGGCCCATTTGAAGGGCCACAGATCCCTCTTCAGGGTCACAGGCCTTTCCACAGGGCCGCACCCACCTTCAGCTCTCTCCACAGGGCCATAGGCCCTTTCCTCAGGGCCACAAGCCCCTCCAGCTCTCTCCACAGGACCACAGGCTCCTACCGGGCCACAGGCCTTTACACAGTGCCACAAGCCCCTCCAGCTCTTTCCACAGGCAATCATGTTGCATGTTGTTTACTGCAAAAGACTTCATAGGCCCCAATCTTACTCCAGAGCCTTCCACAGGCCCCTCCAGCCCACTCCACATGGCCTTTTTTAGCAGAGCAAAACTCCCTCCAGCTCTCTTTACATCACTACATGCCCCTCTGCGGGCAAACAACCCCTTCAACTCTCTCCACAGTACCATAGGCTCCTTCTGCCGGGCCACAAGCATTTCCACAGGGCCACAATCCCCTCCAACTCTTCTCCACAGGACAACAAGCTCTCATTACAGGGCCATAGCTCCCCTCCACAGGGCCAAATGCACTTTCTGCATGGACACAGCCCCATTTAGCTCTCTCCACAGAGACACAAGGCCCGTCTGCAGAGCACAAGCCCCCTCTTCAAGGCCAAAAGGCCTTTCTACATGGCCATAGTCATTTCCATAGGGCACGAGCCCCTCCAGCTCTCTCCACAGGGCAACGGACCCCTATACAGGGTCACAGGCCTTTCCACAGGGCCACAACACCTTCAGCTCTCTCCACATGACCACAGGCTCCTACTGGGCCACAGGCCTTTCCACAGTGCCACAAGCCCCTCCAGCTCTCTCCACAGGCAATCATGTTGCATGTTGTTTACTGCAAAGGACTTCATAGGCCCAAATCTTACTCCAGAGCCTTCGAAAGGCCCCTCCAGCCCGCTCCACATGGCCTTTTCGTCAGGACACAACTCCCTCCAGCTCTCTTTACATCGCCACATGCTCCTCAGCGGGGCCACAGACACCTATACAGGGTCACAGGCCTTTCCACAGGGCCTCAACCCCTTCAGCTGTCTCCACAGGACCACAGGCTTTTCCACAGCCCACAACTCCTTCCAGCTCTCACCACAGGGCCACAGCCCCTTCCACAGGGCTAAAGGGCGTATCCATAGGGCCACAGACCTTTCCACAGGGCCACAACACCCTCCAGCTCTCTCCACAGGACAAGAAGCTCTCTTTACAGGGCCATAGCTCACCTCCACAGGGCCAAAAGCACTTTCCACACGGCCACAACTCCCAACAGCTCTCTCCACAGAGTCACAGGGCCCGCCTGCAGGGCACAAGCCCCCTCTTCAAGGCCAAAAGGCCTTTCTACATGGCCATAGTCATTTCCATAGGGCACGAGCCCCTCCAGCTCTCTCCACAGGGCAACGGACCCCTATACAGGGTCACAGGTCTTTCCACAGGGCCACAATCCCCTCCAACTCTTCTCCACAGGACAACAAGCTCTCTTTACCGGGCCATAGCTCCCCTCCACATGCACTTTCTGCATGGACACAGCCCCCTTTAGCTCTCTCCACAGAGACACAAGGCCCGTCTGCAGGGCACAAGCCCCCTCTTCAAGGCCAAAAGGCCTTTCTACATGGCCATAGTCATTTCCATAGGGCACGAGCCCCTCCAGCTCTCTCCACAGGGCAACGGACCCCTATACAGGGTCACAGGCCTTTCCACAGGGCCACAACACCTTCAGCTCTCTCCACAGGACCACAGGCTCCTACTGGGCCACAGGCCTTTCTACAGTGCCACAAGCCCCTCCAGCTCTCTCCACAGGCAATCATGTTGCATATTGTTTACTGCAAAGGACTTCATAGGCCCAAATCTTACTCCAGAGCCTTCCACAGGCCTTTCCAGCCCGCTCCACATGGCCTTTTCCTCAGGCCACAACTCCCTCCAGCTCTCTTTACATCGCTACATGCCCCTCTGCGGGGCCACAGACCCCTATACAGGGTCACAGGCCTTTCCACAGGGCCTCAACCCCTTCAGCTGTCTCCACAGGACCACAGGCTTTTCCACAGCCCACAACTCCTTCCACCTCTCACCACAGGGCCACAGCCCCTTCCACAAGGCCAAAGGGCCTATCCATAGGGCCACAGACCTTTCCACATGGCCACAACACCCTCCAGCTCTCTCCACAGGACAAGAAGCTCTCTTTACAGGGCCATAGCTCACCTCCACAGGGCCAAATGCACTTTCCACACGGCCACAACTCCCAACAGCCCTCTCCACAGAGTCACAGGGCCCGTCTGCAGGGCACAAGCCCCCTCTTCAAAGCCAAAAGGCCTTTCTGCATGGCCATAGTCATTTCCATAGGGCACGAGCCCCTCCAGCTCTCTCCACAGGGCAACGGACCGCTATACAGGGTCACAGGCCTTTCCACAGGGCCACAACACCTTCAGCTCTCTCCACAGGACCACAGGCTCCTACCCGGCCACAGGCTTTTACACAGTGCTACAAGTCCCTCTAGCTCTCTCCACAGGCAATCATGTTGCATGTTGTTTACCGAAAAAAGGACTTCATAGGCCCAAATCTTACTTCAGACCCTTCCACAGGCCCCTCCAGCCCGCTCCACATGGCCTTTTCCGCAGGCCACAACTCCCTCCAGCTCTCTTTACATCGCCACATGCCCCTCTGCGGGGCCACAGACCCCTATACGGGGTCACAGGCCTTTCCACAGGGCCTCAACCCCTTCACCTCTCTCCACAGGACCACTGGCTCCTTCTGCCGGGCCACAAGCATTTCCACAGGGCCACAATCCCCTCGAACTCTTCTCCACAGGACAACAAGCTCTCTTTACAGGGCCATAGCTCCCCTCCACAGGGCCAAATGCACTTTCTGCACGGCCACAGCCCCCTTTAGCTCTCTCCACAGAGACACAGGGCCCATCTGCAGGACACAAGCCCCCTCTTCAAGGCCAAAGGGCCTTTCTACATGGCCATAGTCATTTCCATAGGGCACAAGCCCCTCCAGCTCTCTCCACAGGGCAACGGACCCCTATACAGGGTCACAGGCCTTTCCACAGGGCCACAACACCTTCAGCTCTCTCCACAGGACCACAGGCTACTACCGGGCCACAGGTCTTTACACAGTGCCACAAGCACCATCCAGCTCTCTCCACAGGCAATCATGTTGCACTTTTGCAACAAGAGTCAATTTTTGTTGCAGTTCGGCAACATTGGAGTCAACCCTGTTGCAAATCGGAGACGAAGCTTGAAAATTTAGATGTTTACTGCAAAGGACTTCATAGGCCCCCATCTTACTCCAGAGCCTTCCACAGGCCCCTCCAGCACGCTCCACATGGCCTTTTCCACAGGCCACAACTCCATCCAGCTCTCTTTACATCGCCACATGCCCCTCTGCGGGGCAACAGACCCCTATACAGGGTCACAGGCCTCTCCACAGGGCCTCAACCCCTTCAGCTCTCTCCACAGGACCACTGGCTCCTTCTGCCGGGCCACAAGCCTTTCCACAGGGCCACAATCCCCTCCAATTCCACAGGACAACAGGCTCTCTTTACAGGGCCATAGCTCTCCTCCACAGGGCCAAATGCACTTTCCACATTGCCACAACCCCCTCCAGCTCTCTACACAGAGTCATGGGGCCCGTCTGCAGGGCACAAGCCCCTTCATCAAGGCCAAGGGGCCTTTCTACAGGGCTACTGGCCTTTAAATAGGGCCACAACCCCCTCTGGTACTCTCAACAGGGCCACAGGCTCCTTCTACAGGTGTACAGGCATTTACACAGGGCCACAACCACCTTTACCTCTCTCCACAGGGCAACAGGGCCCTTTCACTATGCAATAAGCCTTTCCATAAGGCCACAACCCCCTCTCTCTCTCTCAAAAAGGACAGAGGCTCCCTTTACAAGGAAACAGCCCCCTCCACAAGGCCAAAGTCCTTTTTCAAAGGGCCACAGGTCCCTTCCACAGGGCCATAGGCATTTCCCCAAGGCAATAGCCCCCTCCAGCTCTCTCCACAGGACCACAGGCTCCTTCTACAAGGCTACAACCCATTTCAGCTCTTTCATCAGGGCCACAGCCCCCTCCACCCCTCTTTAATCAGTTAAAAGGACTCATTTGAGTGACCTATTGACCATTGGTCAGCTCGAGTAAAGGAACCTGATATAGTATACTGCACTGTTTAATATTCTTTTTTTTCTTTACACAGGTTGAATGCTGGCAAAGAAATGTCACCTATGCCATGCTCCTTTATACCAGTTTTCTTGATTGACATGTTATTTTTGGAGCCAAATGAGAAAATTGGGAAATAGAAAGCTCCCCCCTCCTTCCAATCAGTGGATCCGGTCAGGTGCTCAGTGGCGGTAGGCCACCGCCTGGAAGCCAAACATGAAAAAAGGAATGCTGGCACCGGTTTCCATATGATGAATTTTACTTTATTCCATGAAGATCAATACATTAAAAAGAAGGCATCTTTACAGGCAATCCGCCATCATGTCATTTTTGGTTTAAGCCTAATTTCTTTCAATAAATAAAATAGAATAAATGTGTCACTTTTTTGCCTATACTAGTAGTTGTGGGGTATTATGACATCACAATAGAATTAATACTTACCCTTTCCGATGCCTTTTAGGGCTATCCGGTGCAGAACCAAGGCCAAATACCAACCGACAGGACCTTCATGTGACATCATGGAAGGTCCTGTCGCTCAGGACGTGGCTTTGGCTCTGCACCGGATAGACCGAAAAGGCGTCTGAAAGGGTAAGTATTAATTCTTTATTATTTTTAATACATCTGTATTTATTTAATTTTGATTTCGTACTGTATAGTAATACATTACAAAATGAAATGGGGGCTGGCAGACATGTCACAAAGGGGAGGAGGAACAGGATTCTTCTTCCACCTCTGTGACATCACTTCTCCTCCGGACCGGGTGGTGTGTGAACACAGCCTCAGGCTGCGTGCCCACGTAGCGATTTACAAGCGTATATGTTGCGTAATTTACGCAGCGGAAACGCTTGTGAAACACTTGATAATCTGCACCCCATGGTACTCAGTGGCATTCCGCAATGTTAATGCCCATGCTGTAGATTTTTACGCAGCGTTTCTGCTGCGCTTAAAAATCCTTTCCACAGGGCCACAACACATTCAGCTCTCTCCACAGGACCACAGGCTCCTACCCGGCCACAGGCCTTTCCACAGTGCTACGAGTCCCTCCAGCTCTCTCCACAGGCAATCATGTTGCATGTTGTTTACCGCAAAAGGACTTCATAGGCCCAAATCTTACTTTAGACCCTTCCACAGGCCCCTCCAGCCCGCTCCACATGGCCTTTTCCGCAGGCCACAACTCCCTCCAGCTCTCTTTACATCGCCACATGCCCCTCTGCGGGGCCACAGACCCCTATACAGGGTCACAGGCCATTCCACAGGGCCACAATCCCCTCCAACTCTTCTCCACAGGACAACAAGCTCTCTTTACCGGGCCATAGCTCCCCTCCACAGGGCCAAATGCACTTTCTGCACGGCCACAGCCCCCTTTAGCTCTCTCCACAGAGACACAAGGCCCGTCTGCAGGGCACAAGCCCCCTCTTCAAGGCCAAAAGGCCTTTCTACATGGCCATAGTCATTTCCATAGGGCACGAGCCCCTCCAGCTCTCTCCACAGGGCAACGGACCGCTATACAGGGTCACAGGCCTTTCCACAGGGCCACAACACCTTCAGCTCTTCCACAGGACCACAGGCTCCAGCCCGGCCACAGGCCTTTCCACAGTGCTACAAGTCCCTCCAGCTCTCTCCACAGGCAATCATGTTTCATGTTGTTTACCGCAAAAGGACTTCATAGGCCCAAATCTTACTTCAGACCCTTCCACAGGCCCCTCCAGCCCGCTCCACATGGCCTTTTCCGCAGGCCACAACTCCCTCCAGCTCTCTTTACATCGCCACATGCCCCTCTGCGGGGCCACAGACCCCTATACAGGGTCACAGGCCTTTCCACAGGAACTCAATCCCTTCAGCTCTCTCCACAGGACCACAGACTTTTCCACAGCCCACAACTCCTTCCAGCTCTCACCAGAGGGCCACAGCCCCTTCCACAAGGCTAAAGGGCCTATCCATAGGGCCACAGACATTTCCACAGGGCCACAACACCCTCCAGCTCTCTCCACAGGAAAAGAAGCTCTCTTTACAGGGCCATAGCTCACCTCCACAGGGCCAAATGCACTTTCCACACGGCCACAACTCCCAACAGCTCTCTCCACAGAGTCACAAGGCCCGTCTGCAGGGCACAAGCCCCCTCTTCAAGGCCAAAAGGCCTTTCTACATGGCCATAGTCATTTCCATAGGGCACGAGCCCCTCCAGCTCTCTCCACAGGGCAACGGACCCCTATACAGGGTCACAGGCCTTTCCCCAGGGCCACAATCCCCTCCAACTCTTCTCCACACGACAACAAGCTCTCTTTACCGGGCCATAGCTCCCCTCCACAGGGCCAAATGCACTTTCTGCATGGCCACAGCCCCCTTTAGCTCTCTCCACAGAGACACAAGGCCCGTCTGCAGGGCACAAGCCCCCTCTTCAAGGCCAAAAGGCCTTTCTACATGGCCATAGTCATTTCCATAGGGCACAAGCCCCTCCAGCTCTCTCCACAGGGCAACGGACCCCTATACAGGGTCACAGGCCTTTCCACAGGGCCACAACACTTTCAGCTCTCTCCACAGGACCACAGGCTCCTACTGGGCCACAGGCCTTTCCACGGTGCCACAAGCCCCTCCAGCTCTCTCCACAGGCAATCATGTTGCATGTTGTTTACTGCAAAGGACTTCATAGGCCCAAATCTTACTCCAGAGCCTTCCACAGGCCTTTCCAGCCCACTCCACATGGCCTTTTCCTCAGGCCACAACTCCCTCCAGCTCTCTTTACATCGCCACATGCACCCTCTGCGGGGCCACAGACCCCTATACAGGGTCACAGGCCTTTCCACAGGGCCTCAACCCCTTCAGCTCTCTCCACAGGACCACTGGCTCCTTCTGCCGGGCCACAAGCATTTCCACAGGGCCACAATCCCCTCCAACTCTCTACACAGGACAACTAGCTCTCTTTACAGGGCTATAGCTCCCCTCCACAGGGCCAAATGCACTTTCCACACGGCCAAAATCCCCTCCAGCTCTCTCCACAGAGTCACGGGGCTCGTCTGCAGGGCACAAGCCCCTTCATCAAGGCCAAGGGGCCTTTCTACAGGGCTACTGGCCTTTAAATAGGGCCACAACCCCCTCTGGTACTCTCAACAGGGCCACAGGCTCCTTCTACAGGTGTACAGGCATTTACACAGGGCCACAACCACCTTTACCTCTCTCCACAGGGCAACAGGGCCCTTTCACTATGCAATAAGCCTTTCCATAAGGCCACAACCCCCTCTCTCTCTCTCAAAAAGGACAGAGGCTCCCTTTACAAGGAAACAGCCCCCTCCACAAGGCCAAAGTCCTTTTTCAAAGGGCCACAGGTCCCTTCCACAGGGCCATAGGCATTTCCCCAAGGCAATAGCCCCCTCCAGCTCTCTCCACAGGACCACAGGCTCCTTCTACAAGGCTACAACCCATTTCAGCTCTTTCATCAGGGCCACAGCCCCCTCCACCCCTCTTTAATCAGTTAAAAGGACTCATTTGAGTGACCTATTGACCATTGGTCAGCTCGAGTAAAGGAACCTGATATAGTATACTGCACTGTTTAATATTCTTTTTTTTCTTTACACAGGTTGAATGCTGGCAAAGAAATGTCACCTATGCCATGCTCCTTTATACCAGTTTTCTTGATTGACATGTTATTTTTGGAGCCAAATGAGAAAATTGGGAAATAGAAAGCTCCCCCCTCCTTCCAATCAGTGGATCCGGTCAGGTGCTCAGTGGCGGTAGGCCACCGCCTGGAAGCCAAACATGAAAAAAGGAATGCTGGCACCGGTTTCCATATGATGAATTTTACTTTATTCCATGAAGATCAATACATTAAAAAGAAGGCATCTTTACAGGCAATCCGCCATCATGTCATTTTTGGTTTAAGCCTAATTTCTTTCAATAAATAAAATGGAATAAATGTGTCACTTTTTTGCCTATACTAGTAGTTGTGGGGTATTATGACATCACAATAGAATTAATACTTACCCTTTCCGATGCCTTTTAGGGCTATCCGGTGCAGAACCAAGGCCAAATACCAACCGACAGGACCTTCATGTGACATCATGGAAGGTCCTGTCGCTCAGGACGTGGCTTTGGCTCTGCACCGGATAGACCGAAAAGGCGTCTGAAAGGGTAAGTATTAATTCTTTATTATTTTTAATACATCTGTATTTATTTAATTTTGATTTCGTACTGTATAGTAATACATTACAAAATGAAATGGGGGCTGGCAGACATGTCACAAAGGGGAGGAGGAACAGGATTCTTCTTCCACCTCTGTGACATCACTTCTCCTCCGGACCGGGTGGTGTGTGAACACAGCCTCAGGCTGCGTGCCCACGTAGCGATTTACAAGCGTATATGTTGCGTAATTTACGCAGCGGAAACGCTTGTGAAACACTTGATAATCTGCACCCCATGGTACTCAGTGGCATTCCGCAATGTTAATGCCCATGCTGTAGATTTTTACGCAGCGTTTCTGCTGCGCTTAAAAATCCTTTCCACAGGGCCACAACACATTCAGCTCTCTCCACAGGACCACAGGCTCCTACCCGGCCACAGGCCTTTCCACAGTGCTACGAGTCCCTCCAGCTCTCTCCACAGGCAATCATGTTGCATGTTGTTTACCGCAAAAGGACTTCATAGGCCCAAATCTTACTTTAGACCCTTCCACAGGCCCCTCCAGCCCGCTCCACATGGCCTTTTCCGCAGGCCACAACTCCCTCCAGCTCTCTTTACATCGCCACATGCCCCTCTGCGGGGCCACAGACCCCTATACAGGGTCACAGGCCATTCCACAGGGCCACAATCCCCTCCAACTCTTCTCCACAGGACAACAAGCTCTCTTTACCGGGCCATAGCTTCCCTCCACAGGGCCAAATGCACTTTCTGCACGGCCACAGCCCCCTTTAGCTCTCTCCACAGAGACACAAGGCCCGTCTGCAGGGCACAAGCCCCCTCTTCAAGGCCAAAAGGCCTTTCTACATGGCCATAGTCATTTCCATAGGGCACGAGCCCCTCCAGCTCTCTCCACAGGGCAACGGACCGCTATACAGGGTCACAGGCCTTTCCACAGGGCCACAACACCTTCAGCTCTTCCACAGGACCACAGGCTCCAGCCCGGCCACAGGCCTTTCCACAGTGCTACAAGTCCCTCCAGCTCTCTCCACAGGCAATCATGTTTCATGTTGTTTACCGCAAAAGGACTTCATAGGCCCAAATCTTACTTCAGACCCTTCCACAGGCCCCTCCAGCCCGCTCCACATGGCCTTTTCCGCAGGCCACAACTCCCTCCAGCTCTCTTTACATCGCCACATGCCCCTCTGCGGGGCCACAGACCCCTATACAGGGTCACAGGCCTTTCCACAGGAACTCAACCCCTTCAGCTCTCTCCACAGGACCACAGACTTTTCCACAGCCCACAACTCCTTCCAGCTCTCACCAGAGGGCCACAGCCCCTTCCACAAGGCTAAAGGGCCTATCCATAGGGCCACAGACATTTCCACAGGGCCACAACACCCTCCAGCTCTCTCCACAGGACAAGAAGCTCTCTTTACAGGGCCATAGCTCACCTCCACAGGGCCAAATGCACTTTCCACACGGCCACAACTCCCAACAGCTCTCTCCACAGAGTCACAAGGCCCGTCTGCAGGGCACAAGCCCCCTCTTCAAGGCCAAAAGGCCTTTCTACATGGCCATAGTCATTTCCATAGGGCACGAGCCCCTCCAGCTCTCTCCACAGGGCAACGGACCCCTATACAGGGTCACAGGCCTTTCCCCAGGGCCACAATCCCCTCCAACTCTTCTCCACACGACAACAAGCTCTCTTTACCGGGCCATAGCTCCCCTCCACAGGGCCAAATGCACTTTCTGCATGGCCACAGCCCCCTTTAGCTCTCTCCACAGAGACACAAGGCCCGTCTGCAGGGCACAAGCCCCCTCTTCAAGGCCAAAAGGCCTTTCTACATGGCCATAGTCATTTCCATAGGGCACAAGCCCCTCCAGCTCTCTCCACAGGGCAACGGACCTCTATACAGGGTCACAGGCCTTTCCACAGGGCCACAACACCTTCAGCTCTCTCCACAGGACCACAGGCTCCTACTGGGCCACAGGCCTTTCCACAGTGCCACAAGCCCCTCCAGTTCTCTCCACAGGCAATCATGTTGCATGTTGTTTACTGCAAAGGACTTCATAGGCCCAAATCTTACTCCAGAGCCTTCCACAGGCCTCTCCAGCCTGCTCCACATGGCCTTTTCCTCAGGCCACAACTCCCTCCAGCTCTCTTTACATCGCCACATGCCCCTCTGCGGGGCCACAGACCCCTATACAGGGTCACAGGCCTTTCCACAGGGCCTCAACCCCTTCAGCTGTCTCCACAGGACCACAGGCTTTTCCACAGCCCACAACTCCTTCCACCTCTCACCACAGGGCCACAGCCCCTTCCACAAGGCTAAAGGGCCTATTCATAGGGCCACAGACCTTTCCACAGGGCCACAACACCCTCCAGCTCTCTCCACAGGACAAGAAGCTCTCTTTACAGGGCCATAGCTCACCTCCACAGGGCCAAATGCACTTTCCACACGGCCACAACTCCCAACAGCCCTCTCCACAGTGTCACAGGGCCCGTCTGCAGGGCACAAGCCCCCTCTTCAAAGCCAAAAGGCCTTTCTACATGGCCATAGTCATTCCCATAGGGCACAAGCACCTCCAGCTCTCTCCACAGGGCAACGGACCCCTGTACAGGGTCACAGGCCTTTCCACAGGGCCACAAAACCTTCAGCTCTCTCCACAGGCAATCATGTTGCATGTTGTTTACTGCAGAGGACTTCATAGGCCCAAATCTTACTCCAGAGCCTTCCACAGGCCCCTCCAGCCCACTCCACATGGCCTTTTCCTCAGGCCACAACTCCCTCCAGCTCTCTTTACATCGCCACATGCCCCTCTGCGGGGCCACAGACCCCTATACAGCGTCACATGCCTTTCCACAGGGCCTCAACCCCTTCAGCTCTCTCCACAGGACCGCTGCCTCCTTCTGCCGGGCTACAAGCCTTTCCACAGGGCCACAATCCCCTCCAACTCTTCTCCGCAGGACAACAAGCTCTCTTTACCGGGCCATAGCTCCCCTCCACATGCACTTTCTGCATGGACACAGCCCCCTTTAGCTCTCTCCACAGAGACACAAGGCCCGTCTGCAGGGCACAAGCCCCCTCTTCAAGGCCAAAAGGCCTTTCTACATGGCCATAGTCATTTCCATAGGGCACGAGCCCCTCCAGCTCTCTCCACAGGGCAACGGACCCCTATACAGGGTCACAGGCCTTTCCAGAGGGCCACAACACCTTCAGCTCTCTCCACAGGACCACAGGCTCCTACTGGGCCACAGGCCTTTCTACAGTGACACAAGCCCCTCCAGCTCTCTCCACAGGCAATCATGTTGCATATTGTTTACTGCAAAGGACTTCATAGGCCCAAATCTTACTCCAGAGCCTTCCACAGGCCTTTCCAGCCCGCTCCACATGGCCTTTTCCTCAGGCCACAACTCCCTCCAGCTCTCTTTACATCGCTACATGCCCCTCTGCGGGGCCACAGACCCCTATACAGGGTCACAGGCCTTTCCACAGGGCCTCAACCCCTTCAGCTGTCTCCACAGGACCACAGGCTTTTCCACAGCCCACAACTCCTTCCACCTCTCACCACAGGGCCACAGCCAGTTCCACAAGGCCAAAGGGCCTATCCATAGGGCCACAGACCTTTCCACATGGCCACAACACCCTCCAGCTCTCTCCACAGGACAAGAAGCTCTCTTTACAGGGCCATAGCTCACCTCCACAGGGCCAAATGCACTTTCCACACGGCCACAACTCCCAACAGCCCTCTCCACAGAGTCACAGGGCCCGTCTGCAGGGCACAAGCCCCCTCTTCAAAGCCAAAAGGCTTTTCTGCATGGCCATAGTCATTTCCATAGGGCACGAGCCCCTCCAGCTCTCTCCACAGGGCAACGGACCGCTATACAGGGTCACAGGCCTTTCCACAGGGCCACAACACCTTCAGCTCTCTCCACAGGACCACAGGCTCCTACCCGGCCACAGGCTTTTACACAGTGCTACAAGTCCCTCTAGCTCTCTCCACAGGCAATCATGTTGCATGTTGTTTACCGAAAAAAGGACTTCATAGGCCCAAATCTTACTTCAGACCCTTCCACAGGCCCCTCCAGCCCGCTCCACATGGCCTTTTCCGCAGGCCACAACTCCCTCCAGCTCTCTTTACATCGCCACATGCCCCTCTGCGGGGCCACAGACCCCTATACAGGGTCACAGGCCTTTCCACAGGGCCTCAACCCCTTCAGCTCTCTCCACAGGACCACTGGCTCCTTCTGCCGGGCCACAAGCTTTTCCACAGGGCCACAATCCCCTCCAATTCCACAGGACAACAGGCTCTCTTTACAGGGCCATAGCTCCCCTCCACAGGGCCAAATGCACTTTCCACATTGCCACAACCCCCTCCAGCTCTCTACACAGAGTCATGGGGCCCGTCTGCAGGGCACAAGCCCCTTCATCAAGGCCAAGGGGCCTTTCTACAGGGCCACTGGCCTTTAAATAGTGCCACAACCTCCTCTGGCTCTCTCAAGAGGGCCACAGGCTCCTTCTACAGGACAAGGGCCCCCTCCACAAGGCCAAAGGCCCTTTGCAAAGGGCCATAGGTCCATTCCACAGGGCCATAGTCATTTCCATAGGGCCATAACCCCCCTCAAGCTCTCTCCACAGAACCGCAGGCTCCTTCTACAGGTTTACAGGCATATACACAGGGCCACATCCGCCTTCACCTCTCTCCACAAGGCGACAGGGCCCTTTCACTGTGTCATAGGCCTTTCCATAAGGCCACAACCCCCTCTGTCTCTCTCAAAAAGGACAGAGGCTCCCTTTACAAGGCAACAGCCCCCTCCACAAGGCCAAAGGCCTTTTTCAAAGGGCCACAGGTCCCTTTCGCAGGGCCATAGGCATTTCCCCAAGGCAATAACCCCCTCCAGCTCTCTCCACAGGACCACAGGCTCCTTCTACAAGACTACAACCCCTTTGAGCTCTTTCATCAGGGCCACAGCCTCCTCCGCCCCCCTTTAATCAGTTAAAAGGGCTCAATTGAGTGACCACAACACCTTCAGCTCTCTCCACAGGACCACAGGCTCCTACTGAGCCACAGGACTTTCCACAGTGCCACAAGCCCCTCTAGCTCTCTCCACAGGCAATCATGTTGCATGTTTTTTACTGCAAAGGACTTCATAGGCCCAAATCTTACTCCAGAGCCTTCCACAGGCCCCTCCAGCCGGCTCCACATGGCCTTTTCCTCAGGCCACAACTCCCTCCAGCTCTCTTTACATCGCCACATGCCCCTCTGCGGGGCCACAGACCCCTATACAGGGTCACTGGCCTTTCCACAGGGCCTCAACCCCTTCAGCTCTCTCCACAGGACCACAGGCTTTTCCACAGCCCACAACTCCTTCCAGCTCTCACCACAGGGCCACAGCCCCTTCCACAAGGCTAAAGGGCCTATCCATAGGGCCACAGACCTTTCCACAGGGCCACAACACGCTCCAGCTCTCTCCACAGGACAAGAAGCTCTCTTTACAGGGCCATAGCTCACCTCCACAGGGCCAAATGCACTTTCCACACGGCCACAACTCCCAACAGCCCTCTCCACAGAGTCACAGGGCCCGTCTGCAGGGCATAAGCCCCTCTTCAAGGCCAAAAGGCCTTTCTACATGGCCATAGTCATTCCCATAGGGCAAGAGCACCTCCAGCTCTCTCCACAGGGCAACGGACCCCTGTACAGGGTCACAGTCCTTTCCACAGGGCCACAACAGCTTCAGCTCTCTCCACAGGCAATCATGTTGCATGTTGTTTACTGCAGAGGACTTCATAGGCCCAAATCTTACTCCAGAGCCTTCCACAGGCCCCTCCAGCCGGCTCCACATGGCCTTTCCCTCAGGCCACAACTCCCTACAGCTCTCTTTACATCGCCACATGCCCCTCTGCGGGGCCACAGACCCCTATACAGGGTCACATGCCTTTCCACAGGGCCTCAACCCCTTCAGCTCTCTCCACAGGACCACTGCCTCCTTCTGCCGGGCTACAAGCCTTTCCACAGGGCCACAATCCCCTCCAACTCTTCTCCACAGGACAACAAGCTCTCTTTACAGGGCCATAGCTCCCCTCCACAGGGCCAAATGCACTTTCTGCATGGCCACAGCCCCCTTTAGCTCTCTCCACAGAGACACAAGGCCCGTCTGCAGGGCACAAGCCCCCTCTTCAAGGCCAAAAGGCCTTTCTACATGGCCATAGTCATTTCCATAGGGCACGAGCCCCTCCAGCTCTCTCCACAGGGCAACGGACCGCTATACAGGGTCACAGGCCTTTCCACAGGGCCACAACACCTTCAGCTCTTCCACAGGACCACAGGCTCCAGCCCGGCCACAGGCCTTTCCACAGTGCTACAAGTCCCTCCAGCTCTCTCCACAGGCAATCATGTTTCATGTTGTTTACCGCAAAAGGACTTCATAGGCCCAAATCTTACTTCAGACCCTTCCACAGGCCCCTCCAGCCCGCTCCACATGGCCTTTTCCGCAGGCCACAACTCCCTCCAGCTCTCTTTACATCGCCACATGCCCCTCTGCGGGGCCACAGACCCCTATACAGGGTCACAGGCCTTTCCACAGGAACTCAATCCCTTCAGCTCTCTCCACAGGACCACAGACTTTTCCACAGCCCACAACTCCTTCCAGCTCTCACCAGAGGGCCACAGCCCCTTCCACAAGGCTAAAGGGCCTATCCATAGGGCCACAGACATTTCCACAGGGCCACAACACCCTCCAGCTCTCTCCACAGGAAAAGAAGCTCTCTTTACAGGGCCATAGCTCACCTCCACAGGGCCAAATGCACTTTCCACACGACCACAACTCCCAACAGCTCTCTCCACAGAGTCACAAGGCCCGTCTGCAGGGCACAAGCCCCCTCTTCAAGGCCAAAAGGCCTTTCTACATGGCCATAGTCATTTCCATAGGGCACGAGCCCCTCCAGCTCTCTCCACAGGGCAACGGACCCCTATACAGAGTCACAGGCCTTTCCCCAGGGCCACAATCCCCTCCAACTCTTCTCCACACGACAACAAGCTCTCTTTACCGGGCCATAGCTCCCCTCCACAGGGCCAAATGCACTTTCTGCACGGCCACATCCCCCTTTAGCTCTCTCCACAGAGACACAAGGCCCGTCTGCAGGGCACAAGCCCCCTCTTCAAGGCCAAAAGGCCTGTCTACATGGCCATAGTCATTTCCATAGGGCACAAGCCCCTCCAGCTCTCTCCACAGGGCAACGGACCCCTATACAGGGTCACAGGCCTTTCCACAGGGCCACAACACTTTCAGCTCTCTCCACAGGACCACAGGCTCCTACTGGGCCACAGGCCTTTCCACGGTGCCACAAGCCCCTCCAGCTCTCTCCACAGGCAATCATGTTGCATGTTGTTTACTGCAAAGGACTTCATAGGCCCAAATCTTACTCCAGAGCCTTCCACAGGCCTTTCCAGCCCACTCCACATGGCCTTTTCCTCAGGCCACAACTCCCTCCAGCTCTCTTTACATCGCCACATGCACCCTCTGCGGGGCCACAGACCCCTATACAGGGTCACAGGCCTTTCCACAGGGCCTCAACCCCTTCAGCTCTCTCCACAGGACCACTGGCTCCTTCTGCCGGGCCACAAGCATTTCCACAGGGCCACAATCCCCTCCAACTCTTCTCCACAGGACAACAAGCTCTCTTTACAGAGCCATAACTCCCCTCCACAGGGCCAAATGCACTTTCTGCACGGCCACAGCCCCCTTTAGCTCTCTCCACAGAGACACAGGGCCCGTCTGCAGGACACAAGCCCCCTCTTCAAGGCCAAAGGGCCTTTCTACATGGCCATAGTCATTTCCATAGGGCACAAGCCCCTCCAGCTCTCTCCACAGGGCAACGGACCCCTATACAGGGTCACAGGCCTTTCCACAGGGCCACAACACCTTCAGCTCTCTCCACAGGACCACAGGCTACTACCGGGCCACAGGTCTTTCCACAGTGCCACAAGCACCATCCAGCTCTCTCCACAGGCAATCATGTTGCACTTTTGCAACAAGAGTCAATTTTTGTTGCAGTTCGGCAACATTGGAGTCAACCCTGTTGCAAATCGGACACGAAGCTTGAAAATTTAGATGTTTACTGCAAAGGACTTCATAGGCCTTCATCTTACTCCAGAGCCTTCCACAGGCCCCTCCAGCACGCTCTACATGGCCTTTTCCACAGGCCACAACTCCATCCAGCTCTCTTTACATCGCCACATGCCCCTCTGCGGGGCAACAGACCCCTATACAGGGTCACAGGCCTCTCCACAGGGCCTCAACCCCTTCAGCTCTCTCCACAGGACCACTGGCTCCTTCTGCCGGGCCACAAGCCTTTCCACAGGGCCACAATCCCCTCCAATTCCACAGGACAACAGGCTCTCTTTACAGGGCCATAGCTCCCCTCCACAGGGCCAAATGCACTTTCCACATGGCCACAACCCCCTCCAGCTCTCTACACAGAGTCATGGGGCCCGTCTGCAGGGCACAAGCCCCTTCATCAAGGCCAAGGGGCCTTTCTACAGGGCCACTGGCCTTTAAATAGTGCCACAACCTCCTCTGGCTCTCTCAAGACTGTCACAGGCTCCTTCTACAGGGCAAGGGCCCCCTCCACAAGGCCAAAGGCCCTTTGCAAAGGGCCATAGGTCCATTCCACAGGGCCATAGTCATTTCCATAGGGCCATAACCCCCCTCAAGCTCTCTCCACAGAACCGCAGGCTCCTTCTACAGGTTTACAGGCATATACACAGGGCCACATCCGCCTTCACCTCTCTCCACAAGGCGACAGGGCCCTTTCACTGTGTCATAGGCCTTTCCATAAGGCCACAACCCCCTCTGTCTCTCTCAAAAAGGACAGAGGCTCCCTTTACAAGGCAACAGCCCCCTCCACAAGGCCAAAGGCCTTTTTCAAAGGGCCACAGGTCCCTTTCGCAGGGCCATAGGCATTTCCCCAAGGCAATAACCCCCTCCAGCTCTCTCCACAGGACCACAGGCTCCTTCTACAAGACTACAACCCCTTTGAGCTCTTTCATCAGGGCCACAGCCTCCTCCGCCCCCCTTTAATCAGTTAAAAGGGCTCAATTGAGTGACCACAACACCTTCAGCTCTCTCCACAGGACCACAGGCTCCTACTGAGCCACAGGACTTTCCACAGTGCCACAAGCCCCTCTAGCTCTCTCCACAGGCAATCATGTTGCATGTTTTTTACTGCAAAGGACTTCATAGGCCAAAATCTTACTCCAGAGCCTTCCACAGGCCCCTCCAGCCGGCTCCACATGGCCTTTTCCTCAGGCCACAACTCCCTCCAGCTCTCTTTACATCGCCACATGCCCCTCTGCGGGGCCACAGACCCCTATACAGGGTCACTGGCCTTTCCACAGGGCCTCAACCCCTTCAGCTCTCTCCACAGGACCACAGGCTTTCCACAGCCCACAACTCCTTCCAGCTCTCACCACAGGGCCACAGCCCCTTCCACAAGGCTAAAGGGCCTATCCATAGGGCCACAGACCTTTCCACAGGGCCACAACACGCTCCAGCTCTCTCCACAGGACAAGAAGCTCTCTTTACAGGGCCATAGCTCACCTCCACAGGGCCAAATGCACTTTCCACACGGCCACAACTCCCAACAGCCCTCTCCACAGAGTCACAGGGCCCGTCTGCAGGGCACAAGCCCCTCTTCAAGGCCAAAAGGCCTTTCTACATGGCCATAGTCATTCCCATAGGGCACGAGCACCTCCAGCTCTCTCCACAGGGCAACGGACCCCTGTACAGGGTCACAGTCCTTTCCACAGGGCCACAACAGCTTCAGCTCTCTCCACAGGCAATCATGTTGCATGTTGTTTACTGCAGAGGACTTCATAGGCCCAAACCTTACTCCAGAGCCTTCCACAGGCCCCTCCAGCCCGCTCCACATGGCCTTTTCCTCAGGCCACAACTCCCTCCAGCTCTCTTTACATCGCCACATGCCCCTCTGCGGGGCCACAGACCCCTATACAGGGTCACATGCCTTTCCACAGGGCCTCAACCCCTTCAGCTCTCTCCACAGGACCACTGCCTCCTTCTGCCGGGCTACAAGCCTTTCCACAGGGCCACAATCCCCTCCAACTCTTCTCCACAGGACAACAAGCTCTCTTTACAGGGCCATAGCTCCCCTCCACAGGGCCAAATGCACTTTCTGCACGGCCACAGCCCCCTTTAGCTCTCTCCACAGAGACACAAGGCCCGTCTGCAGGGCACAAGCCCCCTCTTCAAGGCCAAAAGGCCTTTCTACATGGCCATAGTCATTTCCATAGGGCACGAGCCCCTCCAGCTCTCTCCACAGGGCAACGGACCGCTATACAGGGTCACAGGCCTTTCCACAGGGCCACAACACCTTCAGCTCTTCCACATGACCACAGGCTCCAGCCCGGCCACAGGCCTTTCCACAGTGCTACAATTCCCTCCAGCTCTCTCCACAGGCAATCATGTTTCATGTTGTTTACCGCAAAAGGACTTCATAGGCCCAAATCTTACTTCAGACCCTTCCACAGGCCCCTCCAGCCCGCCCCACATGGCCTTTTCCGCAGGCCACAACTCCCTCCAGCTCTCTTTACATCGCCACATGCCCCTCTGCGGGTCCACAGACCCCTATACAGGGTCACAGGCCTTTCCACAGGACCTCAACCCCTTCAGCTCTCTCCACAGGACCACAGACTTTTCCACAGCCCACAACTCCTTCCAGCTCTCACCAGAGGGCCACAGCCCCTTCCACAAGGCTAAAGGGCCTATCCATAGGGCCACAACACCCTCCAGCTCTCTCCACAGGACAAGAAGCTCTCTTTACAGGGCCATAGCTCACCTCCACAGGGCCAAATGCACTTTCCACATGGCCACAACTCCCAACAGCTCTCTCCACAGAGTCACAAGGCCCGTCTGCAGGGCACAAGCCCCCTCTTCAAGGCCAAAAGGCCTTTCTACATGGCCATAGTCATTTCCATAGGGCACGAGCCCCTCCAGCTCTCTCCACAGGGCAACGGACCCCTATACAGGGTCACAGGCCTTTCCCCAGGGCCACAATCCCCTCCAACTCTTCTCCACACGACAACAAGCTCTCTTTACCGGGCCATAGCTCCCCTCCACAGGGCGAAATGCACTTTCTGCATGGCCACAGCCCCCTTTAGCTCTCTCCACAGAGACACAAGGCCCGTCTGCAGGGCACAAGCCCCCTCTTCAAGGCCAAAAGGCCTTTCTACATGGCCATAGTCATTTCCATAGGGCACAAGCCCCTCCAGCTCTCTCCACAGGGCAACGGACCCCTATACAGGGTCACAGGCCTTTCCACAGGGCCACAACACTTTCAGCTCTCTCCACAGGACCACAGGCTCCTACTGGGCCACAGGCCTTTCCACAGTGCCACAAGCCCCTCCAGCTCTCTCCACAGGCAATCGTGTTGCATGTTGTTTACTGCAAAGGACTTCATAGGCCCAAATCTTACTCCAGAGCCTTCCACAGGCCTTTCCAGCCCACTCCACATGGCCTTTTCCTCAGGCCACAACTCCCTCCCGCTCTCTTTACATCGCCACATGCACCCTCTGCGGGGCCACAGACCCCTATACAGGGTCACAGGTCTTTCCACAGGGCCTCAACCCCTTCAGCTCTCTCCACAGGACCACTGGCTCCTTCTGCCGGGCCACAAGCATTTCCACAGGGCCATAATCCCCTCCAACTCTCTACACAGGACAACTAGCTCTCTTTACAGGGCTATAGCTCCCCTCCACAGGGCCAAATGCACTTTCCACACGGCCAAAATCCCCTCCAGCTCTCTCCACAGAGTCACGGGGCTCGTCTGCAGGGCACAAGCCCCTTCATCAAGGCCAAGGGGCCTTTCTACAGGGCTACTGGCCTTTAAATAGGGCCACAACCCCCTCTGGTACTCTCAACAGGGCCACAGGCTCCTTCTACAGGTGTACAGGCATTTACACAGGGCCACAACCACCTTTACCTCTCTCCACAGGGCAACAGGGCCCTTTCACTATGCAATAAGCCTTTCCATAAGGCCACAACCCCCTCTCTCTCTCTCAAAAAGGACAGAGGCTCCCTTTACAAGGAAACAGCCCCCTCCACAAGGCCAAAGTCCTTTTTCAAAGGGCCACAGGTCCCTTCCACAGGGCCATAGGCATTTCCCCAAGGCAATAGCCCCCTCCAGCTCTCTCCACAGGACCACAGGCTCCTTCTACAAGGCTACAACCCATTTCAGCTCTTTCATCAGGGCCACAGCCCCCTCCACCCCTCTTTAATCAGTTAAAAGGACTCATTTGAGTGACCTATTGACCATTGGTCAGCTCGAGTAAAGGAACCTGATATAGTATACTGCACTGTTTAATATTCTTTTTTTTCTTTACACAGGTTGAATGCTGGCAAAGAAATGTCACCTATGCCATGCTCCTTTATACCAGTTTTCTTGATTGACATGTTATTTTTGGAGCCAAATGAGAAAATTGGGAAATAGAAAGCTCCCCCCTCCTTCCAATCAGTGGATCCGGTCAGGTGCTCAGTGGCGGTAGGCCACCGCCTGGAAGCCAAACATGAAAAAAGGAATGCTGGCACCGGTTTCCATATGATGAATTTTACTTTATTCCATGAAGATCAATACATTAAAAAGAAGGCATCTTTACAGGCAATCCGCCATCATGTCATTTTTGGTTTAAGCCTAATTTCTTTCAATAAATAAAATGGAATAAATGTGTCACTTTTTTGCCTATACTAGTAGTTGTGGGGTATTATGACATCACAATAGAATTAATACTTACCCTTTCCGATGCCTTTTAGGGCTATCCGGTGCAGAACCAAGGCCAAATACCAACCGACAGGACCTTCATGTGACATCATGGAAGGTCCTGTCGCTCAGGACGTGGCTTTGGCTCTGCACCGGATAGACCGAAAAGGCGTCTGAAAGGGTAAGTATTAATTCTTTATTATTTTTAATACATCTGTATTTATTTAATTTTGATTTCGTACTGTATAGTAATACATTACAAAATGAAATGGGGGCTGGCAGACATGTCACAAAGGGGAGGAGGAACAGGATTCTTCTTCCACCTCTGTGACATCACTTCTCCTCCGGACCGGGTGGTGTGTGAACACAGCCTCAGGCTGCGTGCCCACGTAGCGATTTACAAGCGTATATGTTGCGTAATTTACGCAGCGGAAACGCTTGTGAAACACTTGATAATCTGCACCCCATTGTACTCAGTGGCATTCCGCAATGTTAATGCCCATGCTGTAGATTTTTACGCAGCGTTTCTGCTGCGCTTAAAAATCCTTTCCACAGGGCCACAACACATTCAGCTCTCTCCACAGGACCACAGGCTCCTACCCGGCCACAGGCCTTTCCACAGTGCTACGAGTCCCTCCAGCTCTCTCCACAGGCAATCATGTTGCATGTTGTTTACCGCAAAAGGACTTCATAGGCCCAAATCTTACTTTAGACCCTTCCACAGGCCCCTCCAGCCCGCTCCACATGGCCTTTTCCGCAGGCCACAACTCCCTCCAGCTCTCTTTACATCGCCACATGCCCCTCTGCGGGGCCACAGACCCCTATACAGGGTCACAGGCCATTCCACAGGGCCACAATCCCCTCCAACTCTTCTCCACAGGACAACAAGCTCTCTTTACCGGGCCATAGCTCCCCTCCACAGGGCCAAATGCACTTTCTGCATGGCCACAGCCCCCTTTAGCTCTCTCCACAGAGACACAAGGCCCGTCTGCAGGGCACAAGCCCCCTCTTCAAGGCCAAAAGGCCTTTCTACATGGCCATAGTCATTTCCATAGGGCACGAGCCCCTCCAGCTCTCTCCACAGGGCAACGGACCGCTATACAGGGTCACAGGCCTTTCCACAGGGCCACAACACCTTCAGCTCTTCCACAGGACCACAGGCTCCAGCCCGGCCACAGGCCTTTCCACAGTGCTACAAGTCCCTCCAGCTCTCTCCACAGGCAATCATGTTTCATGTTGTTTACCGCAAAAGGACTTCATAGGCCCAAATCTTACTTCAGACCCTTCCACAGGCCCCTCCAGCCCGCTCCACATGGCCTTTTCCGCAGGCCACAACTCCCTCCAGCTCTCTTTACATCGCCACATGCCCCTCTGCGGGGCCACAGACCCCTATACAGGGTCACAGGCCTTTCCACAGGAACTCAATCCCTTCAGCTCTCTCCACAGGACCACAGACTTTTCCACAGCCCACAACTCCTTCCTTTTATAAGGCAAGAAATCCCACTTATTAAACCTGACTGGGCACACCTGTGAAGTGAAAACCATTTCCGGTGACTACCTCTTGAAGCTCATCAAGAGAATGCCAAGAGTGTGCAAAGCAGCCATCAAAGCAAAAGGTGGCTACTTTGAAGAACCTAGAATATAAGACATATTTTCAGTTGTTTCACACGTTTTTGTTAAGTATATAATTCCACATGTGTTAATTCATAGTTTTGATGCCTTCAGTGTGAATGTACAATTTTCTTAGTCATGAAAATACAGATAAATCTTTAAATGAGAAGGTGTGTCCACCTTTTGGTCTGTACTGTATATATACACTGCTCAAAAAAATAAAGGGAACACTTAAACAACAGAATATAACTCCAAGTGCATCAAACTGTCCACTTAGGAAATGACACTGATTGACAATCAATTTCACATGCTGTTGTGCAAATGGAATAGACAATAGATGGAAATTATTGGCAATTATCAAGACACCCTCAAAGGATTGATTCTGCAGGTGGGGACCACAGACCACATCTCAGTACCAATGCTTTCTGGCAGATGTTTTGGTCACTTTTGAATGTTGGTTATGCTTTCACACTCGTGGTAGCATGAGACGGACTCTACAACCCACAGAAGTTGCTCAGGTAGTGCAGCTCATCCAGGATGGCACATCAGTGCGAGCTGTGGCAAGAAGGTTTGCTGTGTCTGTCAGCGTAGTGTCCAGAGGCTGGAGGTGCTACCAGGAGACAGGCCAGTACACCAGGAGACAAGGAGGGGGCCGTAGGAGGGCAACAACCCAGCAGCAGTACCGCTACCTCCGCCTTTGTGCAAGGAGGAACAGGGGGAGCACTGACAGAGCCCTGCAAAATGACCTCCAGCAGGCCACAAATGTTCATGTGTCTGCACAAACGGTTAGAAACCGACTCCATGAGGGTGGTATGAAGGCCCGACGTCCACAGATGGGGGTTGTGATCACATCCCAACATTGTGCAGGACGCTTGGCATTTGCCACAGAACACCAGGATTGGCAAAGTCGCCACTGGCGCCCTGTGCTCTTCACAGATGAAAGCAGGTTCACACTGAGCACATGTGACAGACATGACAGAGTCTGGAGACGCCGCGGAGAGCGATCTGCTGCCTGCAACATCCTTCAGCATGACCGGTTTGGCAGTGGGTCAGTAATGGTGTGGAGTGGCATTTCTTTGGAGGGCCGCACAGCCCTCCATGTGCTCGCCAGACGTAGCCTGACTGCCATTAGGTACCGAGATGAGATCCTCAGACCCCTTGTGAGACCATATGCTGGTGCGGTTGGCCCTGGGTTCCTCCTAATGCAGGACAATGCCAGACCTCATGTGGCTGGAGTGTGTCAGCAGTTCCTGCAAGATGAAGGCATTGAGCTATGGACTGTCCCACCCGTTCCCCAGACCTGAATCCGATTGAGCACATCTGGGACATCATGTCTCGCTCCATCCACCAACGTCACGTTGCACCATAGACTTTCCAGAAGTTGGCGGATGATTTAGTCCAGGTCTGGGAGGAGATCCCACAGGAGACCACCTCATCAGGAGCATGCCCAGGCGTTGTAGGGAGGTCATACAGGCACGTGGAGGCCGCACACAATACTGAACCTCATTTTGACTTGTTTTAAGGACATTACATCAAAGTTGGATCAGCCTGTAGTGTGTTTTTCCACTTTAATTTTGGGGGTGGCTCCAAATCCAGGCCTCCATTAGTTAATAAATTTGATTTCCATTGATGATTTTTATGTGATTTTGTTGTCAGCACTTTCAGCTTTGTACAGAACAAAGTATTCAATGAGAATATTTCATTCATTCAGATCTAGGATGTGTTATTTGAGTGTTCCCTTTATTTTTTTGAGCAGTGTATGTATATGTGTGTGTATATATATAATTTTTTTTAATTTTTTTCAATACATATTTCACTTTGGAGCTGACATAAGTCATGGACATGGGCTCTGTATCATGATATGTCTCCAATTTAGCAAATCTAGATCATGAAAGTAACTCTGTGACCTGCCATGTTGTCACCCTGAGTAATATGCTATAGGTATCATTACTGAGTCATATAGTGATGAAGTGATTGACAGTTGCTCCTGCTTTCTATCGAGCGTCTCTCCTGCTCTCTCTCTCGAGCGTCTCTCCTGCTCTCTCTCTCGAGCATCTCTCCTGCTCTCTCTCGAGCGTCTCTCCTGCTCTCTTTCTCTAGCTTCTCTCCTGCTCTTTCTCTCGAGCGTCTCTCCTGCTCTCTCTCTCTCGAGCGTCTCTCCTGCTCTCTCTCTCGAGCGTCTCTCCTGCTCTCTCTCTCTCTCGAGCGTCTCTCCTGCTCTCTCTCTCGAGCGTCTCTCCTGCTCTCTCTCTCTCTCGAGCGCCTCTCCTGCTCTCTCTCTCGAGCGTCTCTCCTGCTCTCTCTCTCGAGCGTCTCTCCTGCTCTCTCTCTCGAACGTTTCTCCTGCTCTCTCTCTCGAGCGTCTCTCCTGCTCTCTCTCTCTCGAGCGTCTCTCCTGCTCTCTCTCTCGAGCGTCTCTCCTGCTCTCTCTCTCGAGCGTCTCTCCTGCGCTCTCTCTCTCAAGCGTCTCTCCTGCTCTCTCTCTCTCGAGCGTCTCTCCTGCTCTCTCTCTCTCGAGCGTCTCTCCTGCTCTCTCTCTCGAGCGTCTCTCCTGCTCTCTCTCGAGCGTCTCTCCTGCTCTCTCTCGAGCGTCTCTCCTGCTCTCTCTCTCTCGAGCGTCTTTCTAGCGTCTCTCCTGCTCTCTCTCTCTCGAGCGTCTCTCCTGCTCTCTCTCGAGCGTCTCTCCTGCTCTCTCTCTCTCGAGCGTCTCTCCTGCTCTCTCTCTCTCGAGCGTCTCTCCTGCTCTCTCTCTCTAGCGTCCCTCCTGCTCTCTCTCGAGCGTCTCTCCTGCTCTCTCTCTCGAGCGTCTCTCCTGCTCTCTCTCTCGAGCGTCTCTCCTGATCTTGAGCGTCTCTCCTGCTCTCTCTCTCTCTCTCGAGCGTCTCTCCTGCTCTCTCTCTCTCGAGCGTCTTTCTAGCGTCTCTCCTGCTCTCTCTCTCTCGAGCGTCTCTCCTGCTCTCTCTCTCGAGCGTCTCTCCTGCTCTCTCTCTCGAGCGTCTCTCCTGCTCTCTCTCTTGAGCGTCTCTCCTGCTCTCTCTCTCTCTCGAGCGTCTCTCCTGATCTCGAGCATCTCTCCTGCTCTCTCTCTCTCTCGAGCGTCTTTCTAGCGTCTCTCCTGCTCTCTCTCTCTCGAGCGTCTTTCTAACGTCTCTCCTGCTCTCTCCAGCCCTTGTCTGCTTGATCGCTGATACTGCCATACTTTGTGGTCTGTATACACTGTGTTCCAAATTATTATGCAAATATTATTTTCTCAGATTTTCCCAAATTACCTATATGAATTGCAGTCATTGTAATTTTCCAGTCAAATAACTATTAGAGTACAATTGAAAGGTTTTTGTACAAACTGCCTATGATAACAGTATATTTAAAAAAATAAAACACTCAAACTGCACTCAAAATGCATGTTCCAAATTATTATGCACAGCAGAGTTTTCAACCTTTTAATTTTAATAAAGAACAAAAAAATGGTCTTTTTTGAAATTATAAGCATTAGCAGGTTATTACACACTGAAATCAAACAGTTTTCAACTCAAAACTTTATTCTAGGTGATGTTACATTTGCACATAGGACCGCTTGTTCGAAAGGAGCTTCTGAACTCTCTCGTCCATTGAATTTGTCAGGTTTTGGATGGTTTCTGCTTCAATTGTTTTGCATGAGGACAGAATACCCTCCCAGAGCTGTTGCTTAGATGTGAACTGCCTCCCGCCATCATAGACACTCCTTTTGATGATGCTCCAGAGGTTCTCAATGGGGTTGAGGTCAGGGGAGCATGGGGGCCACACCATAAGTTTGTCCCCTTTTATGCCCATAGCAGCCAGAGATGCAGATGTGTTATGTGCAGCATGAGACGGGGCATTATCATGCATGAAAATGATCTTGCTGCGGAATGCACGGTTCTTCTTCTTGAACCATGGAAGCAAGTGCTGTTTGAGAAACTCAACATACATTATGGAGTTCATCTTTACCCCTTCAGGGATCCTAAAAGGGCCGACAATCTCTCTCCCCATGATTCCAGCCCAAAACATTACTCCACCTCCTCCTTGTTGGCGCTGTAGCCGTGTTTGCATGGGGTGTCCATCAACCAGCCATCCTCCACTCCATCCATATGGACCATCAAGATCATTTCATGCATGATAATGCACCGTCTCATGATGCACATAACACATCTGCATCTCTGGCTGCTATGGGCATAAAAGGGGACAAACTTATGGTGTGGCCCCCATGCTCCCCTGACCTCAACCCCATTCAGAACCTCTGGAGCATCATCAAAAGGAGTGTCTATGATGGCGGGAGGCAGTTCACATCTAAGCAACAGCTCTGGGAGGGTATTCTGTCCTCATGCACAACAATTAAAGCAGAAACCATCCAAAACCTGACAAATTCAATGGACGAGAGAGTTCAGAAGCTCCTTTCGAACAAGGGGTCCTATGTGCAAATGTAACATCACCTAGAATAAAGTTTTGAGTTGAAAACTGTTTGATTTCAGTGTGTAATAACCTGCTAATGCTTAGAATTTCAAAAATGACCATTTTTTTGTTCTTTATTAAAATGAAAAGGTTGAAAACTCTGCTGTGCATAATAATTTGGAACATGCATTTTGAGTGCAGTTTGAGTTTTTTATTTTTTAAAAAATATACTGTTATCATAGGCAGTTTGTACAAAAACCGTTCAATTGTACTCTACTAGTTATTGACTGGAAAATTACAATGACTGCAATTCATATAGGTAATTTGGGAAAATCTGAGAAAATATTATTTGCATAATAATTTGGAACACAGTGTATATGTACAATTTTAATATGATCAATAGAAATATGTAAATATATTATATATATATACACACACTGCTCAAAAAATAAAGGGAACACTTAAACATCACAACTCCAAGTCAATAACACTTCTGTGAAATCTACCTGTCCAGTTATGAAGCAACACGGATTGTGAATCAATTTCTCCTGCTGTTGTGCAAATGGAGCAGACAACTGGTAGAAATGATAGGCAATTAGCCAGATACCCCCTATAAAGGAGTGGTTCTGCAGGTGGTGACCACAGACCATTTCTCTGTTCTCATTCTTTTTGGCTGATGTTTTGGTCACTTTTTCATTTTGCCATTGCTCTCACCCCTAGAGGTACATTAGCATTAGGCAGTGTCTACAGTACAACCCATAGAAGTTGCTCAGGTAGTGCCGTTCATCCAGGATGGCACATCAGTGCGAGCTGTGGCAAGAAGTGTAGCTGTGTCTGTCAGCACAGTGTCCAGAGCATGGAGCAGATACCAGGAGATGTGCAGGGAGCCATAGGAGGGCAACAACCCAGCAACAGGACCGTTACCTCCGCCTTTGTGCAAGGAGGAACAGGAGGAGCACTGCCAGAGCCCTGCAAAATGACCTCCAGCTGGCCACAAATGTGCATGTGTCTGCACAAACGGTTAGAAACCGACTCCATGAGGGTGGTATGAGGGCCCGATGTCCACAGATGGGGGTTGTGCTCACAGCCCAACACCGAGCAGGACGCTTGACATTTGCCACAGAACACCAGGATTGGCAAAGTCGCCACTGGTGCCCTCTGCTCTTCACAGATGAAAGCTCAGTATTGTGTGTGGCCTCCACGTGCCTGTATGACCTCCCTACAACGCCTGGGCATGCTCCTGATGAGGTTGCGGATGGTCTCCTGTGGGATCTCCTCCCAGACCTAGACTAAAGCATCAGCCAACTCCTGAACAGTCAGTGGTGCAACGCGACGTTGGTGGATGTGACTCGCCCCCTGGGCCGTGGGGTACTCGGATCCGGGCAGTAGGGGAACGATGGGAGTAGTAGTGGCAACCCGGTTTCGTGGCTCAGGGTGGTCAGGCCAGTGGTAGTCCGTTATGTGCTGATGTTTATGTCCGACTACGCCACCCGTGGATTTGCGGTTATTAGGAACCGCCGCTGCATGCCGACCGCTGGGGCTGATGAGGTGTGCAGCTAGGGTAGTGTGACTCCCCACGGGAAGAGTGCGGCCCCAGGGCAGTATAGTGGATGGTGGGAGTGATGGTGGTGAGAGTCCCAGTGCTGATAGTGCTGGAGAAGCAAGGAGCACACAGACAACAGGTTGCAGTCCAGGGTCTTTACTAGAACAGGTAAATTGACCCATAAACAGTCCCGGCTAGGAGGGGGACCTGGATGTCTGAGAGCAACGGGGAAATTGGCCCTGGTCAGGGTGAGGGTGTAGGCCTACCGTGCTTTCTGCGCTCCTTCTAGCTATCTCCTCCTGATAGGGTAACAGCCCACGTTTCCAAGCTTTCCATGTATTCTCGCCTGTATGGCCTGCGACGTGGGTTCCTTTCTGCTCCCAGCCTTGTACGGCTTTACTGGTACCTTCTGTTGTGGCAGGGCCTCCAGGCTTCTTAGGCCAAGGAATATACAGTCCCCTGCGGACTGGTTCTCTGCTGGGGGATGTGGAATCCTCTCAGCCTCAGACACCAAAGTCTGGTAAATTAAGTCCTCTTTCTGCCAAGACAGGCTCTCTTCGCCTCTTGTCTCTGGCTTGTGGCTCTCCTCCTGCCACACTTCCTCTTAGGTGCAGTGCAACTGTCTGTCCCTGTTCTGCTCTGGGACAAGTCTCAATGCTGAGACAGGCCATCCAGTTCTCTCTAACCCTGCCCCCAGCACCAGCTTTTATAGGGGCAGCCTGCTCCCCCTACTGGCCTGAGACAGGAGGCATTGCATGCTAATGTTCCCCTGACTAGAGAACCTCCCCCTTGCTCTCAGACACAGCTTTAATACATTTTGTGGCATCCAGGCCAGGGTGACACATTCCCCCCTAGTGAAATTTAGTACTCCGGGACTAAACAATAAACAAAGACAATAAAACATTAATAGACATTAATAGACAGACGACGCACAAATTGAGTTCTTAAGGTCACAGTGTGGCCTGTGACCGGGTGTCCATATCACCAATACAACGGGGAGCCTTAACCAGGTGGGGGTCTGTCCTACCCCAAGTCCTTCACAGTCTTAGTTCATTCCTTGGTTAGGCTCCGAACGCAGTCCATACCAGGTCCCGGTTATAAAAAGTCCATAACCTGTGAGTCCTTACAGTAACTGCAAGAAACTGAAACACGGAATTACCAAACATGCATGTAACTTTGCAAACAATTCAACATTTGGCAACAAGGTTATTTACAATTTTAGTGCGCTCTATATTCTCCAGCGAGCGGGTATCAGCCCCTTTGTGCTCCTGGTTGACCTACGTAGCCCACTGTCTGGTGGTGGACCAACCTGGCTTTCCCCACTAGCGTTAGGGGTACAGCTATCAGCTGGGTGTACAGGTAGGGAAGGCAGCTGTCTGTGGGTCCTTTGGCTTACCGCAGGCATGGCAGGCTCACTGTCAGCAGAGGGTTGACTCTCCTGGGCTGCTGGTACAGGCTCTTCTGCCTCTGGAACCGCTTGCTCCTCTTCACCTTCCGGCTCTGGTGTTGGTTGTTGCTGTGCCGGTTGCAGGAAATGCAGGACGGGTACCACTATGGCATCATTTATGCGAGTCCAGGACTGAGGGAACTCTCCGAGAACGGTGCTGATCATTTCTTCCTTGTCCTCTGAGGGTTCAAGGTCACTCTGATCCTCTTCTGCACTACGGAGTTGCTCGGGGCATCTTTTGAGATGGTCTCTGGAGACGGTACTAGTGGTTTCTCCTCCGTCCTTGGTGATCACGCACACCTTCGGGTTGTCGTGATCAGACTGCAGTACGGTGTAGGGTTCCCTTTCCCACTGGTCGTCCAACTTGTGAAGCCTTCTTTTTCGCTTTAGGACTTGCTCACCAGGTTCTAGGGGACCAGCAGGGGCGTGTTGGTTGAAGAGTTTTTCTTGCCTCTCTCTCACCTGGGCCAGGCTCTTCTCCACAGTCTACTGCACCTTCTTGTACTGCAGTTGCCTTTCCGTATCCCAGTCCGCATCCGGGGAGGTGTCCTCAGGCGTTAGGACTCCCATCTCCAGGTCTATAGGCAGCTTACCCGGTCTGGGTCGCATCAGGTAAGCCGGGGTGCAGTTGGTAGCATTCACCGGGATATGATTGTATAAGTCTATCAGGTCCGGCAGTTTTTCTGGCCACAGGCTGCGCTCCTCCAGGGGCAACGTCTTCAGGAGATCAATGACTATATTGTTCATCTTCTCACACATCCCGTTGGTTTGTGGGTGGTAAGGCGTTGTCCGAATCTTCTTACAGCCATAGAGGTTGCCGAACTCCTGGAAGATTTCAGCCTCGAACGCTGGACCCTGGTCTGTCAGGACCTGTTCCGGATACCCGTGTGGACGGCAGAAATATTGCTGGAAGGCTCTGGCCGCTGTTTGGGCTGTCAAGTCTTTTACTGGGACCACCACTAAAAAACGGGAATAGTGGTCCACGATTGTCAGGGCATAGATGTATCCTGACCGGCTGGGAGCCAATTTGACATGGTCCAGAGCTACCAGCTCAAGAGGCTGCGTGGTGACGATGGGCCTCAAGGGTGTCTTCTGGCTGGTGCGGTCCTTCCTCCTTAGGTGACAAGGGCCACAGTCTCTGCACCATTTTTCTACAGCTCCTCTCATGCCGACCCAAAAGAACCTTCCTCTTAGTAGGAACTCCAGTTTCTTCCAACCGAACCGATGTGTCCCGCTCTGTCATGGTAAGCCCCCAGGACCATAGCTGCATCCCGCCTTGGGACCACGACTTGCCAGGTCAGCTCGTGCGTCCGGTGGTTGACAATCCTTCTGCACAACTTGCCTTCGTAGAGGAACAGCTTGCTCTTCTCTTTCCATAGCTGCTTGGCTTCCTCTGGAGCATCCGGATCTATGCGGGCATCTTCCTGGGTCAGTAGATCTTTCACCAGGCGGATGGCAGGGTCACTATCTTGGGTCTCGGCCCAGCTGTGTTGAGGTAGGGGATTTATCATCACGGTTGTTAGATCCTCCTCCTTCACGCGGTGGGAGTATTGAGCAGCTCCATACCGGTGAAACGCGGGGAGTTCTACCTCCTCCAGCTCTTCTGGGTCTTCGTCACCTTCAGATAAGTGAGGCATCCTCGATAGGGCGTCAGCGTTGGCATTGGTTTTGCCGGCCCGGTACTTGATCAGTCATAGTTGGAGAGACGGGCCATCCACCGCTGTTCTAGGGCACCCAGTCTTGCATTGTCCAGGTGTGTCAACGGGTTGTTGTCCGTGTACACGGTGAACTTTGCGGAGGCCAGGTAATGCTTGAAGCGTTCCGTCACGGCCCACACCACCGCCAAGAATTCTAGCTTGAAGGAGCTGTAATTCTCCGGGTTCCTCTTGGTGGGTCTCAGCTTCCGGCTGGCGTACGCGATCACCCTTTCTCTACCCTGTTGGTTTTGGAACAGTACGGCTCCCAGTCCCACATTACTGGCATCTGTGTGGAGAATGAAAGGCTGGCCATAATCAGGGTAGGCCAGGATCTCGTCCCCTGTGAGGGCCATCTTTAGCTGGCGGAAGGACTCCTCTTCCGGTTTATCCCACTTGAAGGGCGGCTTTTGGCTCCTGGACTTAGACTGTCCGATCAGGAGGTCCTGCATAGGAGCTGCCATCTTAGTGAACCCGGGGATGAACCTTCGGTAGTAGCCTACCAACCCGAGAAACTGTCTCACCTCTTTGATGTTCGAGGGGCTTGGCCAGCTCTTGATTGCCGTGACCTTGTCAGGGTCGGGGGCCACTCCTTCCACGCTTACCACGTGCCCTAGGTACTGGTCCTTTGGTTTCAGCAGGTGACACTTCGATGGTTTCACCTTCAGGCCATAGCCTGCCAGGGCTTCGAACACCTCGGCCAGGTGCTTTAGGTGGTCCTCGTAGGTCTTCGAATAGACGATCACGTCGTCCAGGTAAAGGAGGACCGTCTCGAAGTTTCGGTGCCCTAGACATCATTCCATCAGCCTCTGGAAGGTCCCTGGTGCGTTGCAGAACCCGAAGGGCATACAGTTGAACTCACTCAGTCCCATCGGGGTGGTGAAGGCAGTCTTCTCCTTGTCAGCCTCTGCCACAGGAACCTGCCAGTACCCGCTAGTAAGGTCCAAAGTAGAAAAGAAGTTAGCAGATTTTAGTGCGGCTAAAGACTCCTCTATTCTAGGCAGCGGATATGCGTCTTTGTGGGTGATACGGTTGATTTGTCTATAGTCCACGCACATTCTCATGGTGCCGTCTTTCTTTTTGACCAGAACCAAGGGGGCTGCCCAGGGGCTACAGCTGTCTCTAATAACCCCAGCTTCTTTCATCTCTCTTAGCATGCCCTTTGCGTTCTGATAATGTGCAGGGGGTACAGGTCTGTGCCTCTCTTTTATTGGTGGGTGGCTCCCTGTGGGGATGTGGTGTTCTATCCCTTTTACTCTGCCGAAGTCTAGCGGGTGCTTACTAAAGACTCTCTCGTACTCCTGTACCACCCGGTAGACTCCTTGTTTTTGGTGCAGGGGAGTGGAGTCAGCACCCACATGGAGTTTCTGGCACCAGTCCTCCTTTTGTTTCTGGGAGCCATTACCCTCCGCCTGAGGAGATGGAGGCAAGGGTTCCACGGCCCTGATAGCTTTGTGTTCGACAACAAACAGTTTGGCGAGTGTAGCGTACCTGGGTAAGTGTACTTCCCTCTCCCCAATGTTGAGGATGCGGACGGGCACCCTCCCATGACGGACATCAACCACCCCCCGGGCTGTCAAAATGGTGGGCCTGCTGTCTGCGTACACGGGTTCTACCATGGCTTGGTAGTCTCTACCTCTCAACCCGATTGCAGTCCGACACCAGATCATCATTTCACTTTTGGGAGGCATGGAAATGGGGAATGGGTCACTCAGTCTTACGCTACCGATCTCACCACCAGACAGTTCTACCTGCTGCCGTCTCATCAGGGCTTTTATCTCCTTGTTGAGGACTCTCTGTTGGCTGGAACTAGCATTCACCGCCACCTGTTGTAGAATTACAATTACCTCTGAAAGACAATTTTCAATTACGTTAGTACCCACAGTTATTTTAGGGTGACTTTCACGACGGTCAATGTCCACAATAATCACCCCCTGTGCCGGCAGTTCAACTTTACCAATTTTAATGGTCATCTCCTTGAACCCCATCTGCGGCACGGGTAAGCCATTACTGGCGATGATGCTCAAGTTATTGTCTGGATACCGTGTGATATCAGCATCAGTCCAATACTGCTTAAAAAGTACATAAGGGATAGTGGTTACTTGTGACCTATTATCCAGCAAGGCGCTCATGGGGATACCGTGCAGCACCATGGGTAAAACCGGGCGCCCCTCAACGTACTTATTACGCCAATTGTAAGGGCCTGGTGATCTTATGCCTGGGGGTTGGCCCTTTGCCCCAGGTTGGACCCTTTTAAATTACAGTACCTGGAAATGTGTCCGGGCTGGTTGCATCGACGGCAAATGGGCTGTCCATCCTCTGCGTAGCGGTCTGTGGGCCTCCCTCGGAACGACGGGATCCTCCTCTGTCGACGCCACGGGACATCCTCCGGACTTGAAGCCAGCTCGATGGGTCTTGACGGGTCCACTTGCAACGCCTGGACGGTCCTGGTCAACGCCGCGACGCTCCTGGTCAGCTCCTGGACTTGGTGGTGCAGGTCTTTCGACGGGGCTTGGTTCAGGGCCTGTGCATCAGCCCCCACGGGATCCATAGAGGAGGGCGCCGCCTCCTGGTGGTTGGTGAGAGCAGGGCGCCGGGGGTTTATAGCGCCACTGGTTGCAGATTCACGGAGCACCCTTATGGCCCTGTCCTTAAATTGGGCAAAGGTTAGGTCGGGGTTCTGAAAGAACATGAGACGCAGTTGGGCCCTGTGGGCGCTAGACAGCAGACCTTCTATGAATTGTTCTGTTAGCAGCTTATCCGTTTCCTGCACACTGCCAGGGTCAGTTTGTTGAATAGCCCTCAAGGCTTCCTGCAGATTTAGGGCATAGTCTCTGATGCTGTCCTGTGCCCGCTGCTTACATCCATAGAACCTCATTTTAATCTCAGCGGAGGTACGTGTGTCAAAGGTACCCCGCAGCCGGGCCAGAATACCCTTCACAGTCCTTTTATCCTCAGTGGGCCATGATTTTACCTCCCTTTGGGCTGCGCCAGTTAACTGCCCTGTCAATATGCTGACCTTCTGTTCCTCTGTCAGGGGGTAAACGTGGAACAAACTGTATAGCCTTTCCTTGAAGTCAGTTAGGGCATGGGGCTCCCCTGAGTATTTGGGCAGCCAGGCCGCTCCAGGGATGTAGGGCAGGGAAAAGAGCATCACCGCTGCTGCAGCTGCGTTGGTGGTAGTGGGCGCCTCTGTGTCCGACATCTTCCTCCCCCCTAGTTAAGCGTGGCCTACCTTCCGACGATCCTCTTCTGTAGGCCGCGGCTCCGCTGATGCTGCTCTGGACGAGGACCTTGCGTCGCGTCCTGATGACGTCAGCGTCGCTCTCTCTCCCTTCCAGGACCTTGCGCAGCGTCGGTGCGTGGGGCAGAGCTTCGAATCTCGCGCGGTTTTGAAGTCCACGCCCCTCTTCTTCCCGCGCGGCGTCCTGAAGATGGCGCCCGATGGCGAGAAACAGCTGCGGATGGCGGGAAGACGGCAGAAGACGGCGGGAAACAGTCCAAGATGGCGTCTGATGGCGGGAATCGGCTCCGGATGGCGGGAAATGACTCCGGACGGCGGGAAACTTCGCCACAGGTAAGTTACAAAAGTCTTTTTCAGGCACGCAGTACCCGGTGGTTGCGGGCATGAAATCCTGCCGACTACGCCAAAGCTGACTCGCCCCTTGGGCCGTGGGGCACTCGGATCCGGGCAGTCTGGGAACGATGGGAGTAGTAGTGGCAACCCGGTTCCGTGGCTCAGGGTGGTCAGGCCAGTGGTAGTCCGTTATGTGCTATTGATTATGTCCGACTACGCCACCCGTGGATTGCGGTTATTAGGAACCGCCGCTGCATGCCGACCGCTGGGGCTGATGAGGTGTGCAGCTAGGGTAGTGTGACTCCCCACGGGAAGAGTGCGGCCCCAGGGCAGTATAGTGGATGGTGGGAGTGATGGTGGTGAGAGTCCCAGTGCTGATAGTGCTGGAGAAGCAAGAAGCACACAGACAACAGGTTGCAGTCCAGGGTCTTTACTAGAACAGGTAAATTGACCCATAAACAGTCCCGGCTAGGAGGGGGACCTGGATGTCTGAGAGCAACGGGGAAATTGGCCCTGGTCAGGGTAAGGGTGTAGGCCTACCGTGCTTTCTGCGCTCCTTCTGGCTATCTCCTCCTGATAGGGTAACAGCCCACGTTTCCAAGCTTTCTGTGTATTCTCGCCTGTATGGCCTGCGACGTGGGTTCCTTTCTGCTCCCAGCCTTGTACGGCTTTACTGGTCCCTTCTGTTGTGGCAGGGCCTCCAGGCTTCTTAGGCCAAGGAATATACAGTCCCCTGCGGACTGGTTCTCTGCTGGGGGATGTGGAATCCTCTCAGCCTCAGACACCAAAGTCTGGTAAATTAAGTCCTCTTTCTGCCAAGACAGGCTCTCTTCGCCTCTTGTCTCTGGCTTGTGGCTCTCCTCCTGCCACACTTCCTCTTAGGTGCAGTGCAACTGTCTGTCCCTGTTCTGCTCTGGGACAAGTCTCAATGCTGAGACAGGCCATCCAGTTCTCTCTAACCCTGCCCCCAGCACCAGTTTTTATAGGAGCAGCCTGCTCCCCCTACTGGCCTGAGACAGGAGGCATTGCATGCTAATGTTCCCCTGACTAGAGAACCTCCCCCTTGCTCTCAGACACAGCTTTAATACATTTTGTGGCATCCAGGCCAGGGTGACACAGATGGAGCGAGACATGATGTCCCAGATGTGCTCAATCGGATTCAGGTCTGGGGAACAGGCGGGCCAGTCCATAGCTTCAATGCCTTCACCTTGCAGAAACTGCTGACACACTCCAGCCACATGAGGTCTGGCAATGTCCTGCATACTGCATAAGGGGCATAATGGGGGCATTACACTGTGTGGGGGCATAATACATACTACATAAGGGGCATAATGGGGGCATTAAACTTTTTGGGGCATCATACATACTGCATAAGGGGCATAATGGGGGCAATACACTGTGTGGGGGCATCATACATACTGCATAAGGGGCATAATGGGGGCATTACATTGTGTGGTAGCATCATACATCTTGTATAAGGGGCATAATGGGGGCATTACACTGTGTGGGAGCATCATACATACTGCATGAGGGGCATAATGGTGGCATACACTGTGTGGTGCATCATACATACTGTATAAGGGGCATAATGGGGGCATTACACTGTGTGGGGCATCATATATACTGTATAAGGGGCATAATGGGGCATTACACTGTGTGGGGGCATCATACATACTGCATAAGGGGCATAATGGGGGCATTACACTGTGTGGGGGCATCATACATACTGCATAAGGAGCATAATGGGGGCATTACACTGTGTGGGGGCATCATGTATACTGCATAAGGGGCATAATGGGGGCATTACACTGTGTGGGGGCATCATACATCCTGCATAAGGGGCATAATGGGGGCATTACACTGTGTGGGGGGCATCATACATCCTGCATAAGGGGCATAACACTGTGTGGGGGCATCATACATCCTGCATAAGGGGCATAATGGGGGCATTACACTGTGTGGGGGGCATCATACATACTGCATAAGGGGCATAATGGGGGCATTACACTGTGTGGGGGCATCATACTTCCTGCATAAGGGGCATAATGGGGGCATTACACTGTGTGGGGGCATCATGCATCCTGCATAAGGGGCATAATGGGGGCATTACACTGTGTGGGGGCATCATACATACTGCATAAGGGGTAAAATGGGGGCATTACACTGTGGGGGGCATCATGCATCCTACATAAGGGGCATAATGGGGGCATTACACTGTGTGGGGGCATCATACATACTGCATAAGGGGTATAATGGGGGCATTACACTGTGGGGGGCATCATGCATCCTACATAAGGGGCATAATGGGGGCATTACACTGTGTGGGGGCATCATACATTCTGTATAAGGGGCATAATGGGGGCATTACACTGTGGGGCCAGTAAAGGGGCCCTTTACTATGAGAACAATACGTTTCCTCCCTTCCTGTCTCCATAGTTGGGTCGTATGTATCTATTACAGGAAACAGAACAAAAACCTTATGATTCTTATAAAGGGGCAACACAAGACCCCAAAAGAGTCTCTGTGCTCAAGGGGTTAATGCCCCCTGCGCCCAGTAATGGGGGATCCCCACATACCTCCACCTGCAGAGCCGCCACCACATATATGGCTGCTCTGTGCGCACAGGAGCTGTGATGAGGTCACAGGAGGGGAAGAGTCAGGGGTCACATGATCAGGGGCCTCAGTGGATGTGTGACACCCCAGGGGTCTGGTTGCCACAGTGATAGAGATATTATGTCTGAGAGCAGGTGGGAGGTCCTTTGGTCAGGGATCCTGTGCATGCCACACCTCCTGCCCAGTCTTGGGAGGGGAAGGACTTCCCCTATATAAACCTGGGGCTGAGGCAGGGTAGGGAGTTCTGAGAGGAGAAGACAGGGAGCAGAGCTGCTCTATGGGCTCTGCTCCACAGGCAGGCCCTGTCCAGGGGCCTGAGCCTGGAGTCAAGGAGAGTAGAGACAAGAAACAGTCATATGAAGAAACAGCAGAAGCTCAGTGGGAGCAATACTAATACGAGTCAGGGGCTGGCAGCTGCAGAGCTCGCCCTGACTGAGAAGCTTTCTTACCGGACCCGGCGTCCGAGGCTGTGGGGACTAACTCTTACCCAGCAGCAGAAGCCGACCGGCAGGGGATTTCAGGTCCTCAGGCCCAGAAACCCGAAGGCACGGTCACACGCGTGGGACCAGTACCGCCATCGTGGAGCGGAAGCCATTAGAAGGCCCCGAGTCACCGGCCATACGGGTGAGCACCACACGGTACACTCAGGGACGTGGGCTACTTATATCCGCTTCTAGCAAGGTAGCCAGAAGAGTACAGTCAGTTTGGGAGGCCTACAACTCCGCCTGGCCAGGGGAGATCCCATCTGCTCAAGGACTGACCAGGCCCCGTTCGCTAGCAAGTACTCCGGGAGGGTCTATCGTTGTTACCAGTAAAGACCCTGAATTACACCGCACCGTCTCTGAGTGGTTCCTGCTACCCCCATTTTCCACGTCGGCTGCCCTGAGGCCATACCCCTCCCGTTGGGGGTTATACTATCACGCTGCACAATTCTACACCGGCCTCAGCGGTCTGCCCTGCAGCGGCAGCTCCATAGCTGCAAATCAACGGGTGGCGTAGTCGACACTCAAATAACATCTATCAAGACTGCCACACACTGAGTTGACTCCCTGGGCACGGACCGGGTCCCCGCCACTCGGAGACTACAACCCTCATCTGATCCGGTTCCGGGTAAGCCCCGTGCGCGAGACGCTGCGCGACACAGCAGGCCCAGGGGCGCGTCAGATGCAGGACTCTGCTGTGCTGGTTGTCATGGTGCTGGATGAGCTGAAGTTTATGTGTGGGGTCAGGAGTAGTGTTGAGCGATACCTTCCGATATCGGGAAATATCGTATCAGATTGGATAGGACCGATACCCAAAAGTATCGGATATCGCCGATTCCGATACCGGAAACCAATGCAAGTCAATGGGACACTAATATCGGAAAGCCATCCCAGCGTGAGAGAATTCTCCTGATTGTTTAAAAGCCGGCGGGCGGTAAAAAGCCGCCGGCTTTTAAACAATCACACAGCCCCATACTGCTTCCCCGCAGCCTCCCACCCCGATCCTGCGCTCCCCCCGCCACCTCCCATCCCGATCGTAAGTTAGGACCGGGCGGGGAGCGCAGCACCAAGGAGCAGGGAGCGAAGGACCCGGGCGGGGAAGCCGGCAGTGAAAAGACTACACCGCCGGCTTTCCCGTTCTGTGCTGCGCTCTCCCGCCGGTTATTTCAAATGAACAGCTGAGGTATCAGGTGATGCTGATCAGCTGTTCATTTGAAGTAGCCGCGGTGCCCTCAGAGGGTTCATGTGAGTTCATGCTTCACTGCATGAACTCACATGAACTTTCCCACGGCCGCACAGGTCAGCCTCACCTCCCAGACCATCAGACCCATCATGATTGGTGTGTGCGCAGGTGTCTGTGCGATGTGTGCGGGTGTGTGCGCGATGCCTGCGGGTGTCTGCGTGCAGGCAGACATAGGCTAATGTGACACTACTACTCCCATCGGCCTATGTCTGTCCCCCGTCCACTTGTGCCAGCAGGATCAGCTCGATGGGAGCAGTAGCTATTTTAGCTGCCCCATATGTTATTTTTGCCCCTATACATCTTTTATGTTTTTAAGCCCCCCATATATTTTTTTTGTTTTTGGTCCCCAATAAATTTTAAATACATTTTTCATTGGTGGCCAGTGGTTACCTAAAATAAATTAGTTCATACATTACCTGTCCCCGCCGATCGCCACCTAAAATAAAGTAAAAAATAAAAAACTACACCTATACTCACCTAGACACCTAATTCCCCGAAGCCATCGATCTCCTGTAATAAAATATAAAATAATAAACCACAACCTTATCCTTACCCCTCCGTAGTAGTCCACGAGTGTCCCACGAAGATCTCCAGTTTAGAGCAGCCACATAAAATGTGACCGCTCTAAACCACTGCCGCCGCTAGAATGACGGGGCCGTAAAGCAGCCCCATCATTGCATAAACCGGTGTCTAGGTGAGTATAGGTGTAGTTTTTTATTTTTTACTTTATTTTAGGTGGCGATCAGGTAATGTATGAACTAATTTATTTTAGGTAACCACTGGCCACCAATGAAAAATGTATTTAAAATTTATTGGGGACCAAAAACAAAAAAAATATATGGGGGGCCTAAAAACATAAAAGATGTATAGGGGCAAAAATAACATATGGGGCAGTTTAAATAGCAGGATCAGGCTGATGGGAACTACTGCTCCCATCGAGCTGATCCTGCTGGCACGAGTGGACGGGGGACAGACAAAGGCCGATGTGAGTAGTAGTGTCACATCGGCCTATGTCTGCCTGCACGCAGACACCCGCAGACATCGCGCACACACCCGCACACATCGCACAGACACCCGCGCACACTCCAATCATGATGGGTCTGATGGTCTGGGAGGTGAGGCTGACCTGTGCGGCCGTGGGAAAGTTCATGTGAGTTCATGCAGTGAAGCATGAACTCACATGAACCCTCTGAGGGCACCGCAGCTACTTCAAATGAACAGCTGATCAGCATCACCTGATACCTCAGCTGTTCATTTGAAATAACCGGCGGGAGAGCGCAGCACAAAACGGGAAAGCCGGCGGTGAAGTCTTTTCCCTGCCGGCTTCCCCGCCTGGGTCCTTCGCTCCCTGCTCCTTGGTGCTGCGCTCCCCGCCCGGTCCTAACTTACGATCGGGATGTGAGGTGGCGGGGGGAGCGCAGGATCGGGGTGGGAGGCTGCGGGGAAGCAGTATGGGGCTGTGTGATTGTTTAAAAGCCGGCGGCTTTTTACCGCCTGCCGGCTTTTAAACAATCAGGAGAATTCTCTCACGCTGGGATGGCATTCCGATATTAGCGTCCCATTGACTTGCATTGGTTTCCGGTATCGGAATCGGCGATATCCGATACTTTTTGGGTATCGGTCCGATCCAATCCGATCCGATATTTCCCGATATCGGAAGGTATCGCTCAACATTAAGTAATACATAAGAATAATATGTACTATGTCTGACCACTACAAACACTCATCTGAACTGGTCCAAGTGCTGTCAGGTTTTTTCACGGGCAGCACTTAGACAATACGGTCGTGTGAATATAGGCTTATGATGCATCTGGTAATAAACATGTTAAGGATGGGCCGCTACTCATGGGCCACTGCTGTGTGCTTGCCCCCCAGGCTAAAATGTGCCAGCCAGCCCCTGCTGCACCGGGTGCCAGAAAACCTAGATACACCTTTGGAATAGGTATCCTGCAAAGTAAGGATGGGGTTTGGTGTTTTTAAATGATTTTATTGACTCTGTGCATTTATATTTTGTATCAATAATATGATATGGTTATATATATCTTCTGGATATCAGGAGGGCTTATCCCTGTGCCTTGACTCTCTCCTTCTCCTTCGATGTCCTGTATAGGCCAAAAAAAACTACGCGTTTCGAGGACTCACAGTTCCTCTTCGTCAGCTTCTCGCTGGTAGTCAAACTGGTAACCTAATAAAGTCCAAACGCCCCCCACAAAGATAATACAACCAAAGAAATGGAGGAAGATCCAATACTAACAAGACGGTGCAAAAGGACATATGGAGGTGCAATAGAACTAAGATAGAATTCCAATAAGAATAGACTGTGTGTGAAAAAAATAATAATAAAAAAGACTTTGTTCAAACTTTCACAATTAGTTAAAAATGAATAAAAATTATATACTTATATTTCTGATGGCTATAAAAAACAGTCTGTTAATCAGTGTATATTACCAGGATAGTATAAATTCGGCACTTAGTACCATCCAGAGATAAAAAGGAAAAAATGAAGGAGAAAAATAAAAACATTCTATAGTATCTCCAATAGGGGTATCAATGTATAGAAACAAATACATATATAAAATAGGTGGATTCAAAGGAATATATCCAAAAGACACATTATATTGATAAAATATAAGGAGGTTCATAAAAGTGCAATGTAAATGTTCAATTGGTACTGGGATAAAAAATACATACAGTATATACCGCTGCGAGTTGAAGGCATACAGCTGACTCTCGTGATTAAGGCCCTTCAGAGCCAAGCTATTTAATGTGAAGATCCATTTGGATTCCATCCGCGACATTAATCTCAGGTAATCACCTCCCCTCCATTTTCTGGGGACTAATCGGATCCCACAAAACTTAGTGTCCTTATAAGATTGGTTGTGGAACTTACGGTAGTGCCGGGACAGTGGATGCCCTTCAAAACCTTCATTCATGTTGATAAAGTGTTCCTTCAGCCTTTTGATAACTTGCGCTTTGTACAGACATCTCCTCCTGCCAAGGCATAAAAAGGGCGTGGCTTGGGGTGTGGATAGGGGCGTGGCCAGACTACGCGTGCCGCATGGTTTCGCCCTCTTTCTAGTCCTCATAGGTTGGCGGTATGCTTGTACTGAGCAGATCTGGGATATCAGTGATTAGGTCCCATATTGTGCACTGTAAGGTCTGGAAAAGCTCCTTCTATCCGTCTCTGTAGCACCAGAGGAAGAACAGAGGGGAAAAGACAGGATTTTCTACATGTCGCGTTATGTAGATGTTCTGCAGATTTATCACAACCGTCCACAAGAAGAAACTGCCATCACAGAGCCGCCTTTAGCTGTTGGAAAAGTTTAAACTTAGTTTTGAATAGTTGCTATAGCCAACAAGGACTTTCTATTTATGCTAGGTCACATGATGCTGGTGCTGGGTGATGTCATGTGACGGAATGTTGTGGGTGATGATGTCACAGAGGGCGTTGTGATGTCACCCTTGGGGTATATAAGGGGGCTCCATCCACCTGGAGCTCATATCTCATTGGCCATATCTTGGTGCTGAGATACCCCCTGGAGACAATGAGGATCGCCATATTGTTTCTGTGCTGTACCCTGTTCTACCCTGTGAATTACCATAGGCTGCCGGTGAGTACCTGTCTATTATTACATATGGAGGACGTTTAGAATCAGCTGCGGCAGGGGAAGGGGATGGGGAGGGGGGTCCTGTAAGAATTTACCTGCGGGAATAAGAGGTTATGGCAGGGAAAGGAGCTTAGGAAGTGACAGTCAGAGGGGATATAAGTGTGGGGTGACCCCTCTGACTCCCACATTCCTGCCTTGTCCTTGTAGTGATTAATGACTTTGGTGTTGTCCCTTATATATCACTTTGCAGTCACCAGTGATCGCTCCGCACTGTGATCCTAAACTACAGTCTCATTTACCTTTTTGCAAACGCCCAGAAGGGGAGGAGTGACATCACACCCATGTGAGCAGATCCCGCCCACTTTTACTGCAGTCGTAATGCGAGCTAGCTGTATTCTGTTTTCATGGAAATATCAGCAGCTGCTCCCCCTAGTGTTTACAAGATGAAAACATCAAAAGAGTTAAAATATTTTTTTCAGATTTTATACCATTAAAACCTTTTTAAATATATATGTGTATTTATATATAAATATAAATACTTTACAATTTTACAATTGTAAAAAAATTGCTGACACTTTCCCTTTAAAAGATCTAAAGACGTTCTGCTTCATGTGCCATTGTGACCAATCACAGCACAGATTATATTTTTTAAACTTTTCTTGAAAAACTGAAGCTGCTCCGTGATTGGAAATCATGTGGAAGGGTTCTCTTTTAGACATTTAGTTAGGTCCAAAGTATCAGTGACATGATGGATAGAACTGTGCAATGATGTCACAGAGGGCTTTGTGATGTCACCCCTGGGTATATTAGAAGCCTCGGCCCATCTGCAGCTTGTATCTCATTGACCATACCTTGGTGCTGAGAGACCTCTGGAGATGATGAGTATCATCCTATCATTTCTGTGCTTTACGTTGCTCTACCCCCCACATTACAGTACACTGAGGGCGAGTATGTTCTCATCAATATGGAGGTCACAAGGATCAGCTAATGAGAATATCGCCTCTTGCAGGACTTCTCATACTGGACACGTGACCGTCCGTCATATGAAAGTCCAACTGTAAATAATATTCCATGGACCCTGGAGGTGAATCCCAAACTTCTTCCTGATCTTCTCAATGGGATATTTCTGAAAGTTGCTTGATAATGTATCCATCACTGTATAATAACAAGGGCTCTCTGTTTGACTGGATTGGGTATAAATATACAGGACTTTATTATGTTTTTTTTCTTTATTATAGGATGACCCACTACCCGTGGATCTCAGAAGAAGCACCTATCAAGCTTCCATCAATCTTCCTCTTTGGCTCTTCCGTGACGCAGTTTTTGTTGCGGTGATGACACTACTGACAATACTAGAGTATTTGGCCTTAAGTCTTGTCCTGAGCAAGTGGGCAATGTCTGAACCTGGTGAAACAATCAGAAAACTCCTGAGAACAAAACCATTCTGAAGGAACAAAGTGCTTGTAAGGAGCCGATTTGCATCCCTCAGATTCAGAAGCAAGACTCCAGGAGAACACCTGTCCTGCCCAATGGCAAATGTTCTACTCCATCCATGGCTCCTGCACCGCAGGATGCGAAAAAGGTTCCTAGTTGCAACTATAAAGTGGCGTTCAGTGATATTGTCTGGGTCAGAATGATCCCTCACAACAATATAGGAAGAAGAGCTCGAAGTTCAACGGAGCTTAAAGAGAGGTTACTGATTTTTCAGAGAAGCCAACAACCCAGAATTCCAGAGCCAAGAGCACCAGAACCTAGAACACCAGAACCTACCATGTCAGAACCTAGTATGTCAGAACCTAGAATGCCAGAGCCTGAAATGCCTACAACACCTCAACCCAAAATCAAGAGGAGAAGATGTTTCCTTAGATGTCTTAGAAGCGAGGAAGATTGAGAAGGCAACTGCTTGAACTTTCCCATTGCTCGTGTTTTCATCACAGGTTAGTCCTATACATGCTGTCTGATGGGCACCATCTTACTACATACAATGCAGCATTGCACCTGAAATCGCATGGATATTTTGTCACACACTTGCACTTTAGCACCTTATCATATGGCGCATATATCTATGAACGCTTTGCTAAGTATCACTGTCTAGTATGTGCTTCTGATGAACCTATTTTAGGAAAACGTGTCGAGGTTTGGCATACTATGTACTTGAGTTGGCCGTACTATGTGCTTGTTGGTAAATTCTATTGCCATCTATAATCTACTAGATATTATAATGTCTCTGGTGGGATGCCCCATGCCGAATTGTTGATAACTGACTATGAGCATTGTCCTCTATTTCTTATCTACTATGGTTACAGGTTGATGTGAAGAGAGCTGTGCCATTGGTAGCGATTTTTCTACTGATTTGTCAGTTATATTTATGTTAGTTTAGCAAATTTCTGCTTGTAGGGTCTAATGTTTTACCATAGTGTATGTTCTGTGAGCTAAATTGTCATACTTATGCACTAGATAGATTATAAATTGTGATGCTTATGTACAAGATAGATTATTAGTTTAATCGGTGATTTTTTAAATATTTTTTAGCATCAGGAGACTCAAGAATCGCATCTTACAGAAGACAAGAAGCCTAAATGCCGAAGGGTGATGACCTGTTGATGGCCCACAGCTGGAGGGTCATTACCTCTTGATGGCACAAAACTGGACAGAAGATAAAAACATTTGATGGCACACAGCCGGAGGGTGATGATCTATTGATGGCCATAGCCAGAGGGTCATTACCTGTGATGGCACACAGCCGGAGGGTGATGACCTATTGATGACCATAGCCAGAGGGTCATTACCTGTTGATGGCACACAGCTGGAGGATGATGACCTATTGATGGCCATAGCCAGAGGGTCATTACCTGTTGATGGCACACAGCCGGACAGAGGATAATTACCTGTTGATGGCACACAGACGGATGGTCATTACCTGTTCATGGCGCACTGCCGGATGGTCATTACCTATTGATGGCACACAGCCGGAGGTGATGACCAATTGATGGCCATAGCCAGAGGGTCATTACTGTTGATGGTGCACTGCCGGATGGTCATTACCTGTTGATGGCACACAGCCGGATGGTCATTACCTGTTCATGGCACACTGCCGGATGGTCATTACCTGTTGATGGAACACAGCCGGAGGGTGATGACTATTGATGGCCATAGCCAGAGGGTCATTACCTGTTGATGGCGCACTGCCGGATGGTCATTACCTGTTGATTGCACACAGCTGGAGGGTGATGACCAGTTGATGTCGGACTGCCGGATGGTCATTACCTGTTGATGGCACACAGCCGGACAGAGGATCATTACCTGTTGATGGCACAAAGCCGGTCAGAGGATAAGATCTTTTGATTGCATACACGGGTCCCTCCCTGATAACAGGGACCCTGGGAATACTCGTCATCTTGATCCCCCACTGACTAAATACTTGCTCCACCTCAGCCTACACCATCATGGAGGACACTTCCACCTGTGTCCACTGTAAGGTTCGACTTTCTTTTATCATTTCAGCAGATTAATAAACATCATAAAGCTGTAAAACTATCGAGTAATTTATTATAAATTATTATAAAGAAATATAAAGTATAATAGATAGCTATAGAGGGCACAGAAGACGACTAACTATAGTAAGCATGGTATCGCCTGATATATACTGTATATTCTAGATGGCGCTATTACACTAAATACATCACAACCTCCAGGGTGATATTACCGTACAATGTGAGATCACTAATAATGGCCACAGATTATGAGAAAATGACCAGCTCCATAGTCCTGGAGTTATTATAAATGTCTCTAGTGTGAGGCAGGGACTGGACGAGTGTTGGAGGGAGGTATATTCCCCCAGGACGTCCTTTATGTATCCATGCTGTAGAATCTGCCGTATACTTCTGTTCTAGCAGTCAGACATTTCACTCTGCAAATCACAGGCTCAACATTGTGTAAAACTACCACCGTATATAAGAGCACTCAGAATAAAAACTAGCGGCATGCCGTGCACTGCCCACGTCATGTGTACGGGATACAGGACCTGCAGGACCTGGTACGGCCATTATAGTTGATAGATTAATGATACCTGTGCAGATGAAGGGAAAAAAATATGTGCAACAGCAGGAGGAGAAAGTCTCAAAATGTAATTTGAAGAGTATAATAGAGAAATGGGAAACTTCTGGAGATGCAGATAAGTGGTACCAGGGCAAAACGTAAGTGCAGTCAGACAAGGGAAAAGTGCAAATGATCGAGCGTAAAGGTTTGTTTAGTAGAAAAAATGTTAAAACTTAGCTTTTATTAGCCATATAAAACACTGCTCCACAAAGAATACAGCAAATGTGCAACTATCATAGCTTACAGACCTACACGTTTCAACAAATCATGTCTTAATTATGGCCCTACTACTAGAATGACAAAAAGGCATATATATATATATATATATATATATATATATATATATATATATATATATATATATATATATATCCACGTGCCTGTATGACCTCCCTACAACGCCTGGGCATGCTCCTGATGAGGTTGCGGATGGTCTCCTGTGGGATCTCCTCCCAGACCTGAACTAAAGCATCCGCCAACTCCTGGACAGTCTGTGGTGCAACGTGACGTTGGCGGATGGAGCGAGACATGATGTCCCAGATGTGCTCAATCGGATTCAGGTCTGGGGAACGGGCGGGCCAGTCCATAGCTTCAATGCCTCCATCTTGCAGGAACTGCTGACACACTCCAGCCACATGAGGTCTGCCATTGTCCAGCATTATGAGGAACCCAGGGCCAACCGCACCAGCATATGGTCTCACAAGGGGTCTGAGGATCTCATCTCGGTACCTAATGGAAGCCAGGCTACCTCTGGCGAGCACATGGAGGGCTGTGCGGCTCTCCAAAGAAATGCCACCCCACACCATTACTCACCCACTGCCAAACCGGTCATGCTGAAGGATGTCACTCTCCACGGCGTCTCCAGACTCTGTCACGTCTGTCACATGTGCTCAGTGTGAACCTGCTTTCATCTACGAAGAGCACAGGGCGCGAGTGGCAACTTTGCCAATCCTGGTGTTCTGTGGCAAATGCCAAGCGTCCTGCATGGTGTTGGGCTGTGAGCACAACCCCTATCTGTGGACGTCGGGCCCTCATACCACCCTCATGGAGTCGGTATCTAACCGTTTGTGCAGACACATGCACATTTGTGGCCTGCTGGAGGTCATTTTGCAGGGCTCTGGCAGTGCTCCTCCTGTTCCTCCTTTCACAAAGGCGGAGGTAGCGGTCCTGCTGCTGGGTTGTTGCCCTCCTACGGCCCCCTCCACATCTCCTGGTGTACTGGCCTGTCTCCTGGTAGCGCCTCCAGCCTCTGGACACAGCCAACCTTCTTGCCACAGCTCGCATTGATGTGCCATCCTGGATGAGCTGCACTATCTGAGCAACTTCTGTGGGTTGTGGAGTTTGTCTCATGCTACCACGAGTGTGAAAGCACAACCAACATTCAAAAGTGACCAAAACATCAGCCAGAAAGCATTGGTACTGAGATGTGGTCTGTGGTCCCCACCTGCAGAACCACTCCTTTATTGAGGGTGTCTTGATAATTGCCAATAATTTCCATCTATCCTCTATTCCATTTGCACATCAGCATGTGAAATTGATTGTCAATCAGTGTTGCTTCCTAAGTGGACAGTTTGATTTCACAGAAGTTTGATTTACTTGGAGTTATATTCTGTTGTTTTAAGTGTTCCCTTTATTTTTGGAGCAGTTTATATAGATACATACAGTGAGTACGGAAAGTATTCAGACTCCTTTAAATTTTTCACTCTTTGTTTCATTGCAGCCATTTGATAAATTCTAAAAAGTTCATTTTTTTCTCATTAAAGTACACTCAGCACCCCATCTTGACTGAAAAAAACAGCAATATAGAATTTTTTTGCAAATTTATTAAAAAAGAAAAACTGAAATATCACATGGTCATAAGTATTCAGATCCTTTGCTCAGACACTCATATTTAAGTCACATGCTGTCCATTTCCTTGTGATCCTCCTTGAGATGGTTCTACTCCTTCAATGGAGTCCAAATGTGTTTAATTAAACTGATAGGACTTGATTTGGAAAGGCACACACCTGTCTATATAAGACCCCACAGCTCACACTACATGTCAGACCAAATGAGAATCATGAGCTCAAACGAACTGCCCAAGGAGCTCAGAGACCGAATTGTGGCAAGGCACAGATCTAGCCAAGGTTATAAAAGAATTTCTGCATTACCCAAGGTTCATAAGAGCACAGTGGCCTCCATAATCCTTAAATGGAAGAAGTTTGGGACCACCAGAAGTCTTCCTAGACCTGGCCGTCCAGCCAAACTGAGCAATCGTGGGAGAAGAGCCTTGGTGAGAGAGGTAAAGAAGAACCCCAAGATCACTGTGGCTGAGCTCCAGAGATGCAGTAGGGAGATGGGAGAAAGTTCCACATAGTCAACTATCACTGCAGCCCTTCCCCAGTTGGGCCTTTATGGCAGAGTGGCCAGATGGAAGCCTCTCCTCATATGAAAGCCCGCATAGAGTTTGCTCAAAAACACATGAAGGACTCCCAGACTATGAGAAATAAGATTCTCTGGTCTGATGAGACGAAGATAGAACTTTTTGGTGATAATTCTAAGTGGTATGTGTGGAGAAAACCAGGCACTGCTCATCACCTGCCTAATACAATCCCAACAGTGAAACATGGTGGTGGCAGTTGTTAGAACCCTCCTGTTAGTTTTTTCTATTTTGTGGTCATGTGACCTTCTGCCTATTTATTCCAGCTCCGCCCTTCAGGCTTTGCTCGACTTCAGTGTTACTTTGACTCTTAATCTAGCCAGGTGCTTTGTACCTACTGTATCTCTCTAGTTTGTTTGGTCCTTGGACCACTAAGTACTTTTGTCTGTTTGTCTTCTTCTGCTACTACTTCTGCCAGGAGGTGTCCAGTTTTGTCCCAGTCCTTAGTTCTTTTAGGGACCCCTCCCTTTAATCTATAGGTCTGTGTTCAGATTAGCCGCGGACATAGGCGGGTCTGTTTGCAAGGAACAGGTTGCCCGCTGCATCGTAAGGAATCAGCTTAGTCCTATTGTATGGACAGATTTCCTCTCTTTCCTTAGTTCTTGTAGCAGATCATAACAGCAGTATCATGCTATGGGTGTGTTTTTCAGCTGCAGGGACAGGACGACTGGTTGCAATTGAAGGAAACATGAATGCGGCCAAGTACAGAGATATCCTGGATGAAAACCTCTTCCAGAGTGCTCTGCACCTCAGACTTGGCCAAAGGTTCACCTTCCAACAAGACAATGACCCTAAGCACATAGCTAAAATAACAAAGGAGTGGCTTCAGAACAACTATGTGACCATTCTTGACTGGCCCAGCCAGAGCCCTGACCTAAACCCAATTGAGCATCTTTGGAGAGACCTGAAAATGGCTGTCCACCAACGTTTCCCATTCATCCTGACGGAACTGGAGAGGATCTGCAAGGAAGAATGGCAGAGGATCCCAAAATGCTGGTGTGAAAAACTTGTTGCATCATTTCCAAGAAGACTCATGGCTGTACTAGCCCAAAAGGGTGCTTCTACTCAATACTGAGCAAAGGGTCTGAATACTTATGCCCGTGTGATATTTCAGTTTTTCTTTTTTATTAAATTTTGCAAAAATTTCTTCATTTCTGTTTTCTTTCAGACAAGATGGGGTGCAGAGTGGACTTTAATGAGAAAAAAATGAACTTTTTAGAATTTACCAAATGGCTGCAATGAAACAAAGAGTGAAAAATGTAAAGGGGTCTGAATACTTTCCGTACCCAGTGTACATGCATGGAAATAAATGCAGAATTATATTTCTTAATACTGCAGTATCAGATCCTGTCTTGAATTTAACCCCTGTGGTATCCAATGTGAAAATCCACAGGGACTCCCCTGATGAATTACAATTGAGGAAATCATGAATTTTATATTCTCTATCATTACTTAAGGACATAAAACTATCTGTTTTAACCGCATGTAGACACGCTTTGCACCGATTGGCTCCACATCTGAAGAAACCTTTTGTGCTGAGCCAATTTGGTTGTACAGTATTAGTCTCACTCAGGGGTGGATTAAGAGTAGCAAGGGCCCCCTCCACACACCTGATTTATCACGTGACATGTCACATGATCCCCGTGATAGATCATGTGATAGTTCACGGGAAATTAATTTGGCATAATATTAATTGTGCTGCCCCATCTGAGAGCAGCACAATATTGGGGCAGATACCCTGATTCCAGCGATGTGTCACTTTTTCAGCTGCTTGTTGTCATTTTGAGAAAATCACCGTTTTATCTGCTGCAGATCTAGCAGCTCTCTGAATGCTGCGCTCTGTATAGCCCCGCCCACACCACTGATTGGCAGCTTTCTGCCCATGCTCAGTGTACACAGAAATCTACTGATCAGTGATGGGGGTGGGGTCCTACAGAACTTACTAGTCATCTAGTAATAATTACCTTCTGACAAATCAATGATTTTATCAAAACAACACTAAGCAGCCCAGTAAGTGACACATTACTGGAATCAGTGCCTCTAACCCTACATTATGCTGCTCTCAGATTAGGTGGCAAAAACCTGATGACAGATTCCCTTTAAAGGAGCTGTAAACACAAAAAAAGTTTGTATTAAAAAATACAAGCCATTTGTTAAATTAACTTTTTTTCATTGTTAATTCACATTAGACTGTATCTTCAACACTTTTGTCAGCAGGTCTTATTACAGACTCTGAATAGGGCAGCTCTCTCCCTCTCCCTCAGCAGAAAGTCACAGCATGGTTAAAAAACGGGATCTTTTATGATTTTCTCATAATAAATAAAAAAGGACATGCAAGTCCTCCAAACTATTTTCCGTTTCTGTATAGGGGAGGTCCTAAATCTTTCTTGTTCTTTAGTTGATCACATGTCAAAAAGGCAAAGCATTTACTATGAACTCGCCTAAAAAAATATACACTTGGAGAGTAATATCATCATTTGCATGTAAATATTCCTTGACTCTAAGGGCTCGCTCACACTGTCGTATAACACGGCCGAATGCTATGTGATGTTTTATCGGATAGGACTCGGCCCTATGTTATACTATGGGACAGTGCAGATCTGCGATTATTGGCATGAGAAAATAATCTCATTCGATATTCGGACCATGTGCACCCATACAAGTCTACGG
>NW_027362871.1:4670000-4755000 GCF_046119375.1 Phyllobates terribilis | reverse complement strand
CAGATGAGCGTGATAACGGAAGCTGCGCTGAACGGCGAAGCGTAGGAACGGGCGGTGAAATAAGCGCGCCAAAAAAACTATAAAGTTTACGTTTTTTTTCCATAATTCATCAGATGAGCGTGATAACGGAAGCTGCGCTGAACGGTGGCGCGTAGTAACAGGCGGTGAAATAAGCGCGCCAAAAAACTATAAAGTTTACTTTTTTTCCATAATTCATTAGATGAGCGTGATAACGGAAGCTGCGTTGAACGGCGGCGCGTAGGAACGGGCGGTGAAATAAGCGCGCCAAAAAAACTATAAAGTTTACGTTTTTTTTCCGTAATTCATCAAATGAGCGTGATAACGGAAGCTGCGCTGAACGGCGGCGCGTAGGAACGGGCGGTGAAATAAGCGCGCCAAAAAAACTATAAAGTTTACGTTTTTTTTCCGTAATTCATCAGATGAGCGTGATAACGGAAGGTGCGCTGAACCGCGGCGCGTAGGAACGGGCGGTGAAATAAGCGCGCCAAAAAAACTATAACGTTTACGTTTTTTTTCCGTAATTTATCAGATGAGCGTGATAACGAACGCAGCCCTTAACGGCGGCGTCAGAGCGACTTTTTTTTGTTGCAGATTGAATTTTAAGTGCTTTTGCTATCATGAAACCTGTAGCCAGCTCTAATCCTCATTGAGCTATTCCAAGGGTGAGGGCTGGCTAAGGGTCGCCCTGGAGGCACCTGTAGCCAGCTCTCATCCTCATTGAGCTGCTCCAAGGGTGAGGGCTGGCTAGGGGTCGCCCTGGAGGCACCTGTAGCCAGCTCTCATCCTCATTGAGCTGCTCCAAGGGTGAGGGCTGGTTAGGGGTCGCCCTGGAGGCACCTGTAGCCAGCTCTCATCCTCATTGAGCTGCTCCAAGGGTGAGGGCTGGCTACGGGTCGCCCTGGAGGCACCTGTAGCCAGCTCTCATCCTCATTGAGCTGCTCCAAGGGTGAGGGCTGGCTAGGGGTCGCCCTGGAGGCACCTGTAGCCAGCTCTCATCCTCATTGAGCTGCTCCAAGGGTGAGGGCTGGCTAGGGGTCGCCCTGGAGGCACCTGTAGCCAGCTCTCATCCTCATTGAGCTGCTCCAAGGGTGAGGGCTGGCTAGGGGTCGCCCTGGAGGCACCTGTAGCCAGCTCTCATCCTCATTGAGCTGCTCCAAGGGTGAGGGCTGGCTAGGGGTCGCCCTGGAGGCACCTGTAGCCAGCTCTCATCCTCATTGAGCTGCTCCAAGGGTGAGGGCTGGCTAGGGGTCGCCCTGGAGGCACCTGTAGCCAGCTCTCATCCTCATTGAGCTGCTCCAAGGGTGAGGGCTGGCTAGGGGTCGCCCTGGAGGCACCTGTAGCCAGCTCTCATCCTCATTGAGCTATTCGAAGGGTGAGGGCTGGCTACGTGTCGCCCTGGAGGCACCTGTAGCCAACTCTCATCCTCATTGAGCGTGATAACGGACGCTGCGCTGAACGGCGGCGCATAGGAACGGGCGGTGAAATAAGCGCGCCAAAAAAACTATAAAGTTTACGTTTTTTTTCCGTAATTCATCAGATGAGGGTGATAACGGACGCTGTGCTGAACGGCGGCGCGTAGGAACGGGCGGTGAAATAAGCGCGCCAAAAAAACTATAAAATTTACGTTTTTTTTCCGTAATTCATCAGATGAGCGTGATAACGGAAGCTGCGCTGAACGGCGGCGCGTAGGAACGGGCGGTGAAATAAGAGCGCCAAAAAAGCTATAAAGTGTACGTTTTTTTTCCATAATTCATTAGATGAGCGTGATAACGGAAGCTGCGTTGAACGGCGGCGCGTAGGAACGGGCGGTGAAATAAGCGCGCCAAAAAAACTATAAAGTTTACGTTTTTTTTCCGTAATTCATCAGATGAGCGTGATAACGGACGCTGCGCTGAATGGCGGCGCGTTGGAACGGGCGGTGAAATAAGCGCGCCAAAAAAACTATAAAGTTTACGTTTTTTTCCGTAATTCATCAGATGAGCGTGATAACGGATGCTGTGCTGAACGGCGGCACGTAGGAACGGGCGGTGAAATAAGTGCGCCAAAAAAACGATAAAGTTTACGTTTTTTTACTGTAATTTATCAGATGAGCGTGATAACGGACGCAGCCCTTAACGGCGGCGTCAGAGCGACTTTTTTTTGTTGCAGATTGAATTTTAAGTGCTTTTGGTATCATCAAACCTGTAGCCAGCTCTCATCCTCATTGAGCTATTCCAAGGGTGAGGGCTGGCTAGGGGTCGCCCTGGAGGCACCTGTAGCCAGCTCTCATCCTCATTGAGCTGCTCCAAGGGTGAGGGCTGGCTAGAGGTCGCCCTGGAGGCACCTTTAGCCAGCTCTCATACTCATTGAGGTGCTCCAAGGGTGAGGGCTGGCTAGGGGTCGCCCTGGAGGCACCTGTAGCCAGCTCTCATCCTCATTGAGCTGCTCCAAGGGTGAGGGCTGGCTAGGGGTCGCCCTGGAGGCACCTGTAGCCAGCTCTCATCCTCATTGAGCTGCTCCAAGGGTGAGGGCTGGCTAGGGGTCGCCCTGGAGGCACCTGTAGCCAGCTCTCATCCTCATTGAGCTGCTCCAAGGCTGAGGGCTGGCTAGGGGTCGCCCTGGAGGCACCTGTAGCCAGCTCTCATCCTCATTGAGCTGCTCCAAGGGTGAGGGCTGGCTAGGGGTCGCCCTGGAGGCACCTGTAGCCAGCTCTCATCCTCATTGAGCTGCTCCAAGGGTGAGGGCTGGCTAGGGGTCGCCCTGGAGGCACCTGTAGCCAGCTCTCATCCTCATTGAGCTGCTCCAAGGGTGAGGGCTGGCTAGGGGTCGCCCTGGAGGCACCTGTAGCCAGCTCTCATCCTCATTGAGCTGCTCCAAGGGTGAGGGCTGGCTAGGGGTCGCCCTGGAGGCACCTGTAGCCAGCTCTCATCCTCATTGAGCTGCTCCAAGGGTGAGGGCTGGCTAGGGGTCGCCCTGGAGGCACCTGTAGCCAGCTCTCATCCTCATTGAGCTGCTCCAAGGGTGAGGGCTGGCTAGGGGTCGCCCTGGAGGCACCTGTAGCCAGCTCTCATCCTCATTGAGCTATTCGAAGGGTGAGGGCTGGCTACGTGTCGCCCTGGAGGCACCTGTAGCCAACTCTCATCCTCATTGAGCGTGATAACGGACGCTGCGCTGAACGGCGGCGCATAGGAACGGGCGGTGAAATAAGCGCGCCAAAAAAACTATAAAGTTTACGTTTCTTTTCCGTAATTCATCAGATGAGGGTGATAACGGACGCTGCGCTGAACGGCGGCGCGTAGGAACGGGCGGTGAAATAAGCGCGCCAAAAAAACTATAAAGTTTACGTTTTTTTTCCGTAATTCATCAGATGAGCGTGATAACGGACGCTGCGCTGAATGGCGGCGCGTAGGAACAGGCGGTGAAATAAGCGCGCCAAAAAAACTATAAAGTTTACGTTTTTTTCCCGTAATTCATCAGATGAGCGTGATAATGGATGCTGTGCTGAACGGCGGCACGTAGGAACGGGCGATGAAATAAGTGCGCCAAAAAAACGATAAAGTTTACGTTTTTTTTCTGTAATTTATCAGATCAGCGTGATAACGGACGCAGCCCTTAACGGCGGCGTCAGAGCGACTTTATTTTGTTGCAGATTGAATTTTAAGTGCTTTTGCTATCATCAAACCTGTAGCCAGCTCTCATCCTCATTGAGCTATTCCAAGGGTGAGGGCTGGCTAGGGGTCGCCCTGGAGGCACCTGCAGCCAGCTCTCATCCTCATTGAGCTGCTCCAAGGGTGAGGGCTGGCTAGGGGTCGCCCTGGAGGCACCTGTAGCCAGCTCTCATCCTCATTGAGCTGCTCCAAGGGTGAGGGCTGGCTAGGGGTCGCCCTGGAGGCACCTGTAGCCAGCTCTCATCCTCATTGAGCTGCTCCAAGGGTGAGGGCTGGCTAGGGGTCGCCCTGGAGGCACCTGTAGCCAGCTCTCATCCTCATTGAGCTGCTCCAAGGGTGAGGGCTGGCTAGGGGTCGCCCTGGAGGCACCTGTAGCCAGCTCTCATCCTCATTGAGCTGCTCCAAGGGTGAGGGCTGGCTAGGGGTCGCCCTGGAGGCACCTGTAGCCAGCTCTCATCCTCATTGAGCTGCTCCAAGGGTGAGGGCTGGCTAGGGGTCGCCCTGGAGGCACCTGTAGCTCTCATCCTCATTGAGCTATTCCAAGGGTGAGGGCTGGCTACGTGTCGCCCTGGAGGCACTTGTAGCCAGCTCTCATCCTCATTGAGCGTGATAACGGACGCTGCGCTGAACGGCGGCGCATAGGAACGGGCGGTGAAATAAGCGCGCCAAAAAAACTATAAAGTTTACGTTTTTTTCCGTAATTCATCAGATGAGCGTGATAACGGATGCTGTGCTGAACGGCGGCACGTAGGAACGGGCGATGAAATAAGTGCGCCAAAAAAACGATAAAGTTTACGTTTTTTTTCTGTAATTTATCAGATCAGCGTGATAACGGACGCAGCCCTTAACGGCGGCGTCAGAGCGACTTTATTTTGTTGCAGATTGAATTTTAAGTGCTTTTGCTATCATCAAACCTGTAGCCAGCTCTCATCCTCATTGAGCTATTCCAAGGGTGAGGGCTGGCTAGGGGTCGCCCTGGAGGCATCTGTAGCCAGCTCTTATCCTCATTGAGCTGCTCCAAGGGTGAGGGCAGGCTAGGGGTCGCCCTGGAGGCACCTGTAGCCAGCTCTCATCCTCATTGAGCTGCTCCAAGGGTGAGGGCTGGCTAGGGGTCGCCCTGGAGGCACCTGTAGCCAGCTCTCATCCTCATTGAGCTGCTCCAAGGGTGAGGGCTGGCTAGGGGTCGCCCTGGAGGCACCTGTAGCCAGCTCTCATCCTCATTGAGCTGCTCCAAGGGTGAGGGCTGGCTAGGGGTCGCCCTGGAGGCACCTGTAGCCAGCTCTCATCCTCATTGAGCTGCTCCAAGGGTGAGGGCTGGCTAGGGGTCGCCCTGGAGGCACCTGTAGCCAGCTCTCATCCTCATTGAGCTATTCCAAGGGTGAGGGCTGGCTACGTGTCGCCCTGGAGGCACTTGTAGCCAGCTCTCATCCTCATTGAGCGTGATAACGGACGCTGCGCTGAACGGCGGCGCATAGGAACGGGCGGTGAAATAAGCGCGCCAAAAAAACTATAAAGTTTACTTTTTTTTCCGTAATTCATCAGATGAGGGTGATAACGGACGCTGCGCTGAACGGCGGCGCGTAGGAACGGGCGGTGAAATAAGCGCGCCAAAAAAAGTATAAAGTTTACGTTTTTTTTCCGTAATTCATCAGATGAGCGTGATAACGGACGCTGCGCTGAATGGCGGCGCGTAGGAACGGGCGGTGAAATAAGCGCGCCAAAAAAACTATAAAGTTTACTTTTTTTTTCCGTAATTCATCAGATGAGCGTGATAACGGATGCTGTGCTGAACGGCGGCACGTAGGAACGGGCGATGAAATAAGTGCGCCAAAAAAACTATAAAGTTTACGTTTTTTTTCCGTAATTCATCAGATGAGCGTGATAACGGATGCTGTGCTGAACGGCGGCACGTAGGAACGGGCGATGAAATAAGTGCGCCAAAAAAACGATAAAGTTTACGTTTTTTTTCTGTAATTTATCAGATCAGCGTGATAACGGACGCAGCCCTTAACGGCGGCGTCAGAGCGACTTTATTTTGTTGCATTTGAATTTTAAGTGCTTTTGCTATCATCAAACCTGTAGCCAGCTCTCATCCTCATTGAGCTATTCCAAGGGTGAGGGCTGGCTAAGGGTCGCCCTGGAGGCACCTGTAGCCAGCTCTCATCCTCATTGAGCTGCTCCAAGGGTGAGGGCTGGCTAGGGGTCGCCCTGGAGGCACCTGTAGCCAGCTCTCATCCTCATTGAGCTGCTCCAAGGGTGAGGGCTGGCTACGGGTCGCCCTGGAGGCACCTGTAGCCAGCTCTCATCCTCATTGAGCTGCTCCAAGGGTGAGGGCTGGCTAGGGTTCGCCCTGGAGGCACCTGTAGCCAGCTCTCATCCTCATTGAGCTGCTCCAAGGGTGAGGGCTGGCTAGGGGTCGCCCTGGAGGCACCTGTAGCCAGCTCTCATCCTCATTGAGCTATTCCAAGGGTGAGGGCTGGCTACGTGTCGCCCTGGAGGCACTTGTAGCCAGCTCTCATCCTCATTGAGCGTGATAACGGACGCTGCGCTGAACGGCGGCGCATAGGAACGGGCGGTGAAATAAGCGCGCCAAAAAAACTATAAAGTTTACGTTTTTTTTCCGTAATTCATCAGATGAGGGTGATAACGGACGCTGCGCTGAACGGCGGCGCGTAGGAACGGGCGGTGAAATAAGCGCGCCAAAAAAACTATAAAGTTTACGTTTTTTTTCCGTAATTCATCAGATGAGCGTGATAACGGACGCTGCGCTGAATGGCGGCGCGTAGGAACGGGCGGTGAAATAAGCGCGCCAAAAAAACTATAAAGTTTACGTTTTTTTTCTGTAATTCATCAGATGAGCGTGATAACGGATGCTGTGCTGAACGGCGGCACGTAGGAACGGGCGATGAAATAAGTGCGCCAAAAAAACGATAAAGTTTACGTTTTTTTTCTGTAATTTATCAGATCACCGTGATAACGGACGCAGCCCTTAACGGCGGCGTCAGAGCGACTTTTTTTTGTTGCAGATTGAATTTTAAGTGCTTTTGCTATCATCAAACCTGTAGCCAGCTCTCATCCTCATTGAGCTATTCCAAGGGTGAGGGCTGGCTAAGGGTCGCCCTGGAGGCACCTGTAGCCAGCTCTCATCCTCATTGAGCTGCTCCAAGGGTGAGGGCTGGCTAGGGGTCGCCCTGGAGGCACCTGTAGCCAGCTCTCATCCTCATTGAGCTGCTCCAAGGGTGAGGGCTGGCTAGGGGTCGCCCTGGAGGCACCTGTAGCCAGCTCTCATCCTCATTGAGCTGCTCCAAGGGTGAGGGCTGGCTACGGGTCGCCCTGGAGGCACCTGTAGCCAGCTCTCATCCTCATTGAGCTGCTCCAAGGGTGAGGGCTGGCTAGGGGTCGCCCTGGAGGCACCTGTAGCCAGCTCTCATCCTCATTGAGCTGCTCCAAGGGTGAGGGCTGGCTAGGGGTCGCCCTGGAGGCACCTGTAGCCAGCTCTCATCCTCATTGAGCTGCTCCAAGGGTGAGGGCTGGCTAGGGGTCGCCCTGGAGGCACCTGTAGCCAGCTCTCATCCTCATTGAGCTATTCCAAGGGTGAGGGCTGGCTACGTGTCGCCCTGGAGGCACTTGTAGCCAGCTCTCATCCTCATTGAGCGTGATAACGGACGCTGCGCTGAACGGCGGCGCATAGGAACGGGCGGTGAAATAAGCGCGCCAAAAAAACTATAAAGTTTACTTTTTTTTCCGTAATTCATCAGATGAGGGTGATAACGGACGCTGCGCTGAACGGCGGCGCGTAGGAACGGGCGGTGAAATAAGCGCGCCAAAAAAAGTATAAAGTTTACGTTTTTTTTCCGTAATTCATCAGATGAGCGTGATAACGGACGCTGCGCTGAATGGCGGCGCGTAGGAACGGGCGGTGAAATAAGCGCGCCAAAAAAACTATAAAGTTTACTTTTTTTTTCCGTAATTCATCAGATGAGCGTGATAACGGATGCTGTGCTGAACGGCGGCACGTAGGAACGGGCGATGAAATAAGTGCGCCAAAAAAACTATAAAGTTTACGTTTTTTTTCCGTAATTCATCAGATGAGCGTGATAACGGATGCTGTGCTGAACGGCGGCACGTAGGAACGGGCGATGAAATAAGTGCGCCAAAAAAACGATAAAGTTTACGTTTTTTTTCTGTAATTTATCAGATCAGCGTGATAACGGACGCAGCCCTTAACGGCGGCGTCAGAGCGACTTTATTTTGTTGCAGATTGAATTTTAAGTGCTTTTGCTATCATCAAACCTGTAGCCAGCTCACATCCTCATTGAGCTATTCCAAGGGTGAGGGCTGGCTAAGGGTCGCCCTGGAGGCACCTGTAGCCAGCTCTCATCCTCATTGAGCTGCTCCAAGGGTGAGGGCTGGCTAGGGGTCGCCCTGGAGGCACCTGTAGCCAGCTCTCATCCTCATTGAGCTGCTCCAAGGGTGAGGGCTGGCTAGGGGTCGCCCTGGAGGCACCTGTAGCCAGCTCTCATCCTCATTGAGCTGCTCCAAGGGTGAGGGCTGGCTACGGGTCGCCCTGGAGGCACCTGTAGCCAGCTCTCATCCTCATTGAGCTGCTCCAAGGGTGAGGGCTGGCTAGGGGTCGCCCTGGAGGCACCTGTAGCCAGCTCTCATCCTCATTGAGCTGCTCCAAGGGTGAGGGCTGGCTAGGGTTCGCCCTGGAAGCACCTGTAGCCAGCTCTCATCCTCATTGAGCTGCTCCAAGGGTGAGGGCTGGCTAGGGGTCGCCCTGGAGGCACCTGTAGCCAGCTCTCATCCTCATTGAGCTATTCCAAGGGTGAGGGCTGGCTACGTGTCGCCCTGTAGGCACTTGTAGCCAGCTCTCATCCTCATTGAGCGTGATAACGGACGCTGCGCTGAACGTCGGCGCATAGGAACGGGCGGTGAAATAAGCGCGCCAAAAAAAACTATAAAGTTTACGTTTTTTTTCCGTAATTCATCAGATGAGGGTGATAACGGACGCTGCGCTGAACGGCGGTGCGTAGGAACGGGCGGTGAAATAAGCGCGCCAAAAAAACTATAAAGTTTACGTTTTTTTTCCGTAATTCATCAGATGAGCGTGATAACGGACGCTGCGCTGAATGGCGGCGCGTAGGAACGGGCGGTGAAATAAGCGCGCCAAAAAAACTATAAAGTTTACTTTTTTTTCCGTAAATCATCAGATGAGCGTGATAACGGATGCTGTGCTGAACGGCGGCACGTAGGAACGGGCGATGAAATAAGTGCGCCAAAAAAACGATAAAGTTTACGTTTTTTTTCTGTAATTTATCAGATCACCGTGATAACGGACGCAACCCTTAACGGCGGCGTCAGAGCGACTTTTTTTTGTTGCAGATTGAATTTTAAGTGCTTTTGCTATCATCAAACCTGTAGCCAGCTCTCATCCTCATTGAGCTATTCCAAGGGTGAGGGCTGGCTAAGGGTCGCCCTGGAGGCACCTGTAGCCAGCTCTCATCCTCATTGAGCTGCTCCAAGGGTGAGGGCTGGCTAGGGGTCGCCCTGGAGGCACCTCTAGCCAGCTCTCATCCTCATTGAGCTGCTCCAAGGGTGAGGGCTGGCTACGGGTCGCCCTGGAGGCACCTGTAGCCAGCTCTCATCCTCATTGAGCTGCTCCAAGGGTGAGGGCTGGCTAGGGGTCGCCCTGGAGGCACCTGTAGCCAGCTCTCATCCTCATTGAGCTGCTCCAAGGGTGAGGGCTGGCTAGGGGTCGCCCTGGAGGCACCTGTAGCCAGCTCTCATCCTCATTGAGCTGCTCCAAGGGTGAGGGCTGGCTAGGGGTCGCCCTGGAGGCACCTGTAGCCAGCTCTCATCCTCATTGAGCTGCTCCAAGGGTGAGGGCTGGCTACGGGTCGCCCTGGAGGCACCTGTAGCCAGCTCTCATCCTCATTGAGCTGCTCCAAGGGTGAGGGCTGGCTAGGGGTCGCCCTGGAGGCACCTGTAGCCAGCTCTCATCCTCATTGAGCTGCTCCAAGGGTGAGGGCTGGCTAGGGGTCGCCCTGGAGGCACCTGTAGCCAGCTCTCATCCTCATTGAGCTGCTCCAAGGGTGAGGGCTGGCTAGGGGTCGCCCTGGAGGCACCTGTAGCCAGCTCTCATCCTCATTGAGCTGCTCCAAGGGTGAGGGCTGGCTAGGGGTCGCCCTGGAGGCACCTGTAGCCAGCTCTCATCCTCATTGAGCTGCTCCAAGGGTGAGGGCTGGCTAGGGGTCGCCCTGGAGACACCTGTAGCCAGCTCTCATCCTCATTGAGCTATTCGAAGGGTGAGGGCTGGCTACGTGTCGCCCTGGAGGCACCTGTAGCCAACTCTCATCCTCATTGAGCGTGATAACGGACGCTGCGCTGAACGGCGGCGCATAGGAACGGGCGGTGAAATAAGCGCGCCAAAAAAACTATAAAGTTTACGTTTTTTTTCGTAATTCATCAGATGAGGGTGATAACGGACGCTGCGCTGAACGGCGGCGCGTAGGAACGGGCGGTGAAATAAGCGCGCCAAAAAAACTATAAAATTTACGTTTTTTTTCCGTAATTCATCAGATGAGCGTGATAACGGAAGCTGCGCTGAATGGCGGCGCGTAGGAACGGGCGGTGAAATAAGCGCGCCAAAAAAGCTATAAAGTGTACGTTTTTTTTCCATAATTCATTAGATGAGCGTGATAACGGAAGCTGCGTTGAACGGCGGCGCGTAGGAACGGGCGGTGAAATAAGCGTGCCAAAAAAACTATAAAGTTTACGTTTTTCTTCCGTAATTCATCAGATGAGCGTGATAACGGACGCTGCGCTGAATGGCGGCGCGTAGGAACGGGCGGTGAAATAAGCGCGCCAAAAAAACTATAAAGTTTACGTTTTTTTTCCGTAATTCATCAGATGAGCGTGATAACGGATGCTGTGCTGAACGGCGGCACGTAGGAACGGGCGGTGAAATAAGTGCGCCAAAAAAACGATAAAGTTTACGTTTTTTTTCTGTAATTTATCAGATGAGCGTGATAACGGACGCAGCCCTTAACGGCGGCGTCAGAGCGACTTTTTTTTGTTGCAGATTGAATTTTAAGTGCTTTTGGTATCATCAAACCTGTAGCCAGCTCTCATCCTCATTGAGCTATTCCAAGGGTGAGGGCTGGCTAGGGGTCGCCCTGGAGGCACCTGTAGCCAGCTCTCATCCTCATTGAGCTGCTCCAAGGGTGAGGGCTGGCTAGGGGTCGCCCTGGAGGCACCTGTAGCCAGCTCTCATCCTCATTGAGCTGCTCCAAGGGTGAGGGCTGGCTAGGGGTCGCCCTGGAGGCACCTGTAGCCAGCTCTCATCCTCATTGAGCTGCTCCAAGGGTGAGGGCTGGCTACGGGTCGCCCTGGAGGCACCTGTAGCCAGCTCTCATCCTCATTGAGCTGCTCCAAGGGTGAGGGCTGGCTAGGGGTCGCCCTGGAGGCACCTGTAGCCAGCTCTCATCCTCATTGAGCTGCTCCAAGCGTGAGGGCTGGCTAGGGGTCGCCCTGGAGGCACCTGTAGCCAGCTCTCATCCTCATTGAGCTGCTCCAAGGGTGAGGGCTGGCTAGGGGTCGCCCTGGAGTCACCTGTAGCCAACTCTCATCCTCATTGAGCTGCTCCAAGGGTGAGGGCTGGCTAGGGGTCGCCCTGGAGGCACATGTAGCCAGCTCTCATCCTCATTGAGCTGCTCCAAGGGTGAGGGCTGGCTAGGGGTCGCCCTGGAGGCACCTGTAGCCAGCTCTCATCCTCATTGAGCTGCTCCAAGGGTGAGGGCTGGCTAGGGGTCGCCATGGAGGCACCTGTAGCCAGCTCTCATCCTCATTGAGCTGCTCCAAGGGTGAGGGCTGGCTAGGGGTCGCCCTGGAGGCACCTGTAGCCAGCTCTCATCCTCATTGAGCTGCTCCAAGGGTGAGGGCTGGCTAGGGGTCGTCCTGGAGGCACCTGTAGCCAGCTCTCATCCTCATTGAGCTGCTCCAAGGGTGAGGGCTGGCTAGGGGTCGCCCTGGAGGCACCTGTAGCCAGCTCTCATCCTCATTGAGCTGCTCCAAGGGTGAGGGCTGGCTAGGGGTCGCCCTGGAGGCACCTGTAGCCAGCTCTCATCCTCATTGAGCTGCTCCAAGGGTGAGGGCTGGCTAGGGGTCGCCCTGGAGGCACCTGTAGCCAGCTCTCATCCTCATTGAGCTGCTCCAAGGGTGAGGCTGGCTAGGGGTCGCCCTGGAGGCACCTGTAGCCAGCTCTCATCCTCATTGAGCTATTCCAAGGGTGAGGGCTGGCTACGTGTCGCCCTGGAGGCACTTGTAGCCAGCTCTCATCCTCATTGAGCGTGATAACGGACGCTGCGCTGAACGGCGGCGCATAGGAACGGGCGGTGAAATAAGCACGCCAAAAAAAACTATAAAGTTTACGTTTTTTTTCCGTAATTCATCAGATGAGGGTGATAACGGACGCTGCGCTGAACGGCGGCGCGTAGGAACGGGCGGTGAAATAAGCGCGCCAAAAAAACTATAAAGTTTACGTTTTTTTTCCGTAATTCATCAGATGAGCATGATAACGGACGCTGCGCTGAATGGCGGCGCGTAGGAACGGGCGGTGAAATAAGCGCGCCAAAAAAACTATAAAGTTTACTTTTTTTTTCCGTAATTCATCAGATGAGCGTGATAACGGATGCTGTGCTGAACGGCGACACGTAGGAACGGGCGATGAAATAAGTGCGCCAAAAAAACGATAAAGTTTACGTTTTTTTTCTGTAATTTATCAGATCAGCGTGATAACGGACGCAGCTCTTAACGGCGGCGTCAGAGCGACTTTTTTTTGTTGTAGATTGAATTTTAAGTGCTTTTGCTATCATCAAACCTGTAGCCAGCTCTCATCCTCATTGAGCTATTCCAAGGGTGAGGGCTGGCTAAGGGTCGCCCTGGAGGCACCTGTAGCCAGCTCTCATCCTCATTGAGCTGCTCCAAGGGTGAGGGCTGGCTAGGGGTCGCCCTGGAGGCACCTGTAGCCAGCTCTCATCCTCATTGAGCTGCTCCAAGGGTGAGGGCTGGCTAGGGGTCGCCCTGGAGGCACCTGTAGCCAGCTCTCATCCTCATTGAGCTGCTCCAAGGGTGAGGGCTGGCTAGGGGTCGCCCTGGAGGCACCTGTAGCCAGCTCTCATCCTCATTGAGCTGCTCCAAGGGTGAGGGCTGGCTAGGGGTCGCCCTGGAGGCACCTGTAGCCAGCTCTCATCCTCATTGAGCTGCTCCAAGGGTGAGGGCTGGCTAGGGGTCGCCCTGGAGGCACCTGTAGCCAGCTCTCATCCTCATTGAGCTGCTCCAAGGGTGAGGGCTGGCTAGGGGTCGCCCTGGAGGCACCTGTAGCCAGCTCTCATCCTCATTGAGCTGCTCCAAGGGTGAGGACTGGCTAGGGGTCGCCCTGGAGGCACCTGTAGCCAGCTCTCATCCTCATTGAGCTGCTCCAAGGGTGAGGGCTGGCTAGGGGTCGCCCTGGAGGCACCTGTAGCCAGCTCTCATCCTCATTGAGCTGCTCCAAGGGTGAGGGCTGGCTAGGGGTCGCCCTGGAGGCACCTGTAGCCAGCTCTCATCCTCATTGAGCTGCTCCAAGGGTGAGGGCTGGCTAGGGGTCGCCCTGGAGGCACCTGTAGCCAGCTCTCATCCTCATTGAGCTGCTCCAAGGGTGAGGGCTGGCTAGGGGTCGCCCTGGAGGCACCTGTAGCCAGCTCTCATCCTCATTGAGCTGCTCCAAGGGTGAGGGCTGGCTAGGGGTCGCCCTGGAGGCACCTGTAGCCAGCTCTCATCCTCATTGAGCTGCTCCAAGGGTGAGGGCTGGCTAGGGGTCGCCCTGGAGGCACCTGTAGCCAGCTCTCATCCTCATTGAACTGCTCCAAGGGTGAGAGCTGGCTAGGGGTCGCCCTGGAGGCACCTGTAGCCAGCTCTCATCCTCATTGAGCTGCTCCAAGGGTGAGGGCTGGCTAGGGGTCGCCCTGGAGGCACCTGTAGCCAGCTCTCATCCTCATTGAGCTGCTCCAAGGGTGAGGGCTGGCTAGGGGTCGCCCTGGAGGCACCTGTAGCCAGCTCTCATCCTCATTGAGCTGCTCCAAGGGTGAGGGCTGGCTAGGGGTCGCCCTGGAGACACCTGTAGCCAGCTCTCATCCTCATTGAGCTATTCGAAGGGTGAGGGCTGGCTACGTGTCGCCCTGGAGGCACCTGTAGCCAACTCTCATCCTCATTGAGCGTGATAACGGACGCTGCGCTGAACGGCGGCGCATAGGAACGGGCGGTGAAATAAGCGCGCCAAAAAAACTATAAAGTTTACGTTTTTTTTTCCGTAATTCATCAGATGAGGGTGATAACGGACGCTGCGCTGAACGGCGGCGCGTAGGAACGGGCGGTGAAATAAGCGCGCCAAAAAAGCTATAAAGTGTACGTTTTTTTTCCATAATTCATTAGATGAGCGTGATAACGGAAGCTGCGTTGAACGGCGGCGCGTAGGAACGGGCGGTGAAATAAGCGCGCCAAAAAAACTATAAAGTTTACGTTGTTTTTCCGTAATTCATCAGATGAGCGTGATAACGGATGCTGCACTGAATGGCGGCGCGTAGGAACGGGCGGTGAAATAAGCGCGCCAAAAAAACTATAAAGTTTACGTTTTTTTTCCGTAATTCATCAGATGAGCATGATAACGGAAGGTGCGCTGAACCGTGGCGCGTAGGAACGGGCGGTGAAATAAGCGCGCCAAAAAAACTATAAAGTTTACGTTTTTTTCCATAATTCATTAGATGAGCGTGATAACGGAAGCTGCGCTGAACGGCGGCGCGTAGGAAAAGGCAGTGAAATAAGCGCGCCAAAAAAGCTATAAAGTTTCCTTTTTTTTTCCGTAATTTATCAGATGAGCGTGATAACGGACGCAGCCCTTAACGGCGGCGTCAGAGCGACTTTTTTTTGTTGCAGATTGAATTTTAAGTGCTTTTGGTATCATCAAACCTGTAGCCAGCTCTCATCCTCATTGAGCTATTCCAAGGGTGAGGGCTGGCTAGGGGTCGCCCTGGAGGCACCTGTAGCCAGCTCTCATCCTCATTGAGCTATTCCAAGGGTGAGGGCTGGCTACGGGTCGGGTCGCCCTGGAGGCACCTGTAGCCAGCTCTCATCCTCATTGAGCTGCTCCAAGGGTGAGGGCTGGCTAGGGGTCGCCCTGGAGGCACCTGTAGCCAGCTCTCATCCTCATTGAGCTATTCCAAGGGTGAGGGCTGGCTACGGGTCGTCCTGGAAGTACCTGTAGCCAGCTCTCATCAAGAAAAAGCTACGCCTACTAAGTTGCATTAACCAATCGGAGCAGATTCATGATTTACATTCAAATAAACCATCATTTTAGGAAAAGGAAAAGGAGTTTTGGAGGGAAGTTTAATTTGATCCAGTGCTCAGGAGCAACAAGGGTGATTAGTGCACAAGAGAAGCTGTGACCTTAGCCAATTACAACCATGCCGCCCAAAAGAAGGTAAGTACACCTGGTGGGATAGTGAGTGGGAGGGAAATATGAATCTGCAGAGGTATGTGTTGCTTCTAGAAATACTCTTTCTGGACACCATTGCAGCATGCATTCTGGGGTACACTGAGACCATGGGAGTATTTGCAGAAGAGGTTAACATACAGCATGTATTGGGATCAGGTGCCTAACTATACTGCAGCATCATCTGAGCTTGTACTGGAATCAGGTGTATAAGTATACTTGCACTCATATAGCTTGTACTGGAATCAGGTGTATAAGTATACTTGTACTCATATAGCTTGTACTGGAATCAGGTGTATAAGTATACTTGTACTCATATAGCTTGTACTGGAATCAGGTGTATAAGTATACTTGTACTCATATAGCTTGTACTGGAATCAGGTGTATAAGTATGCTTGTACTCATATAGTTTGTACTGGAATCAGGTGCCTAATCTGATGTCCTCTCTGTGACCTCTGCAAACTTTTTAGCTTGGTTGTATTACTGTGGTGGGGGGAGGGGGAAGGATTGCGGTGTGAAAGTGTATTATAACATCATGTTAAGGCTTGCAATTGTTCAGGCTCAGTCACAGAAAGGGTTTATGTTTTTGGCGCGGTCTTTCTGTATCTTTCAAAGTTTGCAGTGTGAAAAGGCTTTAAACTGTATATGTACTTGCTCGCTCACTCGTTTTTTCTCCTTTTTGACTGATAAATGAGTGCCGGTCATGTGCAAAACTGTATAAGCATTTGCATAGTCAATACCACATTAATTTTTTGCACGGTATCTTTGTCAATCTAAATAATTCTTGCAAAACCTCAGATTTGCGCAAGATCTAGGAACATGCATATGATAAAAAACCGCATGTGTTATGTGCACAATATTGCCACAATTTGTGTAGTATGCTATAAAAGTGCATTAACTTGTGCTAAACAATTGCTCCTTAAAAAATTGTGTACGTTTGTCCGTTTTTGTGACCAAAAATGAGGGCTGGCTATTGGTGGTCAAAATACACTCTAGAGCCAGCCCTCATCTTTTTAAAAAAATCTATGGCAATGATGAGACGTGCCTTTTCTCATGAGCTGTGTATTTGTTGTAAAAAAAAAATCAGATTTTTGAAATCCAGTTATCCTGCTGAAACATAAAAAATGCTGGTTGATATTAGTGGGTGGAAAAGCTAGATTCTCACTGATATTGTTCCTGATCTTCCATTTTTCTTTTTTACAGCGGCTTCAGGATGCTGAAGACATGTCCACTATGTTACAAAGCATTTACTCAACTGCCACAGCACCTTACACGACAATGCCTTAGATGCTGTACACAAGAGGAGAAGGATGCGCTAGTGAAAGAATCTAGAAACTCACTGATAGCAATTGCAACAAAAGGAACATATATCCCTTGTGACAAGATTCCAGAGATCACTACAAAGGACGATCTTATCTCCTTCCTGGAGGACAGAGGGTTTATAGTACCCGAGAAACCAACTATGGCCAGGTATGCCCCACTAGCATCTTATTCTTTGAATACTGATGTTCATACTTGTGTAAGCTTTATAGATTTGCATATATGTTCTGAACTATGCCAAATAATCACGTGTATTTTATATTTACAGGATTGTTGAAGATGAGGGGGCATCACCTGTGCAGGAGGAGCTGACAGCCAGTGAGCAAGAGCTGCCTAATGAGGAGGAAGTGCTGCCTGTTGAGGAGGAAATGTCTACAGTCATCGAGGAGGAGTCGCCCGTCCCAGAGGAAGAGCCGCCCGTCCCAGAGGAAGAGCCGCCCGTCCCAGAGGAAGAGCTGTCCGTCACAGAGGAAGAGCCGTCCGTCACAGAGGAAGAGCCGCCCGTCACAGTGGAAGAGCCGCCCGTCCCAGAGGAAGAGCCGCCCGTCCCAGAGGAAGAGCCGTCCGTCACAGAGGAAGAGCCGTCCGTCACAGTGGAAGAGCCGTCCGTCCCAGAGGAAGAGCCGCCCGTCACAGTGGAAGAGCCGCCCGTCCCAGAGGAAGAGCTGCCTGTCCCAGAGGAAGAGCCGCCCGTCCCAGAGGAAGAGCCGCCCGTCCCAGAGGAAGAGCCGCCCGTCCCAGAGGAAGAGCCGTCCGTCACAGAGGAAGAGCCGTCCGTCACAGAGGAAGAGCCGCCCGTCAGAGTGGAAGAGCCGTCCGTCACAGAGGAAGAGCCGCCCGTCCCAGAGGAAGAGCCGCCCGTCACAGAGGAAGAGCCGTCCGTCACAGAGGAAGAGCCGTCCGTCACAGAGGAAGAGCCGCCCGTCCCAGAGGAAGAGCCGCCCGTCACAGAGGAAGAGCCGTCCGTCACAGAGGAAGAGCCGCCCGTCACAGAGGAAGAGCCGTCCGTCACAGAGGAAGAGCCGCCCGTCACAGTGGAAGAGCCGCCCGTCCCAGAGGAAGAGCCGTCCGTCACAGAGGAAGAGCCGTCCGTCACAGAGGAAGAGCCGCCCGTCCCAGAGGATTATGATGTCTACAGGTCAGTGTAAATTTATACAAGGAATTTACTTTAATCCCTTGCTCAAACATTGCCTTGGCCTCAGCACATCCTGGCTTTTAGGCCACTTTAAAAAATTGTCAACACTGCTGGCCTACTCAAGATTGTACTTCACGTTATTACTAAGGATTTTTATAATTTACAGGACTGTTGAAGATGAGAAGCCATCTACATCAACTGGCACATCGGCACGCCGAGCCATATCAAATCCTGAATTGGTGCATCTTTCAGCTGCAGAAGACTATACATCCTCTGAAACATCCGACAGTGAAGCCGATCAACAACCAGAGACCAGAGAAAGAGAGGAAAATACCAGCCAAACAGATGAAGACAGGCCGAGGTCAGTTAGTGTGTGTAACATTCTCACTCATCATGCTTTTATATATATATACATATCTATATATATCTATATATATATATCTATCTATATATATATATATATATATATATATATATATATATATATAGATATATTTATATATATATATATTGAGCAAAAAAAAAATACAAATAATGTTTAACTGGGACAATTAATAGCATATCCCACAACTTTACAGCCCTTACAAAGTAATTTTTTCTCCTATTTTAGGCAATAGATTTCCCTTCCATTGCAGCCATAAAACAGGATGCCAAAAAAGTGCCCTACACACAGACAGCTCTGTGGGGCACACAGCTTTGGCGGGGCATACTAAAATGCACTGCCATTACGATTTTCATCTGTGGGCCAGTAGAGGATGATGTACTAGCTTTACCCACAGATGAACTTCAGAACACGCAGTGTTCAGCAGTGGATGCTGCGTATAAAGGGCAGGCAGCCAGCAAAGTGCTGCTGCCAGTCAGAGCACTGGGGTCCACAGAAATCGGGCCTGGTGACACAGAAATGTTTACCACCCCTGACAACGGTGAGTGGAACCCCCAGCTGTCAAGGTCCCCGACATTTCCCCAGATTCTTCCACTGGGTGAGGGCCCCATGAATGCGTCGTTACAGGGAACCCTGGACTCACAGGCCCCATAGCGGCTGCATAGTCTACTGCCATTGGCAGGACGTCACTATATATATGCTGTATATGCTTACACAGTATTTTTCTCAAAGTTCTAATTTGTTTCTACTCTGACCTGTTGTTCTTTCTTCCAAATTTGTAGGATGACAAGCCAGAAATGGACTGTTGACAAGAGGATCAAAATGAAAGATGCAGGTTATTATGATCACCATTCTCTGTCTCATCCAATATTAAAAGGTTTTTCCTCTTATTTGCAGAACCATTGCAAGCTGGAAAGATACAAACAAATTGTTGAAAATGTGTCAAGGTTTTTATACTTTATGAACAAACGCCGTGTGAGCCTCAACTTTGCGACAAAGATTGAAAACGCCCATTTATTTTTCAAAAACCTTCAAGATCTCGGTCTGTGCAACCAAACTGTCACCAACTACATTAAGAATGTCCGGAAATTTGTACATTATCAACTATTTGCAACCAATTTACGCGATAAAAATGAAAAACTCTTCAAGGCAATGAAGTATTTCCAGTATGTGACTGCGGATATTCAGAAGAAATTTTCCAAGGGAGTTGCAAAAGAAGTTGTCAGCAAAAGGTATGTCAGCTAATTTTTATCCTTTCAGATGTATGCACAATTATTATTTTTTCTCTTTTCTCTCTCCCGCCAGGATTTTTCATACATGACTTAAAAATAGGCCTCACCTATCAGTCACATTTATTAATCTTTCTCTTAGGTACCTGGAGTTGCATAAATTGGACAAAACACCTCAGCAATGCCAGGAGATCCTGACCGTTGCAAAGCCAGCTTTCCTGCAAGCCATCGAGGATGTCCAAGGAGGATCCCGAAATGAAGTGCATCAGTTGGAGATTCTCTATTACCTTGAGGCCTTAATCATACTAAAACACTTACAAAGACCAGGAGTTGTCAGAAACATGACGGTAAGTAACAACCTACTCATTATCCTGATTTAAAGCCACATGTCTATCTAACTTTCCCATGTCTTGACTCACAGGTTTCTGAGTGGACAGAGAGGATGCGTCACATCTATCAAAATGAACAGCTAATAATTGTCGGAGTTAAATCCCATAAGACTGCTGCCCACCAAGTAGCCTGTTTTGTGCTTACTGAAGAAGAAGAAAAGGTAAGATGTTCCTGTCACTACGATGGCACCCACATTAGAGAGGGATCTGTTAGTTGTCATGACTTCAACCCGTAGGATTAGTGGCATTCTGTCCCTTTTAGTAGATCCTCCCTTTAACCAGATTTTACAGGACAACTTGGTGCTACATCCTCATGCAGGTGTGTTGGGAGTCTTTCCCTTATTTCCCTGCAGTATCCAGGATGCTAAACCATAGTATCGGTGTCCAGAATAGTGCATTTTCTTAACAATAATGCTTGTTGCAGCAGCATCCAGAATGCATTATCAGTAGGAACAGATATGCTCTCCCTTATCACAGATGTTCTGCACTTTAAATGAATGGTGGGCAGTTTATAGTCTGACATATGTTTGGTGTGAGGTGACTTTTCTATATATTTAGATTGTGTGGTTCCTATCATGCTCTGAAATCCAACTGAGGCGGAGGAGAGATACTGCCCTTTTAGTCTGTAGGTTTCGCTCTCCTGGTTAGGCACATCCCTCCCTCACGTTGGTGCGGTCATTGACTCCAGTAATTAATTTAGTCTATTTCAAATTTTCTTATCTTAATATTGAAGGGCCCAACTCAATTTTTATTAAGTGGTTTACTGTTTTTTGTTTTGTTTATTTACAGTGGTTTAACATCTACTTTAAAAAAGTGAGACGGGTGCTGGCCAAAAAAGACAGTCCAGATAAATTCTTCTTATCGACTACAGGAAGACAGATATATAATGTATCCACCGACCTTCATCGCTACCAGAAGAAGTAAGTCTTAAAAGTTAAAAATCCTACATATTAGATGTTGTGCCATGTATTTATGATCTACTCTATTGCTATCTAGGTACAAACTTAAATCCATCTCTAAAAGAACTTCGGCACTCCATACATGAAAATATAAGAAATATTGTATCTAGACTAATGTCACTTTGAAAAATGAAGGTTTTTTGCGCATAATTTGGCCAATTTATGTGTGCCCATCAACCACGACAAGGTCACCTTCGTATGATGGGAAACTACGCTATGCTACCACTGGATATGCCACTCTTGGGCTATAAGCCTATATGGACAATATGTCTCTGCTTGGGCTTTTAACCTACAATGTATGGGCTGGTAGAGCTAGTTAAAACCACCTGTGACTGAATGGGAGGGACACATGGTCAGAAAAAAGGCTGTCAAACTTCTAATAGTGTGAACACGTACCTGCTGCAATGCTCCAGGAGCGGGATCCCAAAAATGATTAATAGAAAAAAGAGAGGGGTAGCATAGCGTAGTTTCCCATCATACGAAGGTGACCTTGTCGTGGTTGATGGGCACACATAAATTGGCCAAATTATGCGCAAAAAACCTTCTTTTTTCAAAGTGACATTAGTCTAGATACAATATTTCTTATATTTTCATGTATGGAGTGCCGAAGTTCTTTTTGCTATTGAGATTACTCTTTTCTTCAGAGCACCCGAATAGACCAGTGAGCGACCCCTCTCTTTTTTCTATTAATCATTTTTGGGATCCCGCTCCTGGAGCATTGCAGCAGGTACGTGTTCACACTATTAGAAGTTTGACAGCCTTTTTTCTGACCATGTGTCCCTCCCATTCAGTCACAGGTGGTTTTAACTAGCTCTACCAGCCCATACATTGTAGGTTAAAAGCCCAAGCAGAGACATATTGTCCATATAGGCTTATAGCCCAAGAGTGGCATATCCAGTGGTAGCATAGCGTAGTTTCCCATCATACGAAGGTGACCTTGTCGTGGTTGATGGGCACACATAAATTGGCCAAATTATGCGCAAAAAACCTTCATTTTTCAAAGTGACATTAGTCTAGATACAATATTTCTTATATTTTCATGTATGGAGTGCCGAAGTTCTTTTTGCTATTGAGATTACTCTTTTCTTCAGAGCACCCGAATAGACCAGTGAGCGACCCCTCTCTTTTTTCTATTAATCATTTTTGGGATCCCGCTCCTGGAGCATTGCAGCAGGTACGTGTTCACACTATTAGAAGTTTGACAGCCTTTTTTCTGACCATGTGTCCCTCCCATTCAGTCACAGGTGGTTTTAACTAGCTCTACCAGCCCATACATTGTAGGTTAAAAGCCCAAGCAGAGACATATTGTCCATATAGGCTTATAGCCCAAGAGTGGCATATCCAGTGGTAGCATAGCGTAGTTTCCCATCATACGAAGGTGACCTTGTCGTGGTTGATGGGCACACATAAATTGGCCAAATTATGCGCAAAAAACCTTCATTTTTCAAAGTGACATTAGTCTAGATACAATATTTCTTATATTTTCATGTATGGAGTGCCGAAGTTCTTTTTGCTATTGAGATTACTCTTTTCTTCAGAGCACCCGAATAGACCAGTGAGCGACCCCTCTCTTTTTTCTATTAATCATTTTTGGGATCCCGCTCCTGGAGCATTGCAGCAGGTACGTGTTCACACTATTAGAAGTTTGACAGCCTTTTTTCTGACCATGTGTCCCTCCCATTCAGTCACAGGTGGTTTTAACTAGCTCTACCAGCCCATACATTGTAGGTTAAAAGCCCAAGCAGAGACATATTGTCCATATAGGCTTATAGCCCAAGAGTGGCATATCCAGTGGTAGCATAGCGTAGTTTCCCATCATACGAAGGTGACCTTGTCGTGGTTGATGGGCACACATAAATTGGCCAAATTATGCGCAAAAAACCTTCATTTTTCAAAGTGACATTAGTCTAGATACAATATTTCTTATATTTTCATGTATGGAGTGCCGAAGTTCTTTTTGCTATTGAGATTACTCTTTTCTTCAGAGCACCCGAATAGACCAGTGAGCGACCCCTCTCTTTTTTCTATTAATCATTTTTGGGATCCCGCTCCTGGAGCATTGCAGCAGGTACGTGTTCACACTATTAGAAGTTTGACAGCCTTTTTTCTGACCATGTGTCCCTCCCATTCAGTCACAGGTGGTTTTAACTAGCTCTACCAGCCCATACATTGTAGGTTAAAAGCCCAAGCAGAGACATATTGTCCATATAGGCTTATAGCCCAAGAGTGGCATATCCAGTGGTAGCATAGCGTAGTTTCCCATCATACGAAGGTGACCTTGTCGTGGTTGATGGGCACACATAAATTGGCCAAATTATGCGCAAAAAACCTTCATTTTTCAAAGTGACATTAGTCTAGATACAATATTTCTTATATTTTCATGTATGGAGTGCCGAAGTTCTTTTTGCTATTGAGATTACTCTTTTCTTCAGAGCACCCGAATAGACCAGTGAGCGACCCCTCTCTTTTTTCTATTAAATCCATCTCTAGTCAGGTGGCAAGAAAAACTTGTGAAACATGGACCGTGTCACATTTAACAGAGACACAGAGGTATCTTTTCTCCAAATATCTCAGTCATTCCAACATGACAGCAGAGAGGAATTACAGAGAAAAAACATTAGGAGACCTCTGCCAAGCATACACACTGGTCTTGGCAGCAGGGAAATCATCGGAAAATCAACCTCAACCCAGCAGCTCAAGGTAATTTATTGCAAAGCAGTTATGATCTATTTCACCAAATTGTTGATAAAATGTAATATTCTGTTTTCTATCTCCCCTAAAGAGAAGCAGAAGAGAGCAATGGAGAAGAGGAGCAAATGGTCCAGCAAGCTGAAGACTACAGTGCCCAGGGTGAAACAGAGGACCTCGGTGTGTCAAATTTAAATACTAAGACTCAAAGGTGGGTATATTATTAAATCAAGCAAGCTAGTAGGAGTTGGCAAACTGTACATAGCTTGTGATGTTATGGACAATGACTTGTTCTTCTGAGCATCCTCAGCACCTATACCCAGACAAAGTGCTCTCAGTAGCGGCCACTTGTAGACAGTATGCGGAAGGGTATATTACAGGCGTTTATTGATGATATCTCCATCGCAGAACAAACCTCGATGCCTAAACTTTTAGGATTGATAGAAGATATCCTTATACCACTCTAAGTGCCCAGAAAATGTAATGTTATTATTTATATCAGGCGGAGAGCACCAATCGAACCTAGGGTCACAACAAGGTCCATGAAGACAGGGATGCAGTTGAGGAAAAGGAAACACCCAGGGTAATTGGTCAATATACTCATTCACATTGTCCTTGAACAATAAACATTTCGGTTTTAACATATGTATTCCCCTTCTTTCCTTTAAAGAGATTAAGAAGACGGCAGTGATCAGCTCCCAAGAAAGAATGAGGCGTTTCGGAGACTAAAGTTCCGGTCTTATTAAAGTTTCTGAATTCATGTTTTATTTGTTTCTTTTCTATTCTAGGTTGTTCTACAATTCCAGGTGAACGGGGCCCTCAAAGCAATGGGAGAAGATTTTCTTTATTATAAACATTTGTACTGTTTGTATTAGTGTTAAAGGGATTCTGTCACCAGGTTTTAGCCATCTCATCTGAGCGCACCATAATGTGGACACAGACATCTTTATTCCAGTGATATATCACTTACTAGGCTGCTCAGTGTAGTTTGCATTAAAACACTGTTAAATCATCTGGAGATTATCATTAGAGCACTACTCCAGTAGTCCAGTCATACTTGGGAGCTGCCAAATCTGCAACAGAGAAAACAGTAATTTTATCAAAATGACAGCAAGGAGCTCAGTAAGTGAAACATTGCTGGATCAGGATTTCTATCTCTACATTATGCTGCTGTCCGATGGGATGTCAAAAACCTGGTGACAGAGTCCTTTTAATAACTATTTTAAAGATAAATATAAAGTGGAAGTCCTATGGCTATGATGAAACAATTCTGACAACTGTTCAAATGGCACAATCATTTACTACCGTCAGGTTTCTGAGCCGTTTAGTCTAATGCTTTGTCAGTATTACTAGAATCCATAATAATTTAAAGGTCAGGTAGCCATAAAAGTGCTCCTGCCAGTCAGAGCAGTGCAGTCCCTGGAAATCAGGCCTAGGGAAGCAGAATATATTACCATCCCTAACAACGGTAAGCATGACCCCCAGCTGTCCAGCAACACGACATGTAGAACTGCCTATAAAAATGACCATTTGTCCAGTCAGTGCATCACTCTCTGGTGCCCTTTTACACTGGCACACTGCTTTCTGTCTCTCTCTCTTTCTCTCTCTCCAGTGCAATGCTCTCTGGTGCTCTTTCACTCTCTTTCCAGTGCACCACTCTCTGATGTGTTCTCTTTCTCCCTACTGCACCGCTCTCTGGCACTCCTCTGTCTTTATAGTGCACTGCTCTCTTTTGTGTTCTCTCAGTCTCCAGTGCATCACTGGCGCTCACTTTTGATCTCTCCCCATTGCACCACTCTCTCGCATGCTCTCTCTCTGGTGCTTTCTTTCCTTCCAAAGTGCCTTTTTTTGTCTCTGTGCCTTCACGAGCCTCTCAATCTCTGTCTTTGCCCATCTGTGGCTCTCTATCGGTCTCTGTGCCTCTCTGTCCCTCCCTGTGCTTCTATTTACCTTTTGCATCCCTCTATGTGCCTACCTTTGCCCCTTTGCTCCCCTCTTTGCCTCTATGTGCCTCTCAATGACTCACTCTCATGCACACCTCTTCCTGTAGGTCAAAGGTAAGAAGCACTACTCAAGTTGCAGCAGAGAAGATTAATTGGTAAGTAACCACAAAGCTACACAGTGTTTAACACTTGTGTATTTTTTAAGAATCTTGTTCCTGTAGGATGCTTCCTGAACATTAAAGTGAATTGTCAGGAAACATCTTTAAGCTACAGGATCCTTGAAAAATATGCAAGTTTTTATTGGATGATTTGTCAGGCTATCAACAATCACACAGGGCCACAGGCCCGTCAACAGGGCAATAGCCCACTCCACAAGGCCAATGACCCTTTGCAAAGGGCCAGAGGTCCCTTTCCGCAGTGCCATAGGCATTTCCACAGGGCCATAACCCACTCCAGCTCTCTCCACAGGGCAACAGGCCCATTTGAAGGGCCACAGATCCCTCTTCAGGGTCACAGGCCTTTCCACAGGGCCGCACCCACCTTCAGCTCTCTCCACAGGGCCATAGGCCCTTTCCTCAGGGCCACAAGCCCCTCCAGCTCTCTCCACAGGGCAACAGACCACTATACAGGGTCACAGGCCTTTCCACAGGGCCACAAGCCCCTTCAGCTCTCTCCACAGGACCACAGGCTCCTACCGGGCCACAGGCCTTTACACAGTGCCACAAGCCCCTCCAGCTCTTTCCACAGGCAATCATGTTGCATGTTGTTTACTGCAAAAGACTTCATAGGCCCCAATCTTACTCCAGAGCCTTCCACAGGCCCCTCCAGCCCACTCCACATGGCCTTTTTTAGCAGAGCAAAACTCCCTCCAGCTCTCTTTACATCACTACATGCCCCTCTGCGGGCAAACAACCCCTTCAACTCTCTCCACAGTACCATAGGCTCCTTCTGCCGGGCCACAAGCATTTCCACAGGGCCACAATCCCCTCCAACTCTTCTCCACAGCACAACAAGCTCTCATTACAGGGCCATAGCTCCCCTCCACAGGGCCAAATGCACTTTCTGCATGGACACAGCCCCATTTAGCTCTCTCCACAGAGACACAAGGCCCGTCTGCAGAGCACAAGCCCCCTCTTCAAGGCCAAAAGGCCTTTCTACATGGCCATAGTCATTTCCATAGGGCACGAGCCCCTCCAGCTCTCTCCACAGGGCAACGGACCCCTATACAGGGTCACAGGCCTTTCCACAGGGCCACAACACCTTCAGCTCTCTCCACATGACCACAGGCTCCTACTGGGCCACAGGCCTTTCCACAGTGCCACAAGCCCCTCCAGCTCTCTCCACAGGCAATCATGTTGCATGTTGTTTACTGCAAAGGACTTCATAGGCCCAAATCTTACTCCAGAGCCTTCGAAAGGCCCCTCCAGCCCGCTCCACATGGCCTTTTCGTCAGGACACAACTCCCTCCAGCTCTCTTTACATCGCCACATGCTCCTCAGCGGGGCCACAGACACCTATACAGGGTCACAGGCCTTTCCACAGGGCCTCAACCCCTTCAGCTGTCTCCACAGGACCACAGGCTTTTCCACAGCCCACAACTCCTTCCAGCTCTCACCACAGGGCCACAGCCCCTTCCACAGGGCTAAAGGGCGTATCCATAGGGCCACAGACCTTTCCACAGGGCCACAACACCCTCCAGCTCTCTCCACAGGACAAGAAGCTCTCTTTACAGGGCCATAGCTCACCTCCACAGGGCCAAAAGCACTTTCCACACGGCCACAACTCCCAACAGCTCTCTCCACAGAGTCACAGGGCCCGTCTGCAGGGCACAAGCCCCCTCTTCAAGGCCAAAAGGCCTTTCTACATGGCCATAGTCATTTCCATAGGGCACGAGCCCCTCCAGCTCTCTCCACAGGGCAACGGACCCCTATACAGGGTCACAGGTCTTTCCACAGGGCCACAATCCCCTCCAACTCTTCTCCACAGGACAACAAGCTCTCTTTACCGGGCCATAGCTCCCCTCCACAGGGCCAAATGCACTTTCTGCATGGCCACAGCCCCCTTTAGCTCTCTCCACAGAGACACAAGGCCCGTCTGCAGGGCACAAGCCCCCTCTTCAAGGCCAAAAGGCCTTTCTACAGGGCCATAGTCATTTCCATAGGGCACAAGCCCCTCCAGCTCTCTCCACAGGGCAACGGACCTCTATACAGGGTCACAGGCCTTTCCACAGGGCCACAACACCTTCAGCTCTCTCCACAGGACCACAGGCTCCTACTGGGCCACAGGCCTTTCCACAGTGCCACAAGCCCCTCCAGTTCTCTCCACAGGCAATCATGTTGCATGTTGTTTACTGCAAAGGACTTCATAGGCCCAAATCTTACTCCAGAGCCTTCCACAGGCCTCTCCAGCCCGCTCCACATGGCCTTTTCCTCAGGCCACAACTCCCTCCAGCTCTCTTTATATCGCCACATGCCCCTCTGCGGGGCCACAGACCCCTATACAGGGTCACAGGCCTTTCCACAGGGCCTCAACCCCTTCAGCTGTCTCCACAGGACCACAGGCTTTTCCACAGCCCACAACTCCTTCCAGCTCTCACCACAGGGCCACAGCCCTTTCCACAAGGCTAAAGGGCCTATCCATAGGGCCACAGACCTTTCCACAGGGCCAAAACACCCTCCAGCTCTCTCCACAGGACAAGAAGCTCTCTTTACAGGGCCATAGCTCACCTCCACAGGGCCAAATGCACTTTCCACACGGCCACAACTCCCAACAGCCCTCTCCACAGTGTCACAGGGCCCGTCTGCAGGGCACAAGCCCCCTCTTCAAAGCCAAAAGGCCTTTCTACATGGCCATAGTCATTCCCATAGGGCACAAGCACCTCCAGCTCTCTCCACAGGGCAACGGACCCCTGTACAGGGTCACAGGCCTTTCCACAGGGCCACAAAACCTTCAGCTCTCTCCACAGGCAATCATGTTGCATGTTGTTTACTGCAGAGGACTTCATAGGCCCAAATCTTACTCCAGAGCCTTCCACAGGCCCCTCCAGCCCACTCCACATGGCCTTTTCCTCAGGCCACAACTCCCTCCAGCTCTCTTTACATCGCCACATGCCCCTCTGCGGGGCCACAGACCCCTATACAGCGTCACATGCCTTTCCACAGGGCCTCAACCCCTTCAGCTCTCTCCACAGGACCGCTGCCTCCTTCTGCCGGGCTACAAGCCTTTCCACAGGGCCACAATCCCCTCCAACTCTTCTCCGCAGGACAACAAGCTCTCTTTACCGGGCCATAGCTCCCCTCCACATGCACTTTCTGCATGGACACAGCCCCCTTTAGCTCTCTCCACAGAGACACAAGGCCCGTCTGCAGGGGACAAGCCCCCTCTTCAAGGCCAAAAGGCCTTTCTACATGGCCATAGTCATTTCCATAGGGCACGAGCCCCTCCAGCTCTCTCCACAGGGCAACGGACCCCTATACAGGGTCACAGGCCTTTCCACAGGGCCACAACACCTTCAGCTCTCTCCACAGGACCACAGGCTCCTACTGGGCCACAGGCCTTTCTACAGTGCCACAAGCCCCTCCAGCTCTCTCCACAGGCAATCATGTTGCATATTGTTTACTGCAAAGGACTTCATAGGCCCAAATCTTACTCCAGAGCCTTCCACAGGCCTTTCCAGCCCGCTCCACATGGCCTTTTCCTCAGGCCACAACTCCCTCCAGCTCTCTTTACATCGCTACATGCCCCTCTGCGGGGCCACATACCCCTATACAGGGTCACAGGCCTTTCCACAGGGCCTCAACCCCTTCAGCTGTCTCCACAGGACCACAGGCTTTTCCACAGCCCACAACTCCTTCCACCTCTCACCACAGGGCCACAGCCCCTTCCACAAGGCCAAAGGGCCTATCCATAGGGCCACAGACCTTTCCACATGGCCACAACACCCTCCAGCTCTCTCCACAGGACAAGAAGCTCTCTTTACAGGGCCATAGCTCACCTCCACAGGGCCAAATGCACTTTCCACACGGCCACAACTCCCAACAGCCCTCTCCACAGAGTCACAGGGCCCGTCTGCAGGGCACAAGCCCCCTCTTCAAAGCCAAAAGGCCTTTCTGCATGGCCATAGTCATTTCCATAGGGCACGAGCCCCTCCAGCTCTCTCCACAGGGCAACGGACCGCTATACAGGGTCACAGGCCTTTCCACAGGGCCACAACACCTTCAGCTCTCTCCACAGGACCACAGGCTCCTACCCGGCCACAGGCTTTTACACAGTGCTACAAATCCCTCTAGCTCTCTCCACAGGCAATCATGTTGCATGTTGTTTACCGAAAAAAGGACTTCATAGGCCCAAATCTTACTTCAGACCCTTCCACAGGCCCCTCCAGCCCGCTCCACATGGCCTTTTCCGCAGGCCACAACTCCCTCCAGCTCTCTTTACATCGCCACATGCCCCTCTGCGGGGCCACAGACCCCTATACAGGGTCACAGGCCTTTCCACAGGGCCTCAACCCCTTCAGCTCTCTCCACAGGACCACTGGCTCCTTCTGCCGGGCCACAAGCATTTCCACAGGGCCACAATCCCCTCGAACTCTTCTCCACAGGACAACAAGCTCTCTTTACAGGGCCATAGCTCCCCTCCACAGGGCCAAATGCACTTTCTGCACGGCCACAGCCCCCTTTAGCTCTCTCTACAGAGACACAGGGCCCATCTGCAGGACACAAGCCCCCTCTTCAAGGCCAAAGGGCCTTTCTACATGGCCATAGTCATTTCCATAGGGCAAAAGCCCCTCCAGCTCTCTCCACAGGGCAACGGACCCCTATACAGGGTCACAGGCCTTTCCACAGGGCCACAACACCTTCAGCTCTCTCCACAGGACCACAGGCTACTACCGGGCCACAGGTCTTTTCACAGTGCCACAAGCACCATCCAGGTCTCTCCACAGGCAATCATGTTGCACTTTTGCAACAAGAGTCAATTTTTGTTGCAGTTCGGCAACATTGGAGTCAACCCTGTTGCAAATCGGACACGAAGCTTGAAAATTTAGATGTTTACTGCAAAGGACTTCATAGGCCCCCATCTTACTCCAGAGCCTTCCACAGGCCCCTCCAGCACGCTCCACATGGCCTTTTCCGCAGGCCACAACTCCCTCCAGCTCTCTTTACATCGCCACATGCCCCTCTGCGGGGCCACAGACCCCTATACAGGGTCACTGGCCTTTCCACAGGGCCTCAACCCCTTCAGCTCTCTCCACAGGACCACAGACTTTTCCACAGCCCACAACTCCTTCCAGCTCTCACCAGAGGGCCACAGCCCCTTCCACAAGGCTAAAGGGCCTATCCATAGGGCCACAGACATTTCCACAGGGCCACAACACCCTCCAGCTCTCTCCACAGGAAAAGAAGCTCTCTTTACAGGGCCATAGCTCACCTCCACAGGGCCAAATGCACTTTCCACACGGCCACAACTCCCAACAGCTCTCTCCACAGAGTCACAAGGCCCGTCTGCAGGGCACAAGCCCCCTCTTCAAGGCCAAAAGGCCTTTCTACATGGCCATAGTCATTTCCATAGGGCACGAGCCCCTCCAGCTCTCTCCACAGGGCAACAGACCCCTATACAGGGTCACAGGCCTTTCCCCAGGGCCACAATCCCCTCCAACTCTTCTCCACACGACAACAAGCTCTCTTTACCGGGCCATAGCTCCCCTCCACAGGGCCAAATGCACTTTCTGCATGGCCACAGCCCCCTTTAGCTCTCTCCACAGAGACACAAGGCCCGTCTGCAGGGCACAAGCCCCCTCTTCAAGGCCAAAAGGCCTTTCTACATGGCCATAGTCATTTCCATAGGGCACAAGCCCCTCCAGCTCTCTCCACAGGGCAACGGACCCCTATACAGGGTCACAGGCCTTTCCACAGGGCCACAACACTTTCAGCTCTCTCCACAGGACCACAGGCTCCTACTGGGCCACAGGCCTTTCCACGGTGCCACAAGCCCCTCCAGCTCTCTCCACAGGCAATCATGTTGCATGTTGTTTACTGCAAAGGACTTCATAGGCCCAAATCTTACTCCAGAGCCTTCCACAGGCCTTTCCAGCCCACTCCACATGGCCTTTTCCTCAAGCCACAACTCCCTCCAGCTCTCTTTACATCGCCACATGCACCCTCTGCGGGGCCACAGACCCCTATACAGGGTCACAGGCCTTTCCACAGGGCCTCAACCCCTTCAGCTCTCTCCACAGGACCACTGGCTCCTTCTGCCGGGCCACAAGCATTTCCACAGGGCCACAATCCCCTCCAACTCTTCTCCACAGGACAACAAGCTCTCTTTACAGAGCCATAACTCCCCTCCACAGGGCCAAATGCACTTTCTGCACGGCCACAGCCCCCTTTAGCTCTCTCCACAGAGACACAGGGCCCGTCTGCAGGACACAAGCTCCCTCTTCAAGGCCAAAGGGCCTTTCTACATGGCCATAGTCATTTCCATAGGGCACAAGCCCCTCCAGCTCTCTCCACAGGGCAACGGACCCCTATACAGGGTCACAGGCCTTTCCACAGGGCCACAACACCTTCAGCTCTCTCTACAGGACCACAGGCTACTACCGGGCCACAGGTCTTTCCACAGTGCCACAAGCACCATCCAGCTCTCTCCACAGGCAATCATGTTGCACTTTTGCAACAAGAGTCAATTTTTGTTGCAGTTCGGCAACATTGGAGTCAACCCTGTTGCAAATCGGACACGAAGCTTGAAAATTTAGATGTTTACTGCAAAGGACTTCATAGGCCTTCATCTTACTCCAGAGCCTTCCACAGGCCCCTCCAGCACGCTCTACATGGCCTTTTCCACAGGCCACAACTCCATCCAGCTCTCTTTACATCGCCACATGCCCCTCTGCGGGGCAACAGACCCCTATACAGGGTCACAGGCCTCTCCACAGGGCCTCAACCCCTTCAGCTCTCTCCACAGGACCACTGGCTCCTTCTGCCGGGCCACAAGCCTTTCCACAGGGCCACAATCCCCTCCAATTCCACAGGACAACAGGCTCTCTTTACAGGGCCATAGCTCCCCTCCACAGGGCCAAATGCACTTTCCACATGGCCACAACCCCCTCCAGCTCTCTACACAGAGTCATGGGGCCCATCTGCAGGGCACAAGACCCTTCATCAAGGCCAAGGGGCCTTTCTACAGGGCCACTGGCCTTTAAATAGTGCCACAACCTCCTCTGGCTCTCTCAAGAGGGCCACAGGCTCCTTCTACAGGGCAAGGGCCCCCTCCACAAGGCCAAAGGCCCTTTGCAAAGGGCCATAGGTCCATTCCACAGGGCCATAGTCATTTCCATAGGGCCATAACCCCCCTCAAGCTCTCTCCACAGAACCGCAGGCTCCTTCTACAGGTTTACAGGCATATACACAGGGCCACATCCGCCTTCACCTCTCTCCACAAGGCGACAGGGCCCTTTCACTGTGTCATAGGCCTTTCCATAAGGCCACAACCCCCTCTGTCTCTCTCAAAAAGGACAGAGGCTCCCTTTACAAGGCAACAGCCCCCTCCACAAGGCCAAAGGCCTTTTTCAAAGGACCACAGGTCCCTTTCGCAGGGCCATAGGCATTTCTCCAAGGCAATAACCCCCTCCAGCTCTCTCCACAGGACCACAGGCTCCTTCTACAAGACTACAACCCCTTTGAGCTCTTTCATCAGGGCCACAGCCTCCTCCGCCCCCCTTTAATCAGTTAAAAGGGCTCAATTGAGTGACCACAACACCTTCAGCTCTCTCCACAGGACCACAGGCTCCTACTGAGCCACAGGACTTTCCACAGTGCCACAAGCCCCTCTAGCTCTCTCCACAGGCAATCATGTTGCATGCTTTTTACTGCAAAGGACTTCATAGGCCAAAATCTTACTCCAGAGCCTTCCACAGGCCCCTCCAGCCGGCTCCACATGGCCTTTTCCTCAGGCCACAACTCCCTCCAGCTCTCTTTACATCGCCACATGCCCCTCTGCGGGGCCACAGACCCCTATACAGGGTCACTGGCCTTTCCACAGGGCCTCAACCCCTTCAGCTCTCTCCACAGGACCACAGGCTTTTCCACAGCCCACAACTCCTTCCAGCTCTCACCACAGGGCCACAGCCCCTTCCAGAAGGCTAAAGGGCCTATCCATAGGGCCACAGACCTTTCCACAGGGCCACAACACGCTCCAGCTCTCTCCACAGGACAAGAAGCTCTCTTTACAGGGCCATAGCTCACCTCCACAGGGCCAAATGCACTTTCCACACGGCCACAACTCCCAACAGCCCTCTCCACAGAGTCACAGGGCCCGTCTGCAGGGCACAAGCCCCTCTTCAACGCCAAAAGGCCTTTCTACATGGCCATAGACATTCCCATAGGGCACGAGCACCTCCAGCTCTCTCCACAGGGCAACGGACCCCTGTACAGGGTCACAGTCCTTTCCACAGGGCCACAACAGCTTCAGCTCTCTCCACAGGCAATCATGTTGCATGTTGTTTACTGCAGAGGACTTCATAGGCCCAAACCTTACTCCAGAGCCTTCCACAGGCCCCTCCAGCCCGCTCCACATGGCCTTTTCCTCAGGCCACAACTCCCTCCAGCTCTCTTTACATCGCCACATGCCCCTCTGCGGGGCCACAGACCCCTATACAGGGTCACATGCCTTTCCACAGGACCTCAACCCCTTCAGCTCTCTCCACAGGACCACAGACTTTTCCACAGCCCACAACTCCTTCCAGCTCTCACCAGAGGGCCACAGCCCCTTCCACAAGGCTAAAGGGCCTATCCATAGGGCCACAACACCCTCCAGCTCTCTCCACAGGACCACTGCCTCCTTCTGCCGGGCTACAAGCCTTTCCACAGGGCCACAATCCCCTCCAACTCTTCTCCACAGGACAACAAGCTCTCTTTACAGGGCCACAGCTCCCCTCCACAGGGCCAAATGCACTTTCTGCACGGCCACAGCCCCCTTTAGCTCTCTCCACAGAGACACAAGGCCCGTCTGCAGGGCACAAGCCCCCTCTTCAAGGCCAAAAGGCCTTTCTACATGGCCATAGTCATTTCCATAGGGCACGAGCCCCTCCAGCTCTCTCCACAGGGCAACGGACCGCTATACAGGGTCCTTTCTACATGGCCATAGTCATTCCCATAGGGCCACAACACCTTCAGCTCTTCCACATGACCACAGGCTCCAGCCCGGCCACAGGCCTTTCCACAGTGCTACAAGTCCCTCCAGCTCTCTCCACAGGCAATCATGTTTCATGTTGTTTACCGCAAAAGGACTTCATAGGCCCAAATCTTACTTCAGACCCTTCCACAGGCCCCTCCAGCCCGCTCCACATGGCCTTTTCCGCAGGCCACAACTCCCTCCAGCTCTCTTTACATCGCCACATGCCCCTCTGCGGGGCCACAGACCCCTATACAGGGTCACAGGCCTTTCCACAGGACCTCAACCCCTTCAGCTCTCTCCACAGGACCACAGACTTTTCCACAGCCCACAACTCCTTCCAGCTCTCACCAGAGGGCCACAGCCCCTTCCACAAGGCTAAAGGGCCTATCCATAGGGCCACAACACCCTCCAGCTCTCTCCACAGGACAAGAAGCTCTCTTTACAGGGCCATAGCTCACCTCCACAGGGCCAAATGCACTTTCCACACGGCCACAACTCCCAACAGCTCTCTCCACAGAGTCACAAGGCCCGTCTGCAGGGCACAAGCCCCCTCTTCAAGGCCAAAAGGCCTTTCTACATGGCCATAGTCATTTCCATAGGGCACAAGCCCCTCCAGCTCTCTCCACAGGGCAACGGACCCCTATACAGGGTCACAGGCCTTTCCCCAGGGCCACAATCCCCTCCAACTCTTCTCCACACGACAACAAGCTCTCTTTACCGGGCCATAGCTCCCCTCCACAGGGCCAAATGCACTTTCTGCATGGCCACAGCCCCCTTTAGCTCTCTCCACAGAGACACAAAGCCCGTCTGCAGGGCACAAGCCCCCTCTTCAAGGCCAAAAGGCCTTTCTACATGGCCATAGTCATTTCCATAGGGCACAAGCCCCTCCAGCTCTCTCCACAGGGCAACGGACCCCTATACAGGGTCACAGGCCTTTCCACAGTGCCACAAGCCCCTCCAGCTCTCTCCACAGGCAATCATGTTGCATGTTGTTTACTGCAAAGGACTTCATAGGCCCAAATCTTACTCCAGAGCCTTCCACAGGCCTTTCCAGCCTACTCCACATGGCCTTTTCCTCAGGCCACAACTCCCTCCCGCTCTCTTTACATCGCCACATGCACCCTCTGCGGGGCCACAGACCCCTATACAGGGTCACAGGCCTTTCCACAGGGCCTCAACCCCTTCAGCTCTCTCCACAGGACCACTGGCTCCTTCTGCCGGGCCACAAGCATTTCCACAGGGCCACAATCCCCTCCAACTCTCTACACAGGACAACTAGCTCTCTTTACAGGGCTATAGCTCCCCTCCACAGGGCCAAATGCACTTTCCACACGGCCAAAATCCCCTCCAGCTCTCTCCACAGAGTCACGGGGCTCGTCTGCAGGGCACAAGCCCCTTCATCAAGGCCAAGGGGCTTTTCTACAGGGCTACTGGCCTTTAAATAGGGCCACAACCCCCTCTGGTACTCTCAACAGGGCCACAGGCTCCTTCTACAGGTGTACAGGCATTTACACAGGGCCACAACCACCTTTACCTCTCTCCACAGGGCAACAGGGCCCTTTCACTATGCAATAAGCCTTTCCATAAGGCCACAACCCCCTCTCTCTCTCTCAAAAAGGACAGAGGCTCCCTTTACAAGGAAACAGCCCCCTCCACAAGGCCAAAGTCCTTTTTCAAAGGGCCACAGGTCCCTTCCACAGGGCCATAGGCATTTCCCCAAGGCAATAGCCCCCTCCAGCTCTCTCCACAGGACCACAGGCTCCTTCTACGAGGCTACAACCCATTTCAGCTCTTTCATCAGGGCCACAGCCCCCTCCACCCCTCTTTAATCAGTTAAAAGGACTCATTTGAGTGACCTATTGACCATTGGTCAGCTCGAGTAAAGGAACCTGATATAGTATACTGCACTGTTTAATATTCTTTTTTTTCTTTACACAGGTTGAATGCTGGCAAAGAAATGTCACCTATGCCATGCTCCTTTATACCAGTTTTCTTGATTGACATGTTATTTTTGGAGCCAAATGAGAAAATTGGGAAATAGAAAGCTCCCCCCTCCTTCCAATCAGTGGATCCGGTCAGGTGCTCAGTGGCGGTAGGCCACCGCCTGGAAGCCAAACATGAAAAAAGGAATGCTGGCACCGGTTTCCATATGATGAATTTTACTTTATTCCATGAAGATCAATACATTAAAAAGAAGGCATCTTTACAGGCAATCCGCCATCATGTCATTTTTGGTTTAAGCCTAATTTCTTTCAATAAATAATATGGAATAAATGTGTAACTTTTTTGCCTATACTAGTAGTTGTGGGGTATTATGACATCACAATAGAATTAATACTTACCCTTTCCGATGCCTTTTAGGGCTATCCGGTGCAGAACCAAGGCCAAATACCAACCGACAGGACCTTCATGTGACATCATGGAAGGTCCTGTCGCTCAGGACGTGGCTTTGGCTCTGCACCGGATAGACCGAAAAGGCGTCTGAAAGGGTAAGTATTAATTCTTTATTATTTTTAATACATCTGTATTTATTTAATTTTGATTTCGTACTGTATAGTAATACATTACAAAATGAAATGGGGGCTGGCAGACATGTCACAAAGGGGAGGAGGAACAGGATTCTTCTTCCACCTCTGTGACATCACTTCTCCTCCGGACCGGGTGGTGTGTGAACACAGCCTCAGGCTGCGTGCCCACGTAGCGATTTACAAGCGTATATGTTGCGTAATTTACGCAGCGGAAACGCTTGTGAAACACTTGATAATCTGCACCCCATGGTACTCAGTGGCATTCCGCAATGTTAATGCCCATGCTGTAGATTTTTACGCAGCGTTTCTGCTGCGCTTAAAAATCCGTTCCACAGGGCCACAACACATTCAGCTCTCTCCACAGGACCACAGGCTCCTACCCGGCCACAGGCCTTTCCACAGTGCTACGAGTCCCTCCAGCTCTCTCCACAGGCAATTATGTTGCATGTTGTTTACCGCAAAAGGACTTCATAGGCCCAAATCTTACTTTAGACCCTTCCACAGGCCCCTCCAGCCCGCTCCACATGGCCTTTTCCGCAGGCCACAACTCCCTCCAGCTCTCTTTACATCGCCACATGCCCCTCTGCGGGGCCACAGACCCCTATACAGGGTCACAGGCCATTCCACAGGGCCACAATCCCCTCCAACTCTTCTCCACAGGACAACAAGCTCTCTTTACCGGGCCATAGCTCCCCTCCACAGGGCCAAATGCACTTTCTGCACGGCCACAGCCCCCTTTAGCTCTCTCCACAGAGACACAAGGCCCGTCTGCAGGGCACAAGCCCCCTCTTCAAGGCCAAAAGGCCTTTCTACATGGCCATAGTCATTTCCATAGGGCACGAGCCCCTCCAGCTCTCTCCACAGGGCAACGGACCGCTATACAGGGTCACAGGCCTTTCCACAGGGCCACAACACCTTCAGCTCTTCCACAGGACCACAGGCTCCAGCCCGGCCACAGGCCTTTCCACAGTGCTACAAGTCCCTCCAGCTCTCTCCACAGGCAATCATGTTTCATGTTGTTTACCGCAAAAGGACTTCATAGGCCCAAATCTTACTTCAGACCCTTCCACAGGCCCCTCCAGCCCACTCCACATGGCCTTTTCAGCAGGCCACAACTCCCTCCAGCTCTCTTTACATCGCCACATGCCCCTCTGCGGGGCCACAGACCCCTATACAGGGTCACAGGCCTTTCCACAGGAACTCAACCCCTTCAGCTCTCTCCACAGGACCACAGACTTTTCCACAGCCCACAACTCCTTCCAGCTCTCACCAGAGGGCCACAGCCCCTTCCACAAGGCTAAAGGGCCTATCCATAGGGCAACAGACATTTCCACAGGGCCACAACACCCTCCAGCTCTCTCCACAGGACAAGAAGCTCTCTTTACAGGGCCATAGCTCACCTCCACAGGGCCAAATGCACTTTCCACACGGCCACAACTCCCAACAGCTCTCTCCACAGAGTCACAAGGCCCGTCTGCAGGGCACAAGCCCCCTCTTCAAGGCCAAAAGGCCTTTCTACATGGCCATAGTCATTTCCATAGGGCACGAGCCCCTCCAGCTCTCTCCACAGGGCAACGGACCCCTATACAGGGTCACAGGCCTTTCCCCAGGGCCACAATCCCCTCCAACTCTTCTCCACACGACAACAAGCTCTCTTTACCGGGCCATAGCTCCCCTCCACAGGGCCAAATGCACTTTCTGCATGGCCACAGCCCCCTTTAGCTCTCTCCACAGAGACACAAGGCCCGTCTGCAGGGCACAAGCCCCCTCTTCAAGGCCAAAAGGCCTTTCTACATGGCCATAGTCATTTCCATAGGGCACAAGCCCCTCCAGCTCTCTCCACAGGGCAACGGACCCCTATACAGGGTCACAGGCCTTTCCACAGGGCCACAACACTTTCAGCTCTCTCCACAGGACCACAGGCTCCTACTGGGCCACAGGCCTTTCCACGGTGCCACAAGCCCCTCCAGCTCTCTCCACAGGCAATCATGTTGCATGTTGTTTACTGCAAAGGACTTCATAGGCCCAAATCTTACTCCAGAGCCTTCCACACGCCTTTCCAGCCCACTCCACATGGCATTTTCCTCAGGCCACAACTCCCTCCAGCTCTCTTTACATCGCCACATGCACCCTCTGCGGGACCACAGACCCCTATACAGGGTCACAGGCCTTTCCACAGGGCCTCAACCCCTTCAGCTCTCTCCACAGGACCACTGGCTCCTTCTGCCGGGCCACAAGCATTTCCACAGGGCCACAATCCCCTCCAACTCTTCTCCACAGGACAACAAGCTCTCTTTACAGAGCCATAACTCCCCTCCACAGGGCCAAATGCACTTTCTGCACGGCCACAGCCCCCTTTAGCTCTCTCCACAGAGACACAGGGCCCGTCTGCAGGACACAAGCCCCCTCTTCAAGGCCAAAGGGCCTTTCTACATGGCCATAGTCATTTCCATAGGGCACAAGCCCCTCCAGCTCTCTCCACAGGGCAACGGACCCCTATACAGGGTCACAGGCCTTTCCACAGGGCCACAACACCTTCAGCTCTCTCCACAGGACCACAGGCTACTACCGGGCCACAGGTCTTTCCACAGTGCCACAAGCACCATCCAGCTCTCTCCACAGGCAATCATGTTGCACTTTTGCAACAAGAGTCAATTTTTGTTGCAGTTCGGCAACATTGGAGTCAACCCTGTTGCAAATCGGACACGAAGCTTGAAAATTTAGATGTTTACTGCAAAGGACTTCATAGGCCTTCATCTTACTCCAGAGCCTTCCACAGGCCCCTCCAGCACGCTCCACATGGCCTTTTCCACAGGCCACAACTCCATCCAGCTCTCTTTACATCGCCACATGCCCCTCTGCGGGGCAACAGACCCCTATACAGGGTCACAGGCCTCTCCACAGGGCCTCAACCCCTTCAGCTCTCTCCACAGGACCACTGGCTCCTTCTGCCGGGCCACAAGCCTTTCCACAGGGCCACAATCCCCTCCAATTCCACAGGACAACATGCTCTCTTTACAGGGCCATAGCTCCCCTCCACAGGGCCAAATGCACTTTCCACATGGCCACAACCCCCTCCAGCTCTCTACACAGAGTCATGGGGCCCGTCTGCAGGGCACAAGCCCCTTCATCAAGGCCAAGGGGCCTTTCTACAGGGCCACTGGCCTTTAAATAGTGCCACAACCTCCTCTGGCTCTCTCAAGAGGGCCACAGGCTCCTTCTACAGGGCAAGGGCCCCCTCCACAAGGCCAAAGGCCCTTTGCAAAGGGCCATAGGTCCATTCCACAGGGCCATAGTCATTTCCATAGGGCCATAACCCCCCTCAAGCTCTCTCCACAGAACCGCAGGCTCCTTCAACAGGTTTACAGGCATATACACAGGGCCACATCCGCCTTCACCTCTCTCCACAAGGCGACAGGGCCCTTTCACTGTGTCATAGGCCTTTCCATAAGGCCACAACCCCCTCTGTCTCTCTCAAAAAGGACAGAGGCTCCCTTTACAAGGCAACAGCCCCCTCCACAAGGCCAAAGGCCTTTTTCAAAGGGCCACAGGTCCCTTTCGCAGGGCCATAGGCATTTCCCCAAGGCAATAACCCCCTCCAGCTCTCTCCACAGGACCACAGGCTCCTTCTACAAGACTACAACCCCTTTGAGCTCTTTCATCAGGGCCACAGCCTCCTCCGCCCCCCTTTAATCAGTTAAAAGGGCTCAATTGAGTGACCACAACCCCTTCAGCTCTCTCCACAGGACCACAGGCTCCTACTGAGCCACAGGACTTTCCACAGTGCCACAAGCCCCTCTAGCTCTCTCCACAGGCAATCATGTTGCATGTTTTTTACTGCAAAGGACTTCATAGGCCAAAATCTTACTCCAGAGCCTTCCACAGGCCCCTCCAGCCGGCTCCACATGGCCTTTTCCTCAGGCCACAACTCCCTCCAGCTCTCTTTACATCGCCACATGCCCCTCTGCGGGGCCACAGACCCCTATACAGGGTCACTGGCCTTTCCACAGGGCCTCAACCCCTTCAGCTGTCTCCACAGGACCACAGGCTTTTCCACAGCCCACAACTCCTTCCAGCTCTCACCACAGGGCCACAGCCCTTTCCACAAGGCTAAAGGGCCTATCCATAGGGCCACATACCTTTCCACAGGGCCACAACACCCTCCAGCTCTCTCCACAGGACAAGAAGCTCTCTTTACAGGGCCATAGCTCACGTCCACAGGGCCAAATGCACTTTCCACACGGCCACAACTCCCAACAGCTCTCTCCACAGAGTCACAGGGCCCGTCTGCAGGGCACAAGCCCCCTCTTCAAGGCCAAAAGGCCTTTCTACATGGCCATAGTCATTTCCATAGGGCACGAGCCCCTCCAGCTCTCTCCACAGGGCAACAGACCCCTATACAGGGTCACAGGCCTTTCCACAGGGCCACAACACCTTCAGCTCTCTCCACAGGACCACAGGCTCCTACTGGGCCACAGGCATTTCCACAGTGCCACAAGCCCCTCCAGCTCTCTCCACAGGCAATCATGTTGCATGTTGTTTACTGCAAAGGACTTCATAGGCTCAAATCTTACTCCAGAGCCTTCCACAGGCCTCTCCAGCCCGCTCCACATGGCCTTTTCCTCAGGCCACAACTCCCTCCAGCTCTCTTTACATCGCCACATGCCCCTCTGCGGGGCCACAGACCCCTATACAGGGTCACAGGCCTTTCCACAGGGCCTCAACCCCTTCAGCTGTCTCCACAGGACCACAGGCTTTTCCACAGCCCACAACTCCTTCCAGCTCTCACCACAGGGCCACAGCCCTTTCCACAAGGCTAAAGGGCCTATCCATAGGGCCACATACCTTTCCACAGGGCCACAACACCCTCCAGCTCTCTCCACAGGACAAGAAGCTCTCTGTACAGGGCCATAGCTCACCTCCACAGGGCCAAATGCACTTTCCACACGGCCACAACTCCCAACAGCTCTCTCCACAGAGTCACAGGGCCCGTCTGCAGGGCACAAGCCCCCTCTTCAAGGCCAAAAGGCCTTTCTACATGGCCATAGTCATTTCCATAGGGCACGAGCCCCTCCAGCTCTCTCCACAGGGCAACAGACCCCTATACAGGATCACAGGCCTTTCCACAGGGCCACAACACCTTCAGCTCTCTCCACAGGACCACAGGCTCCTACTGGGCCACAGGCCTTTCTACAGTGCCACAAGCCCCTCCAGCTCTCTCCACAGGCAATCATGTTGCATGTTGTTTACTGCAAAGGACTTCATAGGCTCAAATCTTACTCCAGAGCCTTCCACAGGCCTCTCCAGCCCGCTCCACATGGCCTTTTCCTCAGGCCACAACTCCCTCCAGCTCTCTTTACATCGCCACATGCCCCTCTGCGGGGCCACAGACCCCTATACAGGGTCACAGGCCTTTCCACAGGGCCTCAACCCCTTCAGCTGTCTCCACAGGACCACAGGCTTTTCCACAGCCCACAACTCCTTCCAGCTCTCACCACAGGGCCACAGCCCTTTCCACAAGGCTAAAGGGCCTATCCATAGGGCCACAGACCTTTCCACAGGGCCACAACACCCTCCAGCTCTCTCCACAGGACAAGAAGCTCTCTTTACAGGGCCATAGCTCACCTCCACAGGGCCAAATGCACTTTCCACACGGCTACAACTCCCAACAGCTCTCTCCACAGAGTCACAGGGCCCGTCTGCAGGGCACAAGCGCCCTCTTCAAGGCCAAAAGGCCTTTCTACATGGCTATAGTCATTTCCATACGGCACGAGCCCCTCCAGCTCTCTCCACAGGGCAACGGACCCCTATACAGGGTCACAGGCCTTTCCACAGGGCCACAACACCTTCAGCTCTCTCCACAGGACCACAGGCTCCTACTGGGCCACAGGCCTTTCCACAGTGCCACAAGCCCCTCCAGCTCTCTCCACAGGCAATCATGTTGCATGTTGTTTACTGCAAAGGACTTCATAGGCTCAAATCTTACTCCAGAGCCTTCCACAGGCCTCTCCAGCCCACTCCACATGGCCTTTTCCTCAGGCCACAACTCCCTCCAGCTCTCTTTACATCGCCACATGCCCCTCTGCGGGGCCACAGACCCCTATACAGGGTCACAGGCCTTTCCACAGGGCCTCAACCCCTTCAGCTGTCTCCACAGGACCACAGGCTTTTCCACAGCCCACAACTCCTTCCAGCTCTCACCACAGGGCCACAGCCCTTTCCACAAGGCTAAAGGGCCTATCCATAGGGCCACATACCTTTCCACAGGGCCACAACACCCTCCAGCTCTCTCCACAGGACAAGAAGCTCTCTTTACAGGGCCATAGCTCACCTCCACAGGGCCAAATGCACTTTCCACACGGCTACAACTCCCAACAGCTCTCTCCACAGAGTCACAGGGCCCGTCTGCAGGGCACAAGCGCCCTCTTCAAGGCCAAAAGGCCTTTCTACATGGCTATAGTCATTTCCATACGGCACGAGCCCCTCCAGCTCTCTCCACAGGGCAACGGACCCCTATACAGGGTCACAGGCCTTTCCACAGGGCCACAACACCTTCAGCTCTCTCCACAGGACCACAGGCTCCTACTGGGCCACAGGCCTTTCCACAGTGCCACAAGCCCCTCCAGCTCTCTCCACAGTCAATCATGTTGCATGTTGTTTATTGCAAAGGACTTCATAGGCTCAAATCTTACTCCAGAGCCTTCCACAGGCCTCTCCAGCCCGCTCCACATGGCCTGTTCCTCAGGCCACAACTCCCTCCAGCTCTCTTTACATCGCCACATGCCCCTCTGCGGGGCCACAGACCCCTATACAGGGTCACAGGCCTTTCCACAGGGCCTCAACCCCTTCAGCTGTCTCCACAGGACCACAGGCTTTTCCACAGCCCACAACTCCTTCCAGCTCTCACCACAGGGCCACAGCCCTTTCCACAAGGCTAAAGGGCCTATCCATAGGGCCACATACCTTTCCACAGGGCCACAACACCCTCCAGCTCTCTCCACAGGACAAGAAGCTCTCTTTACAGGGCCATAGCTCACCTCCACAGGGCCAAATGCACTTTCCACACGGCTACAACTCCCAACAGCTCTCTCCACAGAGTCACAGGGCCCGTCTGCAGGGCACAAGCGCCCTCTTCAAGGCCAAAAGGCCTTTCTACATGGCTATAGTCATTTCCATACGGCACGAGCCCCTCCAGCTCTCTCCACAGGGCAACGGACCCCTATACAGGATCACAGGCCTTTCCACAGGGCCACAACACCTTCAGCTCTCTCCACAGGACCACAGGCTCCTACTGGGCCACAGGCCTTTCCACAGTGCCACAAGCCCCTCCAGCTCTCTCCACAGGCAATCATGTTGCATGTTGTTTACTGCAAAGGACTTCATAGGCTCAAATCTTACTCCAGAGCCTTCCACAGGCCTCTCCAGCCCGCTCCACATGGCCTTTTCCTCAGGCCACAACTCCCTCCAGCTCTCTTTACATCGCCACATGCCCCTCTGCGGGGCCACAGACCCCTATACAGGGTCACAGGCCTTTCCACAGGGCCTCAACCCCTTCAGCTGTCTCCACAGGACCACAGGCTTTTCCACAGCCCACAACTCCTTCCAGCTCTCACCACAGGGCCACAGCCCTTTCCACAAGGCTAAAGGGCCTATCCATAGGGCCACATACCTTTCCACAGGGCCACAACACCCTCCAGCTCTCTCCACAGGACAAGAAGCTCTCTTTACAGGGCCATAGCTCACCTCCACAGGGCCAAATGCACTTTCCACACGGCCACAACTCCCAACAGCTCTCTCCACAGAGTCACAGGGCCCGTCTGCAGGGCACAAGCCCCCTCTTCAAGGCCAAAAGGCCTTTCTACATGGCCATAGTCATTTCCATAGGGCACGAGCCCCTCCAGCTCTCTCCACAGGGCAACAGACCCCTATACAGGATCACAGGCCTTTCCACAGGGCCACAACACCTTCAGCTCTCTCCACAGGACCACAGGCTCCTTCTGGGCCACAGGCCTTTCTACAGTGCCACAAGCCCCTCCAGCTCTCTCCACAGGCAATCATGTTGCATGTTGTTTACTGCAAAGGACTTCATAGGCTCAAATCTTACTCCAGAGCCTTCCACAGGCCTCTCCAGCCCGCTCCACATGGCCTTTTCCTCAGGCCACAACTCCCTCCAGCTCTCTTTACATCGCCACATGCCCCTCTGCGGGGCCACAGACCCCTATACAGGGTCACAGGCCTTTCCACAGGGCCTCAACCCCTTCAGCTGTCTCCACAGGACCACAGGCTTTTCCACAGCCCACAACTCCTTCCAGCTCTCACCACAGGGCCACAGCCCTTTCCACAAGGCTAAAGGGCCTATCCATAGGGCCACAGACCTTTCCACAGGGCCACAACACCCTCCAGCTCTCTCCACAGGACAAGAAGCTCTCTTTACAGGGCCATAGCTCACCTCCACAGGGCCAAATGCACTTTCCACACGGCTACAACTCCCAACAGCTCTCTCCACAGAGTCACAGGGCCCGTCTGCAGGGCACAAGCGCCCTCTTCAAGGCCAAAAGGCCTTTCTACATGGCTATAGTCATTTCCATACGGCACGAGCCCCTCCAGCTCTCTCCACAGGGCAACGGACCCCTATACAGGGTCACAGGCCTTTCCACAGGGCCACAACACCTTCAGCTCTCTCCACAGGACCACAGTCTCCTACTGGGCCACAGGCCTTTCCACAGTGCCACAAGCCCCTCCAGCTCTCTCCACAGGCAATCATGTTGCATGTTGTTTACTGCAAAGGACTTCATAGGCTCAAATCTTACTCCAGAGCCTTCCACAGGCCTCTCCAGCCCGCTCCACATGGCCTTTTCCTCAGGCCACAACTCCCTCCAGCTCTCTTTACATCGCCACATGCCCCTCTGCGGGGCCACAGACCCCTATACAGGGTCACAGGCCTTTCCACAGGGCCTCAACCCCTTCAGCTGTCTCCACAGGACCACAGGCTTTTCCACAGCCCACAACTCCTTCCAGCTCTCACCACAGGGCCACAGCCCTTTCCACAAGGCTAAAGGGCCTATCCATAGGGCCACAGACCTTTCCACAGGGCCACAACACCCTCCAGCTCTCTCCACAGGACAGGAAGCTCTCTTTACAGGGCCATAGCTCACCTCCACAGGGCCAAATGCATTTTCCACACGGCTACAACTCCCAACAGCTCTCTCCACAGAGTCACAGGGCCCGTCTGCAGGGCACAAGCGCCCTCTTCAAGGCCAAAAGGCCTTTCTACATGGCTATAGTCATTTCCATACGGCACGAGCCCCTCCAGCTCTCTCCACAGGGCAACGGACCCCTATACAGGGTCACAGGCCTTTCCACAGGGCCACAACACCTTCAGCTCTCTCCAGAGGACCACAGGCTCCTACTGGGCCACAGGCCTTTCCACAGTGCCACAAGCCCCTCCAGCTCTCTCCACAGGCAATCATGTTGCATGTTGTTTACTGCAAAGGACTTCATAGGCTCAAATCTTACTCCAGAGCCTTCCACAGGCCTCTCCAGCCCGCTCCACATGGCCTGTTCCTCAGGCCACAACTCCCTCCAGCTCTCTTTACATCGCCACATGCCCCTCTGCGGGGCCACAGACCCCTATACAGGGTCACAGGCCTTTCCACAGGGCCTCAACCCCTTCAGCTGTCTCCACAGGACCACAGGCTTTTCCACAGCCCACAACTCCTTCCAGCTCTCACCACAGGGCCACAGCCCTTTCCACAAGGCTAAAGGGCCTATCCATAGGGCCACATACCTTTCCACAGGGCCACAACACCCTCCAGCTCTCTCCACAGGACAAGAAGCTCTCTTTACAGGGCCATAGCTCACCTCCACAGGGCCAAATGCACTTTCCACACGGCTACAACTCCCAACAGCTCTCTCCACAGAGTCACAGGGCCCGTCTGCAGGGCACAAGCGCCCTCTTCAAGGCCAAAAGGCCTTTCTACATGGCTATAGTCATTTCCATACGGCACGAGCCCCTCCAGCTCTCTCCACAGGGCAACGGACCCCTATACAGGGTCACAGGCCTTTCCACAGGGCCACAACACCTTCAGCTCTCTCCACAGGACCACAGGCTCCTACTGGGCCACAGGCCTTTCCATAGTGCCACAAGCCCCTCCAGCTCTCTCCACAGGCAATCATGTTGCATGTTGTTTACTGCAAAGGACTTCATAGGCTCAAATCTTACTCCAGAGCCTTCCACAGGCCTCTCCAGCCCGCTCCACATGGCCTTTTCCTCAGGCCACAACTCCCTCCAGCTCTCTTTACATCGCCACATGCCCCTCTGCGGGGCCACAGACCCCTATACAGGGTCACAGGCCTTTCCACAGGGCCTCAACCCCTTCAGCTGTCTCCACAGGACCACAGGCTTTTCCACAGCCCACAACTCCTTCCAGCTCTCACCACAGGGCCACAGCCCTTTCCACAAGGCTAAAGGGCCTATCCATAGGGCCACATACCTTTCCACAGGGCCACAACACCCTCCAGCTCTCTCCACAGGACAAGAAGCTCTCTTTACAGGGCCATAGCTCACCTCCACAGGGCCAAATGCACTTTCCACACGGCCACAACTCCCAACAGCTCTCTCCACAGAGTCACAGGGCCCGTCTGCAGGGCACAAGCCCCCTCTTCAAGGCCAAAAGGCCTTTCTACATGGCCATAGTCATTTCCATAGGGCACGAGCCCCTCCAGCTCTCTCCACAGGGCAACAGACCCCTATACAGGATCACAGGCCTTTCCACAGGGCCACAACACCTTCAGCTCTCTCCACAGGACCACAGGCTCCTACTGGGCCACAGGCCTTTCTACAGTGCCACAAGCCCCTCCAGCTCTCTCCACAGGCAATCATGTTGCATGTCGTTTACTGCAAAGGACTTCATAGGCTCAAATCTTACTCCAGAGCCTTCCACAGGCCTCTCCAGCCCGCTCCACATGGCCTTTTCCTCAGGCCACAACTCCCTCCAGCTCTCTTTACATCGCCACATGCCCCTCTGCGTGGCCACAGACCCCTATACAGGGTCACAGGCCTTTCCACAGGGCCTCAACCCCTTCAGCTGTCTCCACAGGACCACAGGCTTTTCCACAGCCCACAACTCCTTCCAGCTCTCACCACAGGGCCACAGCCCTTTCCACAAGGCTAAAGGGCCTATCCATAGGGCCACATACCTTTCCACAGGGCCACAACACCCTCCAGCTCTCTCCACAGGACAAGAAGCTCTCTTTACAGGGCCATAGCTCACCTCCACAGGGCCAAATGCACTTTCCACACGGCCACAACTCCCAACAGCTCTCTCCACAGAGTCACAGGGCCCGTCTGCAGGGCACAAGCCCCCTCTTCAAGGCCAAAAGGCCTTTCTACATGGCCATAGTCATTTCCATAGGGCACGAGCCCCTCCAGCTCTCTCCACAGGGCAACAGACCCCTATACAGGATCACAGGCATTTCCACAGGGCCACAACACCTTCAGCTCTCTCCACAGGACCACAGGCTCCTACTGGGCCACAGGCCTTTCCACAGTGCCACAAGCCCCTCCAGCTCTCTCCACAGGCAATCATGTTGCATGTTGTTTACTGCAAAGGACTTCATAGGCTCAAATCTTACTCCAGAGCCTTCCACAGGCCTCTCCAGCCCGCTCCACATGGCCTTTTCCTCAGGCCACAACTCCCTCCAGCTCTCTTTACATCGCCACATGCCCCTCTGCGGGGCCACAGACCCCTATACAGGGTCACAGGCCTTTCCACAGGGCCTCAACCCCTTCAGCTGTCTCCACAGGACCACAGGCTTTTCCACAGCCCACAACTCCTTCCAGCTCTCACCACAGGGCCACAGCCCTTTCCACAAGGCTAAAGGGCCTATCCATAGGGCCACATACCTTTCCACAGGGCCACAACACCCTCCAGCTCTCTCCACAGGACAAGAAGCTCTCTTTACAGGGCCATAGCTCACCTCCACAGGGCCAAATGCACTTTCCACACGGCTACAACTCCCAACAGCTCTCTCCACAGAGTCACAGGGCCCGTCTGCAGGGCACAAGCGCCCTCTTCAAGGCCAAAAGGCCTTTCTACATGGCCATAGACATTTTCATACGGCACGAGCCCCTCCAGCTCTCTCCACAGGGCAACGGACCCCTATACAGGGTCACAGGCCTTTCCACAGGGCCACAACACCTTCAGCTCTCTCCACAGGACCACAGGCTCCTACTGGGCCACAGGCCTTTCCACAGTGCCACAAGCCCCTCCAGCTCTCTCCACAGGCAATCATGTTGCATGTTGTTTACTGCAAAGGACTTCATAGGCTCAAATCTTACTCCAGAGCCTTCCACAGGCCTCTCCAGCCCGCTCCACATGGCCTTTTCCTCAGGCCACAACTCCCTCCAGCTCTCTTTACATCGCCACATGCCCCTCTGCGGGGCCACAGACCCCTATACAGGGTCACAGGCCTTTCCACAGGGCCTCAACCCCTTCAGCTGTCTCCACAGGACCACAGGCTTTTCCACAGCCCACAACTCCTTCCAGCTCTCACCACAGGGCCACAGCCCTTTCCACAAGGCTAAAGGGCCTATCCATAGGGCCACATACCTTTCCACAGGGCCACAACACCCTCCAGCTCTCTCCACAGGACAAGAAGCTCTCTTTACAGGGCCATAGCTCACCTCCACAGGGCCAAATGCACTTTCCACACGGCTACAACTCCCAACAGCTCTCTCCACAGAGTCACAGGGCCCGTCTGCAGGGCACAAGCGCCCTCTTCAAGGCCAAAAGGCCTTTCTACATGGCTATAGTCATTTCCATACGGCACGAGCCCCTCCAGCTCTCTCCACAGGGCAACGGACCCCTATACAGGGTCACAGGCCTTTCCACAGGGCCACAACACCTTCAGCTCTCTCCACAGGACCACAGGCTCCTACTGGGCCACAGGCCTTTCCACAGTGCCACAAGCCCCTCCAGCTCTCTCCACAGGCAATCATGTTGCATGTTGTTTACTGCAAAGGACTTCATAGGCTCAAATCTTACTCCAGAGCCTTCCACAGGCCTCTCCAGCCCGCTCCACATGGCCTTTTCCTCAAGCCACAACTCCCTCCAGCTCTCTTTACATCGCCACATGCCCCTCTGCGGGGACACAGACCCCTATACAGGGTCACAGGCCTTTCCACAGGGCCTCAACCCCTTCAGCTGTCTCCACAGGACCACAGGCTTTTCCACAGCCCACAACTCCTTCCAGCTCTCACCACAGGGCCACAGCCCTTTCCACAAGGCTAAAGGGCCTATCCATAGGGCCACAGACCTTTCCACAGGGCCACAACACCCTCCAGCTCTCTCCACAGGACAAGAAGCTCTCTTTACAGGGCCATAGCTCACCTCCACAGGGCCAAATGCACTTTCCACACGGCTACAACTCCCAACAGCTCTCTCCACAGAGTCACAGGGCCCGTCTGCAGGGCACAAGCGCCCTCTTCAAGGCCAAAAGGCCTTTCTACATGGCTATAGTCATTTCCATACGGCACGAGCCCCTCCAGCTCTCTCCACAGGGCAACTGACCCCTATACAGGGTCACAGGCCTTTCCACAGGGCCACAACACCTTCAGCTCTCTCCACAGGACCACAGGCTCCTACTGGGCCACAGGCCTTTCCACAGTGCCACAAGCCCCTCCAGCTCTCTCCACAGGCAATCATGTTGCATGTTGTTTACTGCAAAGGACTTCATAGGCTCAAATCTTACTCCAGAGCCTTCCACAGGCCTCTCCAGCCCGCTCCACATGGCCTGTTCCTCAGGCCACAACTCCCTCCAGCTCTCTTTACATCGCCACATGCCCCTCTGCGGGGCCACAGACCCCTATACAGGGTCACAGGCCTTTCCACAGGGCCTCAACCCCTTCAGCTGTCTCCACAGGACCACAGGCTTTTCCACAGCCCACAACTCCTTCCAGCTCTCACCACAGGGCCACAGCCCTTTCCACAAGGCTAAAGGGCCTATCCATAGGGCCACATACCTTTCCACAGGGCCACAACACCCTCCAGCTCTCTCCACAGGACAAGAAGCTCTCTTTACAGGGCCATAGCTCACCTCCACAGGGCCAAATGCACTTTCCACACGGCTACAACTCCCAACAGCTCTCTCCACAGAGTCACAGGGCCCGTCTGCAGGGCACAAGCGCCCTCTTCAAGGCCAAAAGGCCTTTCTACATGGCTATAGTCATTTCCATATGGCACGAGCCCCTCCAGCTCTCTCCACAGGGCAACGGACCCCTATACAGGGTCACAGGCCTTTCCACAGGGCCACAACACCTTCAGCTCTCTCCACAGGACCACAGGCTCCTACTGGGCCACAGGCCTTTCCATAGTGCCACAAGCCCCTCCAGCTCTCTCCACAGGCAATCATGTTGCATGTTGTTTACTGCAAAGGACTTCATAGGCTCAAATCTTACTCCAGAGCCTTCCACAGGCCTCTCCAGCCCGCTCCACATGGCCTTTTCCTCAGGCCACAACTCCCTCCAGCTCTCTTTACATCGCCACATGCCCCTCTGCGGGGCCACAGACCCCTATACAGGGTCACAGGCCTTTCCACAGGGCCTCAACCCCTTCAGCTGTCTCCACAGGACCACAGGCTTTTCCACAGCCCACAACTCCTTCCAGCTCTCACCACAGGGCCACAGCCCTTTCCACAAGGCTAAAGGGCCTATCCATAGGGCCACATACCTTTCCACAGGGCCACAACACCCTCCAGCTCTCTCCACAGGACAAGAAGCTCTCTTTACAGGGCCATAGCTCACCTCCACAGGGCCAAATGCACTTTCCACACGGCTACAACTCCCAACAGCTCTCTCCACAGAGTCACAGGGCCCGTCTGCAGGGCACAAGCGCCCTCTTCAAGGCCAAAAGGCCTTTCTACATGGCTATAGTCATTTCCATACGGCACGAGCCCCTCCAGCTCTCTCCACAGGGCAACGGACCCCTATACAGGGTCACAGGCCTTTCCACAGGGCCACAACACCTTCAGCTCTCTCCACAGGACCACAGGCTCCTACTGGGCCACAGGCCTTTCCATAGTGCCACAAGCCCCTCCAGCTCTCTCCACAGGCAATCATGTTGCATGTTGTTTACTGCAAAGGACTTCATAGGCTCAAATCTTACTCCAGAGCCTTCCACAGGCCTCTCCAGCCCGCTCCACATGGCCTTTTCCTCAGGCCACAACTCCCTCCAGCTCTCTTTACATCGCCACATGCCCCTCTGCGGGGCCACAGACCCCTATACAGGGTCACAGGCCTTTCCACAGGGCCTCAACCCCTTCAGCTGTCTCCACAGGACCACAGGCTTTTCCACAGCCCACAACTCCTTCCAGCTCTCACCACAGGGCCACAGCCCTTTCCACAAGGCTAAAGGGCCTATCCATAGGGCCACATACCTTTCCACAGGGCCACAACACCCTCCAGCTCTCTCCACAGGACAAGAAGCTCTCTTTACAGGGCCATAGCTCACCTCCACAGGGCCAAATGCACTTTCCACACGGCCACAACTCCCAACAGCTCTCTCCACAGAGTCACAAGGCCCGTCTGCAGGGCACAAGCCCCCTCTTCAAGGCCAAAAGGCCTTTCTACATGGCCATAGTCATTTCCATAGGGCACGAGCCCCTCCAGCTCTCTCCACAGGGCAACAGACCCCTATACAGGATCACAGGCCTTTCCACAGGGCCACAACACCTTCAGCTCTCTCCACAGGACCACAGGCTCCTACTGGGCCACAGGCCTTTCTACAGTGCCACAAGCCCCTCCAGCTCTCTCCACAGGCAATCATGTTGCATGTTGTTTACTGCAAAGGACTTCATAGGCTCAAATCTTACTCCAGAGCCTTCCACAGGCCTCTCCAGCCCGCTCCACATGGCCTTTTCCTCAGGCCACAACTCCCTCCAGCTCTCTTTACATCGCCACATGCCCCTCTGCGTGGCCACAGACCCCTATACAGGGTCACAGGCCTTTCCACAGGGCCTCAACCCCTTCAGCTGTCTCCACAGGACCACAGGCTTTTCCACAGCCCACAACTCCTTCCAGCTCTCACCACAGGGCCACAGCCCTTTCCACAAGGCTAAAGGGCCTATCCATAGGGCCACATACCTTTCCACAGGGCCACAACACCCTCCAGCTCTCTCCACAGGACAAGAAGCTCTCTTTACAGGGCCATAGCTCACCTCCACAGGGCCAAATGCACTTTCCACACGGCCACAACTCCCAACAGCTCTCTCCACAGAGTCACAGGGCCCGTCTGCAGGGCACAAGCCCCCTCTTCAAGGCCAAAAGGCCTTTCTACATGGCCATAGTCATTTCCATAGGGCACGAGCCCCTCCAGCTCTCTCCACAGGGCAACAGACCCCTATACAGGATCACAGGCATCTCCACAGGGCCACAACACCTTCAGCTCTCTCCACAGGACCACAGGCTCCTACTGGGCCACAGGCCTTTCCACAGTGCCACAAGCCCCTCCAGCTCTCTCCACAGGCAATCATGTTGCATGTTGTTTACTGCAAAGGACTTCATAGGCTCAAATCTTACTCCAGAGCCTTCCACAGGCCTCTCCAGCCCGCTCCACATGGCCTTTTCCTCAGGCCACAACTCCCTCCAGCTCTCTTTACATCGCCACATGCCCCTCTGCGGGGCCACAGACCCCTATACAGGGTCACAGGCCTTTCCACAGGGCCTCAACCCCTTCAGCTGTCTCCACAGGACCACAGGCTTTTCCACAGCCCACAACTCCTTCCAGCTCTCACCACAGGGCCACAGCCCTTTCCACAAGGCTAAAGGGCCTATCCATAGGGCCACATACCTTTCCACAGGGCCACAACACCCTCCAGCTCTCTCCACAGGACAAGAAGCTCTCTTTACAGGGCCATAGCTCACCTCCACAGGGCCAAATGCACTTTCCACACGGCTACAACTCCCAACAGCTCTCTCCACAGAGTCACAGGGCCCGTCTGCAGGGCACAAGCGCCCTCTTCAAGGCCAAAAGGCCTTTCTACATGGCCATAGTCATTTCCATACGGCACGAGCCCCTCCAGCTCTCTCCACAGGGCAACGGACCCCTATACAGGGTCACAGGCCTTTCCACAGGGCCACAACACCTTCAGCTCTCTCCACAGGACCACAGGCTCCTACTGGGCCACAGGCCTTTCCACAGTGCCACAAGCCCCTCCAGCTCTCTCCACAGGCAATCATGTTGCATGTTGTTTACTGCAAAGGACTTCATAGGCTCAAATCTTACTCCAGAGCCTTCCACAGGCCTCTCCAGCCCGCTCCACATGGCCTTTTCCTCAGGCCACAACTCCCTCCAGCTCTCTTTACATCGCCACATGCCCCTCTGCGGGGCCACAGACCCCTATACAGGGTCACAGGCCTTTCCACAGGGCCTCAACCCCTTCAGCTGTCTCCACAGGACCACAGGCTTTTCCACAGCCCACAACTCCTTACAGCTCTCACCACAGGGCCACAGCCCTTTCCACAAGGCTAAAGGCCTATCCATAGGGCCACAGACCTTTCCACAGGGCCACAACACCCTCCAGCTCTCTCCACAGGACAAGAAGCTCTCTTTACAGGGCCATAGCTCACCTCCACAGGGCCAAATGCACTTTCTACACGGCTACAACTCCCAACAGCTCTCTCCACAGAGTCACAGGGCCCGTCTGCAGGGCACAAGCGCCCTCTTCAAGGCCAAAAGGCCTTTCTACATGGCTATAGTCATACGGCACGAGCCCCTCCAGCTCTCTCCACAGGGCAACGGACCCCTATACAGGGTCACAGGCCTTTCCACAGGGCCACAACACCTTCAGCTCTCTCCACAGGACCACAGGCTCCTACTGGGCCACAGGCCTTTCCACAGTGCCACAAGCCCCTCCAGCTCTCTCCACAGGCAATCATGTTGCATGTTGTTTACTGCAAAGGACTTCATAGGCTCAAATCTTACTCCAGAGCCTTCCACAGGCCTCTCCAGCCCGCTCCACATGGCCTTTTCCTCAGGCCACAACTCCCTCCAGCTCTCTTTACATCGCCACATGCCCCTCTGCGGGGCCACAGACCCCTATACAGGGTCACAGGCCTTTCCACAGGGCCTCAACCCCTTCAGCTGTCTCCACAGGACCACAGGCTTTTCCACAGCCCACAACTCCTTCCAGCTCTCACCACAGGGCCACAGCCCTTTCCACAAGGCTAAAGGGCCTATCCATAGGGCCACAGACCTTTCCACAGGGCCACAACACCCTCCAGCTCTCTCCACAGGACAAGAAGCTCTCTTTACAGGGCCATAGCTCACCTCCACAGGGCCAAATGCACTTTCCACACGGCTACAACTCCCAACAGCTCTCTCCACAGAGTCACAGGGCCCGTCTGCAGGGCACAAGCGCCCTCTTCAAGGCCAAAAGGCCTTTCTACATGGCTATAGTCATTTCCATACGGCACGAGCCCCTCCAGCTCTCTCCACAGGGCAACGGACCCCTATACAGGGTCACAGGCCTTTCCACAGGGCCACAACACCTTCAGCTCTCTCCACAGGACCACAGGCTCCTACTGGGCCACAGGCCTTTCCACAGTGCCACAAGCCCCTCCAGCTCTCTCCACAGGCAATCATGTTGCATGTTGTTTACTGCAAAGGACTTCATAGGCTCAAATCTTACTCCAGAGCCTTCCACAGGCCTCTCCAGCCCGCTCCACATGGCCTGTTCCTCAGGCCACAACTCCCTCCAGCTCTCTTTACATCGCCACATGCCCCTCTGCGGGGCCACAGACCCCTATACAGGGTCACAGGCCTTTCCACAGGGCCTCAACCCCTTCAGCTGTCTCCACAGGACCACAGGCTTTTCCACAGCCCACAACTCCTTCCAGCTCTCACCACAGGGCCACAGCCCTTTCCACAAGGCTAAAGGGCCTATCCATAGGGCCACATACCTTTCCACAGGGCCACAACACCCTCCAGCTCTCTCCACAGGACAAGAAGCTCTCTTTACAGGGCCATAGCTCACCTCCACAGGGCCAAATGCACTTTCCACACGGCTACAACTCCCAACAGCTCTCTCCACAGAGTCACAGGGCCCGTCTGCAGGGCACAAGCGCCCTCTTCAAGGCCAAAAGGCCTTTCTACATGGCTATAGTCATTTCCATACGGCACGAGCCCCTCCAGCTCTCTCCACAGGGCAACGGACCCCTATACAGGGTCACAGGCCTTTCCACAGGGCCACAACACCTTCAGCTCTCTCCACAGGACCACAGGCTCCTACTGGGCCACAGGCCTTTCCATAGTGCCACAAGCCCCTCCAGCTCTCTCCACAGGCAATCATGTTGCATGTTGTTTACTGCAAAGGACTTCATAGGCTCAAATCTTACTCCAGAGCCTTCCACAGGCCTCTCCAGCCCGCTCCACATGGCCTTTTCCTCAGGCCACAACTCCCTCCAGCTCTCTTTACATCGCCACATGCCCCTCTGCGGGGCCACAGACCCCTATACAGGGTCACAGGCCTTTCCACAGGGCCTCAACCCCTTCAGCTGTCTCCACAGGACCACAGGCTCCTACTGGGCCACAGGCCTTTCCACAGTGCCACAAGCCCCTCCAACTCTTCTCCACAGGACAACAAGCTCTCTTTACCGGGCCATAGCTCCCATCAACAGGGCGAAATGCACTTTCTGCACCGCCACTGCCCCCTTTAGCTCTCTCCACAGAGACACAAGGCCCGTCTGCAAGGCACAAGCCCCCTCTTCAAGGCCAGAAGGCCTGTCTACATGGCCATAGTCATTTCCATAGGGCACGAGCCCCTACAGCTCTCTCCACAGGGCAACGGACCCCTATACAGGGTCACAGGCCTTTCCACAGGGCCTCAACCCCATCAGCTCTCTCCACAGGACCACTGGCTCCTTCTGCCGGGCCACAAGCATTTCCACAGGGCCACAATCCCCTCAAACTCTTTTCCACATGACAACAAGCTAAGTTTACAAGGACATAGCTCCCTTCCTCATAGCCAGCCATCATGGTGTTTGTGTTATTAAAGAAAAAAAAAATTTGAGGGCTGGCTAGAGGCAGCCGTGGACACACTATAGCCAGCCCTCATGGTGTTTGTGTTATTAAAGAAAAAAAAATTTGGGGGTTGGCTAGAGGCAGCCGTGGACACACGATAGCCAGCCCTCATGGTGTTTGTGTTATTAAAGAAAAAAAAAATTGGGGGGCTGGCTAGAGGCAGCCGTGAACACACGATATCCAGCCCTCATGGTGTTTGTGTTATTAAAGAAAAAAAAAATTGGGGGGCTGGCTAGAGGCAGCCGTGGACACACGATAGCCAGCCCTCATGGTGTTTGTGTTATTAAAGAAAAAAGAAATTGGGGGGCTGGCTAGAGGCAGCCGTGAACACACGATAGCCAGTCCTCATGGTGTTTGTGTTATTAAAGAAAAAAAAAATTGGGGGGCTGGCTAGAGGCAGCCGTGGACAAATGATAGCCAGCCCTCATGGTGTTTGTGTTATTAAAGAAAAAAAAAATTGGGGGGCTGGCTAGAGGCAGCCGTGGACACACGATAGCCAGGCCTCATGGTGCTTGTGTTATTAAAGAAAAAAAAATTGGGGGGCTGGCTAGAGGTAGCCGTGGATACACGATAGCCAGCCCTCATGGTGTTTGTGTTATTAAAGAAAAAAAAAATTGGGGGGCTGGCTAAAGGCAGCCGTGAACACACGATAGCCAGCCCTCATGGTGTTTGTGTTATTAAAGAAAAAAAAAAAATTGGGGGGCTGGCTAGAGGCAGCCGTGAACACACGATAGCCAGCCCTCATGGTGTTTGTGTTATTAAAGAAAAAAAAAATTGGGGTGCTGGCTAAAGGCAGCCATGGACACATGATAGCCAGCCCTCATGGTGTTTGTGTTATTAAAGAAAAAAAAATTGGGGGGCTGGCTAGAGGCAGCCGTGAACACACGATAGCCAGCCCTCATGGTGTTTGTGTTATTAAAGAAAAACAAAAATTGGGGGGCTGGCTAGAGGCAGCCGTGGACACACGATAGCCAGCCCTCATGGTGTTTGTGTTATTAAAGAAAAAAAAATTGGGGGGTTGGCTAGAGGCAGCCGTGGACACACGATAGCCAGCCCTCATGGTGTTTGTGTTATTAAAGAAAAAAAAAATTGGGGGGCTGGCTAGAGGCAGCCGTGAACACACGATAGCCAGCCCTCATGGTGTTTGTGTTATTAAAGAAAAAAAAAAAATTGGGGGGCTGGCTAGAGGCAGCCGTGGACACACGATAGCCAGCCCTCATGGTGTTTGTGTTATTAAAGAAAAAAAAAATTGGGGGGCTGGCTAGAGGCAGCCGTGAACACACGAAAGCCAGCCCTCATGGTGTTTGTGTTATTAAAGAAAAAAAAAATTGGGGGGCTGGCTAGAGGCAGCCGTGGACACATGATAGCGAGCCCTCATGGTGTTTGTGTTATTAAAGAAAAAAAAAATTGGGGGGCTGGCTAGAGGCAGCCGTGAACACACGATAGCCAGCCCTCATGGTGTTTGTGTTATTAAAGAAAAAAAAAATTGGGGGGCTGGCTAGAGGCAGCCGTGAACACACGATAGCCAGCCCTCATGGTGTTTGTGTTATTAAAGAAAAAAAAAATTGGGGGGCTGGCTAGAGGCAGCCGTGGACACATGATAGCCAGCCCTCATGGTGTTTGTGTTATTAAAGAAAAAAAAAATTGGAGGGCTGGCTAGAGGCAGCCGTGGACACACGATAGCCAGCCCTCATGGTGCTTGTGTTATTAAAGAAAAAAAAAATTGGGGGCTGGCTAGAGGTAGCCGTGGATACACGATAGCCAGCCCTCATGGTGTTTGTGTTATTAAAGGAAAAAAAAATTGGGGGGCTGGCTAGAGGCAGCCGTGAACACACGATAGCCAGGCCTCATGGTGCTTGTGTTATTAAAGAAAAAAAAAATTGGGGGGCTGGCTAGAGGTAGCCGTGGATACACGATAGCCAGCCCTCATGGTGTTTGTGTTATTAAAGAAAAAAAAAATTGGGGGGCTGGCTAGAGGCAGCCGTGAACACACGATAGCCAGCCCTCATGGTGTTTGTGTTATTAAAGAAAAAAAAAAAATTGGGGGGCTGGCTAGAGGCAGCCGTGAACACACGATAGCCAGCCCTCATGGTGTTTGTGTTATTAAAGAAAAAAAAAAATTGGGGGGCTGGCTAGAGGCAGCCGTGAACACACGATAGCCAGCCCTCATGGTGTTTGTGTTATTAAAGAAAAAAAAAATTGGGGGGCTGGCTAGAGGCAGCTGTGGACACACGATAGCCAGCCCTCATGGTGTTTGTGTTATTAAAGAAAAAAAAAATTAGGGGGCTGGCTAGAGGCAGCCGTGGACACACGATAACCAGCCCTCATGGTGTTTGTGTTATTAAAGAAAAAAAAAATTGGGGGGCTGGCTAGAGGCAGCCGTGAACACACGATAGCCAGCCCTCATGGTGTTTGTGTTATTAAAGAAAAAAAAAATTGGGGGGCTGGCTAGAGGCAGCCGTGAACACACGATAGCCAGCCCTCATGGTGTTTGTGTTATTAAAGAAAAAAAATATTTGGGGGGCTGGCTAGAGGCAGCCGTGGACACACGATAGCCAGCCCTCATGGTGTTTGTGTTATTAAAGAAAAAAAAAATTGGGGGGCTGGCTAGAGGCAGCCGTGAACACACGATAGCCAGCCCTCATGGTGTTTGTGTTATTAAAGAAAAAAAAAAAATTGGGGGGCTGGCTAGAGGCAGCCGTGGACACACGATAGCCAGCCCTCATGGTGCTTGTGTTATTAAAGAAAAAAAAATTGGGGGGCTGGCTAGAGGTAGCCGTGGATACACGATAGCCAGCCCTCATGGTGTTTGTGTTATTAAAGAAAAAAAAAAATTGGGGGGCTGGCTAGAGGCATCTGTGAACACACGATAGCCAGCCCTCATGGTGTTTGTGTTATTAAAGAAAAAAAAAATTGGGGGGCTGGCTAGAGGCAGCCGTGAACACACGATAGCCAGCCCTCATGGTGTTTGTGTTATTAAAGAAAAAAAATATTTGGGGGGCTGGCTAGAGGCAGCCGTGGACACACGATAGGCAGCCCTCATGGTGTTTGTGTTATTAAAGAAAAAAAAAATTGGGGGGCTGGCTAGAGGCAGCCGTGAACACACGATAGCCAGCCCTCATGGTGTTTGTGTTATTAAAGAAAAAAAAAATTGGGGGGCTGGCTAGAGGCAGCCGTGAACACACGATAGCCAGCCCTCATGGTGTTTGTGTTATTAAAGAAAAAAAATATTTGGGGGGCTGGCTAGAGGCAGCCGTGGACACACGATAGGCAGCCCTCATGGTGTTTGTGTTATTAAAGAAAAAAAAAATTGGGGGGCTGGCTAGAGGCAGCCGTGAACACACGATAGCCAGCCCTCATGGTGTTTGTGTTATTAAAGGAAAAAAAAATTGGGGGGCTGGCTAGAGGCAGCCGTGGACACACGATAGCCAGCCCTCATGGTGCTTGTGTTATTAAAGAAAAAAAAAATTGGGGGGCTGGCTAGAGGTAGCCGTGGATACACGATAGCCAGCCCTCATGGTGTTTGTGTTATTAAAGAAAAAAAAAAATTGGGGGGCTGGCTAGAGGCATCCGTGAACACACGATAGCCAGCCCTCATGGTGTTTGTGTTATTAAAGAAAAAAAAAATTGGGGGGCTGGCTAGAGGCAGCCGTGGACACACGATAGCCAGCCCTCATGGTGTTTGTGTTATTAAAGAAAAAAAAAATTGGGGGGCTGGCTAGAGGCAGCCGTGAACAAAATGCTTCATTTCTGCATCGTGGTTACATAGCCTTAGTGCTATTAAAGCAAAAAAAATTTGAGAGTTGGCTATATACATTATATGCCCAATATGAGGGCTGGATGCAGGTAATCCAGGACAACCAGCAACCAGCTCTCATGCTTGCGTGCACATTAGAAAGAGAAACATTGCCATCTGGTGTTTTTACAATCCTAAAATAAAAAATTAAAAAGTTGGACAACATTGCCACCCGGTGGAGTTTCCTCAGAACACACAATGTCAACAAAAAAGTCAATGAGGGCTGGCTATTGGTCAATCAGGTAAGTGATTTAGCCAACCCTAATGTTACATTTTTTTGCATTTTTATTGCGTAGACCCCCTCAGGAGCGATATTTCAGGCCGCAGAGCGAGCAGTTTCGAGCAAAAATTTTGCCTTAACCCTGAAAAAAATTTAGCGCATCCCACCGCGTGCGTAAGCGTCCCAAATGCCAAAAAACAAATTTCCCCCATCAGTCCCTATATATTACTATAGTACAGAAGGTCATACTACCATATTGACTCTTTAGTCCAGTTCCAATGTATCAAGGTCAAGCCTGTTGCCCAAATGCAACAGATGTTGCATTCCGGCAACAAAAGTCGGCCATCTTGTGTCCCGTTTGCAACAAAAGGTCATCCTTTGTTGCCTTTCGGCAACATTTAAGGTCAAGCCTGTTGCAAACGGGACACGAAGCCTCTGATTTTGACCAAAGGTGCACCTCATCATCACAACTCCAAGTCAATAACACTTCTGTGAAATCTACCTGTCCAGTTATGAAGCAACACGGATTGTGAATCAATTTCTCCTGCTGTTGTGCAAATGGAGCAGACAACTGGTAGAAATGATAGGCAATTAGCCAGATACCCCCTATAAAGGAGTGGTTCTGCAGGTGGTGACCACAGACCATTTCTCTGTTCTCATTCTTTTTGGCTGATGTTTTGGTCACTTTTTCATTTTGCCATTGCTCTCACCCCTAGAGGTACATTAGCATTAGGCAGTGTCTACAGTACAACCCACAGAAGTTGCTCAGGTAGTGCCGTTCATCCAGGATGGCACATCAGTGCGAGCTGTGGCAAGAAGTGTAGCTGTGTCTGTCAGCACAGTGTCCAGAGCATGGAGCAGATACCAGGAGATGTGCAGGGAGCCATAGGAGGGCAACAACCCAGCAACAGGACCGTTACCTCCTCCTTTGTGCAAGGAGGAACAGGAGGAGCACTGCCAGAGCCCTGCAAAATGACCTCCAGCTGGCCACAAATGTGCATGTGTCTGCACAAACGGTTAGAAACCGACTCCATGAGGGTGGTATGAGGGCCCGATGTCCACAGATGGGGGTTGTGCTCACAGCCCAACACCGAGCAGGACGCTTGACATTTGCCACAGAACACCAGGATTGGCAAAGTCGCCACTGGTGCCCTCTGCTCTTCACAGATGAAAGCTCAGTATTGTGTGTGGCCTCCACGTGCCTGTATGACCTCCCTACAACGCCTGGGCATGCTCCTGATGAGGTTGCGGATGGTCTCCTGTGGGATCTCCTCCCAGACCTAGACTAAAGCATCAGCCAACTCCTGAACAGTCAGTGGTGCAACGCGACGTTGGTGGATGTGACTCGCCCCCTGGGCCGTGGGGTACTCGGATCCGGGCAGTAGGGGAACGATGGGAGTAGTAGTGGCAACCCGGTTTCGTGGCTCAGGGTGGTCAGGCCAGTGGTAGTCCGTTATGTGCTGATGTTTATGTCCGACTACGCCACCCGTGGATTTGCGGTTATTAGGAACCGCCGCTGCATGCCGACCGCTGGGGCTGATGAGGTGTGCAGCTAGGGTAGTGTGACTCCCCACGGGAAGAGTGCGGCCCCAGGGCAGTATAGTGGATGGTGGGAGTGATGGTGGTGAGAGTCCCAGTGCTGATAGTGCTGGAGAAGCAAGGAGCACACAGACAACAGGTTGCAGTCCAGGGTCTTTACTAGTACAGGTAAATTGACCCATAAACAGTCCCGGCTAGGAGGGGGACCTGGATGTCTGAGAGCAACGGGGAAATTGGCCCTGGTCAGGGTGAGGGTGTAGGCCTACCGTGCTTTCTGCGCTCCTTCTGGCTATCTCCTCCTGATAGGGTAACAGCCCACGTTTCCAAGCTTTCCGTGTATTCTCGCCTGTATGGCCTGCGACGTGGGTTCCTTTCTGCTCCCAGCCTTGTACGGCTTTACTGGTACCTTCTGTTGTGGCAGGGCCTCCAGGCTTCTTAGGCCAAGGAATATACAGTCCCCTGCGGACTGGTTCTCTGCTGGGGGATGTGGAATCCTCTCAGCCTCAGACACCAAAGTCTGGTAAATTAAGTCCTCTTTCTGCCAAGACAGGCTCTCTTCGCCTCTTGTCTCTGGCTTGTGGCTCTCCTCCTGCCACACTTCCTCTTAGGTGCAGTGCAACTGTCTGTCCCTGTTCTGCTCTGGGACAAGTCTCAATGCTGAGACAGGCCATCCAGTTCTCTCTAACCCTGCCCCCAGCACCAGCTTTTATAGGGGCAGCCTGCTCCCCCTACTGGCCTGAGACAGGAGGCATTGCATGCTAATGTTCCCCTGACTAGAGAACCTCCCCCTTGCTCTCAGACACAGCTTTAATACATTTTGTGGCATCCAGGCCAGGGTGACACATTCCCCCCTAGTGAAATTTAGTACTCCGGGACTAAACAATAAACAAAGACAATAAAACATTAATAGACATTAATAGACAGACGACGCACAAATTGAGTTCTTAAGGTCACAGTGTGGCCTGTGACCGGGTGTCCATATCACCAATACAACGGGGAGCCTTAACCAGGTGGGGGTCTGTCCTACCCCAAGTCCTTCACAGTCTTAGTTCATTCCTTGGTTAGGCTCCGAACGCAGTCCATACCAGGTCCCGGTTATAAAAAGTCCATAACCTGTGAGTCCTTACAGTAACTGCAAGAAACTGAAACACGGAATTACCAAACATGCATGTAACTTTGCAAACAATTCAACATTTGGCAACAAGGTTATTTACAATTTTAGTGCGCTCTATATTCTCCAGCGAGCGGGTATCAGCCCCTTTGTGCTCCTGGTTGACCTACGTAGCCCACTGTCTGGTGGTGGACCAACCTGGCTTTCCCCACTAGCGTTAGGGGTACAGCTACCAGCTGGGTGTACAGGTAGGGAAGGCAGCTGTCTGTGGGTCCTTTGGCTTACCGCAGGCATGGCAGGCTCACTGTCAGCAGAGGGTTGACTCTCCTGGGCTGCTGGTACAGGCTCTTCTGCCTCTGGAACCGCTTGCTCCTCTTCACCTTCCGGCTCTGGTGTTGGTTGTTGCTGTGCCGGTTGCAGGAAATGCAGGACGGGTACCACTATGGCATCATTTATGCGAGTCCAGGACTGAGGGAACTCTCCGAGAACGGTGCTGATCATTTCTTCCTTGTCCTCTGCGGGTTCAAGGTCACTCTGATCCTCTTCTGCACTACGGAGTTGCTCGGGGCATCTTTTGAGATGGTCTCTGGAGACGGTACTAGTGGTTTCTCCTCCGTCCTTGGTGATCACGCACACCTTCGGGTTGTCGTGATCAGACTGCAGTACGGTGTAGGGTTCCCTTTCCCACTGGTCGTCCAACTTGTGAAGCCTTCTTTTTCGCTTTAGGACTTGCTCACCAGGTTCTAGGGGACCAGCAGGGGCGTGTTGGTTGAAGAGTTTTTCTTGCCTCTCTCTCACCTGGGCCAGGCTCTTCTCCACAGTCTACTGCACCTTCTTGTACTGCAGTTGCCTTTCCGTATCCCAGTCCGCATCCGGGGAGGTGTCCTCAGGCGTTAGGACTCCCATCTCCAGGTCTATAGGCAGCTTACCCGGTCTGGGTCGCATCAGGTAAGCCGGGGTGCAGTTGGTAGCATTCACCGGGATATGATTGTATAAGTCTATCAGGTCCGGCAGTTTTTCTGGCCACAGGCTGCGCTCCTCCAGGGGCAACGTCTTCAGGAGATCAATGACTATATTGTTCATCTTCTCACACATCCCGTTGGTTTGTGGGTGGTAAGGCGTTGTCCGAATCTTCTTACAGCCATAGAGGTTGCCGAACTCCTGGAAGATTTCAGCCTCGAACGCTGGACCCTGGTCTGTCAGGACCTGTTCCGGATACCCGTGTGGACGGCAGAAATATTGCTGGAAGGCTCTGGCCGCTGTTTGGGCTGTCAAGTCTTTTACTGGGACCACCACTAGAAAACGGGAATAGTGGTCCACGATTGTCAGGGCATAGATGTATCCTGACCGGCTGGGAGCCAATTTGACATGGTCCAGAGCTACCAGCTCAAGAGGCTGCGTGGTGACGATGGGCCTCAAGGGTGTTTTCTGGCTGGTGCGGTCCTTCCTCCTTAGGTGACAAGGGCCACAGTCTCTGCACCATTTTTCTACAGCCCCTCTCATGCCGACCCAAAAGAACCTTCCTCTTAGTAGGAACTCCAGTTTCTTCCAACCGAACCGATGTGTCCCGCTCTGTCATGGTAAGCCCCCAGGACCATAGCTGCATCCCGCCTTGGGACCACGACTTGCCAGGTCAGCTCGTGCGTACGGTGGTTGACAATCCTTCTGCACAACTTGCCTTCGTAGAGGAACAGCTTGCTCTTCTCTTTCCATAGCTGCTTGGCTTCCTCTGGAGCATCCGGATCTATGCGGGCATCTTCCTGGGTCAGCAGATCTTTCACCAGGCGGATGGCAGGGTCACTATCTTGGGTCTCGGCCCAGCTGTGTTGAGGTAGGGGATTTATCATCACGGTTGTTAGATCCTCCTCCTTCACGCGGTGGGAGTATTGAGCAGCTCCATACCGGTGAAACGCGGGGAGTTCTACCTCCTCCAGCTCTTCTGGGTCTTCGTCACCTTCAGATAAGTGAGGCATCCTCGATAGGGCGTCAGCGTTGGCATTGGTTTTGCCGGCCCGGTACTTGATCAGTCATAGTTGGAGAGACGGGCCATCCACCGCTGTTCTAGGGCACCCAGTCTTGCATTGTCCAGGTGTGTCAACGGGTTGTTGTCCGTGTACACGGTGAACTTTGCGGAGGCCAGGTAATGCTTGAAGCGTTCCGTCACGGCCCACACCACCGCCAAGAATTCTAGCTTGAAGGAGCTGTAATTCTCCGGGTTCCTCTTGGTGGGTCTCAGCTTCCGGCTGGCGTACGCGATCACCCTTTCTCTGCCCTGTTGGTTTTGGAACAGTACGGCTCCCAGTCCCACATTACTGGCATCTGTGTGGAGAATGAAAGGCTGGCCATAATCAGGGTAGGCCAGGATCTCGTCCCCTGTGAGGGCCATCTTTAGCTGGCGGAAGGACTCCTCTTCCGGTTTATCCCACTTGAAGGGCGGCTTTTGGCTCCTGGACTTAGACTGTCCGATCAGGAGGTCCTGCATAGGAGCTGCCATCTTAGTGAACCCGGGGATGAACCTTCGGTAGTAGCCTACCAACCCGAGAAACTGTCTCACCTCTTTGATGTTCGAGGGGCTTGGCCAGCTCTTGATTGCCGTGACCTTGTCAGGGTCGGGGGCCACTCCTTCCGCGCTTACCACGTGCCCTAGGTACTGGTCCTTTGGTTTCAGCAGGTGACACTTCGATGGTTTCACCTTCAGGCCATAGCCTGCCAGGGCTTCGAACACCTCGGCCAGGTGCTTTAGGTGGTCCTCGTAGGTCTTCGAATAGACGATCACGTCGTCCAGGTAAAGGAGGACCGTCTCGAAGTTTCGGTGCCCTAGACATCATTCCATCAGCCTCTGGAAGGTCCCTGGTGCGTTGCAGAGCCCGAAGGGCATACAGTTGAACTCACTCAGTCCCATCGGGGTGGTGAAGGCAGTCTTCTCCTTGTCAGCCTCTGCCACAGGAACCTGCCAGTACCCGCTAGTAAGGTCCAAAGTAGAAAAGAAGTTAGCAGATTTTAGTGCGGCTAAAGACTCCTCTATTCTAGGCAGCGGATATGCGTCTTTGTGGGTGATACGGTTGATTTGTCTATAGTCCACGCACATTCTCATGGTGCCGTCTTTCTTTTTGACCAGAACCAAGGGGGCTGCCCAGGGGCTACAGCTGTCTCTAATAACCCCAGCTTCTTTCATCTCTCTTAGCATGCCCTTTGCGTTCTGATAATGTGCAGGGGGTACAGGTCTGTGCCTCTCTTTTATTGGTGGGTGGCTCCCTGTGGGGATGTGGTGTTCTATCCCTTTTACTCTGCCGAAGTCTAGCGGGTGCTTACTAAAGACTCTCTCGTACTCCTGTACCACCCGGTAGACTCCTTGTTTTTGGTGCAGGGGAGTGGAGTCAGCACCCACATGGAGTTTCTGGCACCAGTCCTCCTTTTGTTTCTGGGAGCCATTACCCTCCGCCTGAGGAGATGGAGGCAAGGGTTCCACGGCCCTGATAGCTTTGTGTTCGACAACAAACAGTTTGGCGAGTGTAGCGTACCTGGGTAAGTGTACTTCCCTCTCCCCAATGTTGAGGATGCGGACGGGCACCCTCCCATGACGGACATCAACCACCCCCCGGGCTGTCAAAATGGTGGGCCTGCTGTCTGAGTACACGGGTTCTACCATGGCTTGGTAGTCTCTACCTCTCAACCCGATTGCAGTCCGACACCAGATCATCATTTCACTTTTGGGAGGCATGGAAATGGGGAATGGGTCACTCAGTCTTACGCTACCGATCTCACCACCAGACAGTTCTACCTGCTGCCGTCTCATCAGGGCTTTTATCTCCTTGTTGAGGACTCTCTGTTGGCTGGAACTAGCATTCACCGCCACCTGTTGTAGAATTACAATTACCTCTGAAAGACAATTTTCAATTACGTTAGTACCCACAGTTATTTTAGGGTGACTTTCACGACGGTCAATGTCCACAATAATCACCCCCTGTGTCGGCAGTTCAACTTTACCAATTTTAATGGTCATCTCCTTGAACCCCATCTGCGGCACGGGTAAGCCATTACTGGCGATGATGCTCAAGTTATTGTCTGGATACCGTGTGATATCAGCATCAGTCCAATACTGCTTAAAAAGTACATAAGGGATAGTGGTTACTTGTGACCTATTATCCAGCAAGGCGCTCATGGGGATACCGTCCAGCACCATGGGTAAAACCGGGCGCCCCCCAACGTACTTATTACGCCAATTGTAAGGGCCTGGTGATCTTATGCCTGGGGGTTGGCCCTTTGCCCCAGGTTGGACCCTTTTAAATTACAGTACCTGGAAATGTGTCCGGGCTGGTTGCATCGACGGCAAATGGGCTGTCCATCTTCTGCGTAGCGGTCTGTGGGCCTCCCTCGGAACGACGGGATCCTCCTCTGTCGACGCCACGGGACATCCTCCGGACTTGAAGCCAGCTCGATGGGTCTTGACGGGTCCACTTGCAACGCCTGGACGGTCCTGGTCAACGCCGCGACGCTCCTGGTCAGCTCCTGGACTTGGTGGTGCAGGTCTTTCGACGGGGCTTGGTTCAGGGCCTGTGCATCAGCCCCCACGGGATCCATAGAGGAGGGCGCCGCCTCCTGGTGGTTGGTGAGAGCAGGGCGCCGGGGGTTTATAGCGCCACTGGTTGCAGATTCACGGAGCACCCTTATGGCCCTGTCCTTAAATTGGGCAAAGGTTAGGTCGGGGTTCTGAAAGAACATGAGACGCAGTTGGGCCCTGTGGGCGCTAGACAGCAGACCTTCTATGAATTGTTCTGTTAGCAGCTTATCCGTTTCCTGCACACTTCCAGGGTCAGTTTGTTGAATAGCCCTCAAGGCTTCCTGCAGATTTAGGGCATAGTCTCTGATGCTGTCCTGTGCCCGCTGCTTACATCCATAGAACCTCATTTTAATCTCAGCGGAGGTACGTGTGTCAAAGGTACCCCGCAGCCGGGCCAGAATACCCTTCACAGTCCTTTTATCCTCAGTGGGCCATGATTTTACCTCCCTTTGGGCTGCGCCAGTTAACTGCCCTGTCAATATGCTGACCTTCTGTTCCTCTGTCAGGGGGTAAACGTGGAACAAACTGTATAGCCTTTCCTTGAAGTCAGTTAGGGCATGGGGCTCCCCTGAGTATTTGGGCAGCCAGGCCGCTCCAGGGATGTAGGGCAGGGAAAAGGGCATCACCGCTGCTGCAGCTGCGTTGGTGGTAGTGGGCGCCTCTGTGTCCGACATCTTCCTCCCCCCTAGTTAAGCGTGGCCTACCTTCCGACGATCCTCTTCTGTAGGCCGCGGCTCCGCTGCTGCTGCTCTGGACGAGGACCTTGCGTCGCGTCCTGATGACGTCAGCGTCGCTCTCTCTCCCTTCCAGGACCTTGCGCAGCGTCGGTGCGTGGGGCGGAGCTTCGGTTCTCGCGCGGTTTTGAAGTCCACGCCCCTCTTCTTCCCGCGCGGCGTCCTGAAGATGGCGTCCGATGGCGAGAAACAGCTGCGGATGGCGGGAAGACGGCAGAAGACGGCGGGAAACAGTCCAAGATGGCGTCTGATGGCGGGAATCGGCTCCGGATGGCGGGAAACGACTCCGGACGGCGGGAAACTTCGCCACAGGTAAGTTACAAAAGTCTTTTTCAGGCACGCAGTACCCGGTGGTTGCGGGCATGAAATCCTGCCGACTACGCCAAAGCTGACTCGCCCCTTGGGCCGTGGGGCACTCGGATCCGGGCAGTCTGGGAACGATGGGAGTAGTAGTGGCAACCCGGTTCCGTGGCTCAGGGTGGTCAGGCCAGTGGTAGTCCGTTATGTGCTATTGATTATGTCCGACTACGCCACCCGTGGATTGCGGTTATTAGGAACCGCCGCTGCATGCCGACCGCTGGGGCTGATGAGGTGTGCAGCTAGGGTAGTGTGACTCCCCACGGGAAGAGTGCGGCCCCAGGGCAGTATAGTGGATGGTGGGAGTGATGGTGGTGAGAGTCCCAGTGCTGATAGTGCTGGAGAAGCAAGGAGCACACAGACAACAGGTTGCAGTCCAGGGTCTTTACTAGAACAGGTAAATTGACCCATAAACAGTCCCGGCTAGGAGGGGGACCTGGATGTCTGAGAGCAACGGGGAAATTGGCCCTGGTCAGGGTAAGGGTGTAGGCCTACCGTGCTTTCTGCGCTCCTTCTGGCTATCTCCTCCTGATAGGGTAACAGCCCACGTTTCCAAGCTTTCTGTGTATTCTCGCCTGTATGGCCTGCGACGTGGGTTCCTTTCTGCTCCCAGCCTTGTACGGCTTTACTGGTCCCTTCTGTTGTGGCAGGGCCTCCAGGCTTCTTAGGCCAAGGAATATACAGTACCCTGCGGACTGGTTCTCTGCTGGGGGATGTGGAATCCTCTCAGCCTCAGACACCAAAGTCTGGTAAATTAAGTCCTCTTTCTGCCAAGACAGGCTCTCTTCGCCTCTTGTCTCTGGCTTGTGGCTCTCCTCCTGCCACACTTCCTCTTAGGTGCAGTGCAACTGTCTGTCCCTGTTCTGCTCTGGGACAAGTCTCAATGCTGAGACAGGCCATCCAGTTCTCTCTAACCCTGCCCCCAGCACCAGTTTTTATAGGGGCAGCCTGCTCCCCCTACTGGCCTGAGACAGGAGGCATTGCATGCTAATGTTCCCCTGACTAGAGAACCTCCCCCTTGCTCTCAGACACAGCTTTAATACATTTTGTGGCATCCAGGCCAGGGTGACACAGATGGAGCGAGACATGATGTCCCAGATGTGCTCAATCGGATTCAGGTCTGGGGAACAGGCGGGCCAGTCCATAGCTTCAATGCCTTCACCTTGCAGAAACTGCTGACACACTCCAGCCACATGAGGTCTGGCAATGTCCTGCATACTGCATAAGGGGCATAATGGGGGCATTACACTGTGTGGGGGCATAATACATACTACATAAGGGGCATAATGGGGGCATTAAACTTTTTGGGGCATCATACATACTGCATAAGGGGCATAATGGGGGCAATACACTGTGTGGGGGCATCATACATACTGCATAAGGGGCATAATGGGGGCATTACATTGTGTGGTAGCATCATACATCTTGTATAAGGGGCATAATGGGGGCATTACACTGTGTGGGAGCATCATACATACTGCATGAGGGGCATAATGGTGGCATACACTGTGTGGTGCATCATACATACTGTATAAGGGGCATAATGGGGGCATTATACTGTGTGGGGCATCATATATACTGTATAAGGGGCATAATGGGGCATTACACTGTGTGGGGGCATCATACATACTGCATAAGGGGCATAATGGGGGCATTACACTGTGTGGGGGCATCATACATACTGCATAAGGAGCATAATGGGGGCATTACACTGTGTGGGGGCATCATGTATACTGCATAAGGGGCATAATGGGGGCATTACACTGTGTGGGGGCATCATACATCCTGCATAAGGGGCATAATGGGGGCATTACACTGTGTGGGGGGCATCATACATCCTGCATAAGGGGCATAACACTGTGTGGGGGCATCATACATCCTGCATAAGGGGCATAATGGGGGCATTACACTGTGTGGGGGGCATCATACATACTGCATAAGGGGCATAATGGGGGCATTACACTGTGTGGGGGCATCATACATCCTGCATAAGGGGCATAATGGGGGCATTACACTGTGTGGGGGCATCATGCATCCTGCATAAGGGGCATAATGGGGGCATTACACTGTGTGGGGGCATCATACATACTGCATAAGGGGTATAATGGGGGCATTACACTGTGGGGGGCATCATGCATCCTACATAAGGGGCATAATGGGGGCATTACACTGTGTGGGGGCATCATACATACTGCATAAGGGGTATAATGGGGGCATTACACTGTGGGGGGCATCATGCATCCTACATAAGGGGCATAATGGGGGCATTACACTGTGTGGGGGCATCATACATTCTGTATAAGGGGCATAATGGGGGCATTACACTGTGGGGCCAGTAAAGGGGCCCTTTACTATGAGAACAATACGTTTCCTCCCTTCCTGTCTCCATAGTTGGGTCGTATGTATCTATTACAGGAAACAGAACAAAAACCTTATGATTCTTATAAAGGGGCAACACAAGACCCCAAAAGAGTCTCTGTGCTCAAGGGGTTAATGCCCCCTGCGCCCAGTAATGGGGGATCCCCACATACCTCCACCTGCAGAGCCGCCACCACATATATGGCTGCTCTGTGCGCACAGGAGCTGTGATGAGGTCACAGGAGGGGAAGAGTCAGGGGTCACATGATCAGGGGCCTCAGTGGATGTGTGACACCCCAGGGGTCTGGTTGCCACAGTGATAGAGATATTATGTCTGAGAGCAGGTGGGAGGTCCTTTGGTCAGGGATCCTGTGCATGCCACACCTCCTGCCCAGTCTTGGGAGGGGAAGGACTTCCCCTATATAAACCTGGGGCTGAGGCAGGGTAGGGAGTTCTGAGAGGAGAAGACAGGGAGCAGAGCTGCTCTATGGGCTCTGCTCCACAGGCAGGCCCTGTCCAGGGGCCTGAGCCTGGAGTCAAGGAGAGTAGAGACAAGAAACAGTCATATGAAGAAACAGCAGAAGCTCAGTGGGGGCAATACTAATACGAGTCAGGGGCTGGCAGCTGCAGAGCTCGCCCTGACTGAGAAGCTTTCTTACCGGACCCGGCGTCCGAGGCTGTGGGGACTAACTCTTACCCAGCAGCAGAAGCCGACCGGCAGGGGATTTCAGGTCCTCAGGCCCAGAAACCCGAAGGCACGGTCACACGCGTGGGACCAGCACCGCCATCGTGGAGCGGAAGCCATTAGAAGGCCCCGAGTCACCGGCCATACGGGTGAGCACCACACGGTACACTCAGGGACGTGGGCTACTTATATCCGCTTCTAGCAAGGTAGCCAGAAGAGTACAGTCAGTTTGGGAGGCCTACAACTCCGCCTGGCCAGGGGAGATCCCATCTGCTCAAGGACTGACCAGGCCCCGTTCGCTAGCAAGTACTCCGGGAGGGTCTATCGTTGTTACCAGTAAAGACCCTGAATTACACCGCACCGTCTCTGAGTGGTTCCTGCTACCCCCATTTTCCACGTCGGCTGCCCTGAGGCCATACCCCTCCCGTTGGGGGTTATACTATCACGCTGCACAATTCTACACCGGCCTCAGCGGTCTGCCCTGCAGCGGCAGCTCCATAGCTGCAAATCAACGGGTGGCGTAGTCGACACTCAAATAACATCTATCAAGACTGCCACACACTGAGTTGACTCCCTGGGCACGGACCGGGTCCCCGCCACTCGGAGACTACAACCCTCATCTGATCCGGTTCCAGGTAAGCCCCGTGCGCGAGACGCTGCGCGACACAGCAGGCCCAGGGGCGCGTCAGATGCAGGACTCTGCTGTGCTGGTTGTCATGGTGCTGGATGAGCTGAAGTTTATGTGTGGGGTCAGGAGTAGTGTTGAGCGATACCTTCCGATATCGGGAAATATCGTATCAGATTGGATAGGACCGATACCCAAAAGTATCGGATATCGCCGATTCCGATACCGGAAACCAATGCAAGTCAATGGGACACTAATATCGGAAAGCCATCCCAGCGTGAGAGAATTCTCCTGATTGTTTAAAAGCCGGCGGGCGGTAAAAAGCCGCCGGCTTTTAAACAATCACACAGCCCCATACTGCTTCCCCGCAGCCTCCCACCCCGATCCTGCGCTCCCCCCGCCACCTCCCATCCCGATCGTAAGTTAGGACCGGGCGGGGAGCGCAGCACCAAGGAGCAGGGAGCGAAGGACCCGGGCGGGGAAGCCGGCAGTGAAAAGACTACACCGCCGGCTTTCCCGTTCTGTGCTGCGCTCTCCCGCCGGTTATTTCAAATGAACAGCTGAGGTATCAGGTGATGCTGATCAGCTGTTCATTTGAAGTAGCCGCGGTGCCCTCAGAGGGTTCATGTGAGTTCATGCTTCACTGCATGAACTCACATGAACTTTCCCACGGCCGCACAGGTCAGCCTCACCTCCCAGACCATCAGACCCATCATGATTGGTGTGTGCGCAGGTGTCTGTGCGATGTGTGCGGGTGTGTGCGCGATGTCTGCGGGTGTCTGCGTGCAGGCAGACATAGGCTAATGTGACACTACTACTCCCATCGGCCTATGTCTGTCCCCCGTCCACTTGTGCCAGCAGGATCAGCTCGATGGGAGCAGTAGCTATTTTAGCTGCCCCATATGTTATTTTTGCCCCTATACATCTTTTATGTTTTTAGGCCCCCCATATATTTTTTTTGTTTTTGGTCCTCAATAAATTTTAAATACATTTTTCATTGGTGGCCAGTGGTTACCTAAAATAAATTAGTTCATACATTACCTGTCCCCGCCGATCGCCACCTAAAATAAAGTAAAAAATAAAAAACTACACCTATACTCACCTAGACACCTAATTCCCCGAAGCCATCGATCTCCTGTAATAAAATATAAAATAATAAACCACAACCTTATCCTTACCCCTCCGTAGTAGTCCACGAGTGTCCCACGAAGATCTCCAGTTTAGAGCAGCCACATAAAATGTGACCGCTCTAAACCACTGCCGCCGCTAGAATGACGGGGCCGTAAAGCAGCCCCATCATTGCATAAACCGGTGTCTAGGTGAGTATAGGTGTAGTTTTTTATTTTTTACTTTATTTTAGGTGGCGATCAGGTAATGTATGAACTAATTTATTTTAGGTAACCACTGGCCACCAATGAAAAATGTATTTAAAATTTATTGGGGACCAAAAACAAAAAAAATATGTGGGGGGCCTAAAAACATAAAAGATGTATAGGGGCAAAAATAACATATGGGGCAGTTTAAATAGCAGGATCAGGCTGATGGGAACTACTGCTCCCATCGAGCTGATCCTGCTGGCACGAGTGGACGGGGGACAGACAAAGGCCGATGTGAGTAGTAGTGTCACATCGGCCTATGTCTGCCTGCACGCAGACACCCGCAGACATCGCGCACACACCCGCACACATCGCACAGACACCCGCGCACACTCCAATCATGATGGGTCTGATGGTCTGGGAGGTGAGGCTGACCTGTGCGGCCGTGGGAAAGTTCATGTGAGTTCATGCAGTGAAGCATGAACTCACATGAACCCTCTGAGGGCACCGCAGCTACTTCAAATGAACAGCTGATCAGCATCACCTGATACCTCAGCTGTTCATTTGAAATAACCGGCGGGAGAGCGCAGCACAAAACGGGAAAGCCGGCGGTGAAGTCTTTTCCCTGCCGGCTTCCCCGCCTGGGTCCTTCGCTCCCTGCTCCTTGGTGCTGCGCTCCCCGCCCGGTCCTAACTTACGATCGGGATGTGAGGTGGCGGGGGGAGCGCAGGATCGGGGTGGGAGGCTGCGGGGAAGCAGTATGGGGCTGTGTGATTGTTTAAAAGCCGGCGGCTTTTTACCGCCTGCCGGCTTTTAAACAATCAGGAGAATTCTCTCACGCTGGGATGGCATTCCGATATTAGCGTCCCATTGACTTGCATTGGTTTCCGGTATCGGAATCGGCGATATCCGATACTTTTTGGGTATCGGTCCGATCCAATCCGATCCGATATTTCCCGATATCGGAAGGTATCGCTCAACATTAAGTAATACATAAGAATAATATGTACTATGTCTGACCACTACAAACACTCATCTGAACTGGTCCAAGTGCTGTCAGGTTTTTTCACGGGCAGCACTTAGACAATACGGTCGTGTGAATATAGGCTTATGATGCATCTGGTAATAAACATGTTAAGGATGGGCCGCTACTCATGGGCCACTGCTGTGTGCTTGCCCCCCAGGCTAAAATGTGCCAGCCAGCCCCTGCTGCACCGGGTGCCAGAAAACCTAGATACACCTTTGGAATAGGTATCCTGCAAAGTAAGGATGGGGTTTGGTGTTTTTAAATGATTTTATTGACTCTGTGCATTTATATTTTGTATCAATAATATGATATGGTTATATATATCTTCTGGATATCAGGAGGGCTTATCCCTGTGCCTTGACTCTCTCCTTCTCCTTCGATGTCCTGTATAGGCCAAAAAAAACTACGCGTTTCGAGGACTCACAGTTCCTCTTCGTCAGCTTCTCGCTGGTAGTCAAACTGGTAACCTAATAAAGTCCAAACGCCCCCCACAAAGATAATACAACCAAAGAAATGGAGGAAGATCCAATACTAACAAGACGGTGCAAAAGGACATATGGAGGTGCAATAGAACTAAGATAGAATTCCAATAAGAATAGACTGTGTGTGAAAAAAATAATAATAAAAAAGACTTTGTTCAAACTTTCACAATTAGTTAAAAATGAATAAAAATTATATACTTATATTTCTGATGGCTATAAAAAACAGTCTGTTAATCAGTGTATATTACCAGGATAGTATAAATTCGGCACTTAGTACCATCCAGAGATAAAAAGGAAAAAATGAAGGAGAAAAATAAAAACATTATATAGTATCTCCAATAGGGGTATCAATGTATAGAAACAAATACATATATAAAATAGGTGGATTCAAAGGAATATATCCAAAAGACATATTATATTGATAAAATATAAGGAGGTTCATAAAAGTGCAATGTAAATGTTCAATTGGTACTGGGATAAAAAATACATACAGTATATACCGCTGCGAGTTGAAGGCATACAGCTGACTCTCGTGATTAAGGCCCTTCAGAGCCAAGCTATTTAATGTGAAGATCCATTTGGATTCCATCCGCGACATTAATCTCAGGTAATCACCTCCCCTCCATTTTCTGGGGACTAATCGGATCCCACAAAACTTAGTGTCCTTATAAGATTGGTTGTGGAACTTCCGGTAGTGCCGGGACAGTGGATGCCCTTCAAAACCTTCATTCATGTTGATAAAGTGTTCCTTCAGCCTTTTGATAACTTGCGCTTTGTACAGACATCTCCTCCTGCCAAGGCATAAAAAGGGCGTGGCTTGGGGTGTGGATAGGGGCGTGGCCAGACTACGCGTGCCGCATGGTTTCGCCCTCTTTCTAGTCCTCATAGGTTGGCGGTATGCTTGTACTGAGCAGATCTGGGATATCAGTGATTAGGTCCCATATTGTGCACTGTAAGGTCTGGAAAAGCTCCTTCTATCCGTCTCTGTAGCACCAGAGGAAGAACAGAGGGGAAAAGACAGGATTTTCTACATGTCGCGTTATGTAGATGTTCTGCAGATTTATCACAACCGTCCACAAGAAGAAACTGCCATCACAGAGCCGCCTTTAGCTGTTGGAAAAGTTTAAACTTAGTTTTGAATAGTTGCTATAGCCAACAAGGACTTTCTATTTATGCTGGGTCACATGATGCTGGTGCTGGGTGATGTCATGTGACGGAATGTTGTGGGTGATGATGTCACAGAGGGCGTTGTGATGTCACCCTTGGGGTATATAAGGGGGCTCCATCCACCTGGAGCTCATATCTCATTGGCCATATCTTGGTGCTGAGATACCCCCTGGAGACAATGAGGATCGCCATATTGTTTCTGTGCTGTACCCTGTTCTACCCTGTGAATTACCATAGGCTGCCGGTGAGTACCTGTCTATTATTACATATGGAGGACGTTTAGAATCAGCTGCGGCAGGGGAAGGGGATGGGGAGGGGGGTCCTGTAAGAATTTACCTGCGGGAATAAGAGGTTATGGCAGGGAAAGGAGCTTAGGAAGTGACAGTCAGAGGGGATATAAGTGTGGGGTGACCCCTCTGACTCCCACATTCCTGCCTTGTCCTTGTAGTGATTAATGACTTTGGTGTTGTCCCTTATATATCACTTTGCAGTCACCAGTGATCGCTCCGCACTGTGATCCTAAACTACAGTCTCATTTACCTTTTTGCAAACGCCCAGAAGGGGAGGAGTGACATCACACCCATGTGAGCAGATCCCGCCCACTTTTACTGCAGTCGTAATGCGAGCTAGCTGTATTCTGTTTTCATGGAAATATCAGCAGCTGCTCCCCCTAGTGTTTACAAGATGAAAACATCAAAAGAGTTAAAATATTTTTTTCAGATTTTATACCATTAAAACCTTTTTAAATATATATGTGTATTTATATATAAATATAAATACTTTACAATTTTACAATTGTAAAAAAATTGCTGACACTTTCCCTTTAAAAGATCTAAAGACGTTCTGCTTCATGTGCCATTGTGACCAATCACAGCACAGATTATATTTTTTAAACTTTTCTTGAAAAACTGAAGCTGCTCCGTGATTGGAAATCATGTGGAAGGGTTCTCTTTTAGACATTTAGTTAGGTCCAAAGTATCAGTGACATGATGGATAGAACTGTGCAATGATGTCACAGAGGGCTTTGTGATGTCACCCCTGGGTATATTAGAAGCCTCGGCCCATCTGCAGCTTGTATCTCATTGACCATACCTTGGTGCTGAGAGACCTCTGGAGATGATGAGTATCATCCTATCATTTCTGTGCTTTACGTTGCTCTACCCCCCACATTACAGTACACTGAGGGCGAGTATGTTCTCATCAATATGGAGGTCACAAGGATCAGCTAATGAGAATATCGCCTCTTGCAGGACTTCTCATACTGGACACGTGACCGTCCGTCATATGAAAGTCCAACTGTAAATAATATTCCATGGACCCTGGAGGTGAATCCCAAACTTCTTCCTGATCTTCTCAATGGGATATTTCTGAAAGTTGCTTGATAATGTATCCATCACTGTATAATAACAAGGGCTCTCTGTTTGACTGGATTGGGTATAAATATACAGGACTTTATTATGTTTTTTTTCTTTATTATAGGATGACCCACTACCCGTGGATCTCAGAAGAAGCACCTATCAAGCTTCCATCAATCTTCCTCTTTGGCTCTTCCGTGACGCAGTTTTTGTTGCGGTGATGACACTACTGACAATACTAGAGTATTTGGCCTTAAGTCTTGTCCTGAGCAAGTGGGCAATGTCTGAACCTGGTGAAACAATCAGAAAACTCCTGAGAACAAAACCATTCTGAAGGAACAAAGTGCTTGTAAGGAGCCGATTTGCATCCCTCAGATTCAGAAGCAAGACTCCAGGAGAACACCTGTCCTGCCCAATGGCAAATGTTCTACTCCATCCATGGCTCCTGCACCGCAGGATGCGAAAAAGGTTCCTAGTTGCAACTATAAAGTGGCGTTCAGTGATATTGTCTGGGTCAGAATGATCCCTCACAACAATATAGGAAGAAGAGCTCGAAGTTCAACGGAGCTTAAAGAGAGGTTACTGATTTTTCAGAGAAGCCAACAACCCAGAATTCCAGAGCCAAGAGCACCAGAACCTAGAACACCAGAACCTACCATGTCAGAACCTAGTATGTCAGAACCTAGAATGCCAGAGCCTGAAATGCCTACAACACCTCAACCCAAAATCAAGAGGAGAAGATGTTTCCTTAGATGTCTTAGAGGCGAGGAAGATTGAGAAGGCAACTGCTTGAACTTTCCCATTGCTCGTGTTTTCATCACAGGTTAGTCCTATACATGCTGTCTGATGGGCACCATCTTACTACATACAATGCAGCATTGCACCTGAAATCGCATGGATATTTTGTCACACACTTGCACTTTAGCACCTTATCATATGGCGCATATATCTATGAACGCTTTGCTAAGTATCACTGTCTAGTATGTGCTTCTGATGAACCTATTTTAGGAAAACGTGTCGAGGTTTGGCATACTATGTACTTGAGTTTGGCGTACTATGTGCTTGTTGGTAAATTCTATTGCCACCTATAATCTACTAGATATTATAATGTCTCTGGTGGGATGCCCCATGCCGAATTGTTGATAACTGACTATGAGCATTGTCCTCTATTTCTTATCTACTATGGTTACAGGTTGATGTGAAGAGAGCTGTGCCATTGGTAGCGATTTTTCTACTGATTTGTCAGTTATATTTATGTTAGTTTAGCAAATTTCTGCTTGTAGGGTCTAATGTTTTACCATAGTGTATGTTCTGTGAGCTAAATTGTCATACTTATGCACTAGATAGATTATAAATTGTGATGCTTATGTACAAGATAGATTATTAGTTTAATCGGTGATTTTTTAAATATTTTTTAGCATCAGGAGACTCAAGAATCGCATCTTACAGAAGACAAGAAGCCTAAATGCCGAAGGGTGATGACCTGTTGATGGCCCACAGCTGGAGGGTCATTACCTCTTGATGGCACAAAACTGGACAGAAGATAAAAACATTTGATGGCACACAGCCGGAGGGTGATGATCTATTGATGGCCATAGCCAGAGGGTCATTACCTGTTGATGGCACACAGCCGGAGGGTGATGACCTATTGATGACCATAGCAAGAGGGTCATTACCTGTTGATGGCACACAGCTGGAGGATGATGACCTATTGATGGCCATAGCCAGAGGGTCATTACCTGTTGATGGCACACAGCCGGACAGAGGATAATTACCTGTTGATGGCACACAGACGGATGGTCATTACCTGTTCATGGCGCACTGCCGGATGGTCATTACCTATTGATGGCACACAGCCGGAGGGTGATGGCCATAGCCAAAGGGTCATTACCTGTTGATGGTGCACTGCCGGATGGTCATTACCTGTTGATGGTGCACTGCCGGATGGTCATTACCTGTTGATGGCACACAGCCGGATGGTCATTACCTGTTCATGGCACACTGCCGAATGGTCATTACCTGTTGATGGAACACAGCCGGAGGGTGATGACCTATTGATGGCCATAGCCAGAGGGTCATTACCTGTTGATGGCGCACTGCCGGATGGTCATTACCTGTTGATTGCACACAGCTGGAGGGTGATGACCAGTTGATGTCGGACTGCCGGATGGTCATTACCTGTTGATGGCACACAGCCGGACAGAGGATCATTACCTGTTGATGGCACAAAGCCGGTCAGAGGATAAGATCTTTTGATTGCATACACCGGGTCCCTCCCTGATAACAGGGAACCCTGGGGAATACTCGTCATCTTGATCCCCCACTGACTAAATACTTGCTCCACCTCAGCCTACACCATCATGGAGGACACTTCCACCTGTGTCCACTGTAAGGTTCGACTTTCTTTTATCATTTCAGCAGATTAATAAACATCATAAAGCTGTAAAACTATCGAGTAATTTATTATAAATTATTATAAAGAAATATAAAGTATAATAGATAGCTATAGAGGGCACAGAAGACGACTAACTATAGTAAGCATGGTATCGCCTGATATATACTGTATATTCTAGATGGCGCTATTACACTAAATACATCACAACCTCCAGGGTGATATTACCGTACAATGTGAGATCACTAATAATGGCCACAGATTATGAGAAAATGACCAGCTCCATAGTCCTGGAGTTATTATAAATGTCTCTAGTGTGAGGCAGGGACTGGACGAGTGTTGGAGGGAGGTGTATTCCCCCAGGACGTCCTTTATGTATCCATGCTGTAGAATCTGCCGTATACTTCTGTTCTAGCAGTCAGACATTTCACTCTGCAAATCACAGGCTCAACATTGTGTAAAACTACCACCGTATATAAGAGCACTCAGAATAAAAACTAGCGGCATGCCGTGCACTGCCCACGTCATGTGTACGGGATACAGGACCTGCAGGACCTGGTACGGCCATTATAGTTGATAGATTAATGATACCTGTGCAGATGAAGGGAAAAAAATATGTGCAACAGCAGGAGGAGAAAGTCTCAAAATGTAATTTGAAGAGTATAATAGAGAAATGGGAAACTTCTGGAGATGCAGATAAGTGGTACCAGGGCAAAACATAAGTGCAGTCAGACAAGGGAAAAGTGCAAATGATCCAGCGTAAAGGTTTGTTTAGTAGAAAAAATATTAAAACTTAGCTTTTATTAGCCATATAAAACACTGCTCCACAAAGAATACAGCAAATGTGCAACTATCATAGCTTACAGACCTACACGTTTCAACAAATCATGTCTTAATTATGGCCCTACTACTAGAATGACAAAAAGGCATATATATATATATATATATATATATATATATATATCCACGTGCCTGTATGACCTCCCTACAACGCCTGGGCATGCTCCTGATGAGGTTGCGGATGGTCTCCTGTGGGATCTCCTCCCAGACCTGAACTAAAGCATCCGCCAACTCCTGGACAGTCTGTGGTGCAACGTGACGTTGGCGGATGGAGCGAGACATGATGTCCCAGATGTGCTCAATCGGATTCAGGTCTGGGGAACGGGCGGGCCAGTCCATAGCTTCAATGCCTCCATCTTGCAGGAACTGCTGACACACTCCAGCCACATGAGGTCTGCCATTGTCCAGCATTATGAGGAACCCAGGGCCAACCGCACCAGCATATGGTCTCACAAGGGGTCTGAGGATCTCATCTCGGTACCTAATGGAAGCCAGGCTACCTCTGGCGAGCACATGGAGGGCTGTGCGGCTCTCCAAAGAAATGCCACCCCACACCATTACTCACCCACTGCCAAACCGGTCATGCTGAAGGATGTCACTCTCCACGGCGTCTCCAGACTCTGTCACGTCTGTCACATGTGCTCAGTGTGAACCTGCTTTCATCTACGAAGAGCACAGGGCGCGAGTGGCAACTTTGCCAATCCTGGTGTTCTGTGGCAAATGCCAAGCGTCCTGCATGGTGTTGGGCTGTGAGCACAACCCCTATCTGTGGACGTCGGGCCCTCATACCACCCTCATGGAGTCGGTATCTAACCGTTTGTGCAGACACATGCACATTTGTGGCCAGCTGGAGGTCATTTTGCAGGGCTCTGGCAGTGCTCCTCCTGTTCCTCCTTTCACAAAGGCGGAGGTAGCGGTCCTGCTGCTGGGTTGTTGCCCTCCTACGGCCCCCTCCACATCTCCTGGTGTACTGGCCTGTCTCCTGGTAGCGCCTCCAGCCTCTGGACACAGCCAACCTTCTTGCCACAGCTCGCATTGATGTGCCATCCTGGATGAGCTGCACTATCTGAGCAACTTCTGTGGGTTGTAGAGTCTGTCTCATGCTACCACGAGTGTGAAAGCACAACCAACATTCAAAAGTGACCAAAACATCAGCCAGAAAGCATTGGTACTGAGATGTGGTCTGTGGTCCCCACCTGCAGAACCACTCCTTTATTGAGGGTGTCTTGATAATTGCCAATAATTTCCATCTATCCTCTATTCCATTTGCACATCAGCATGTGAAATTGATTGTCAATCAGTGTTGCTTCCTAAGTGGACAGTTTGATTTCACAGAAGTTTGATTTACTTGGAGTTATATTCTGTTGTTTTAAGTGTTCCCTTTATTTTTGGAGCAGTTTATATAGATACATACAGTGAGTACGGAAAGTATTCAGACTCCTTTAAATTTTTCACTCTTTGTTTCATTGCAGCCATTTGATAAATTCTAAAAAGTTCATTTTTTTCTCATTAAAGTACACTCAGCACCCCATCTTGACTGAAAAAAACAGCAATATAGAATTTTTTTGCAAATTTATTAAAAAAGAAAAACTGAAATATCACATGGTCATAAGTATTCAGATCCTTTGCTCAGACACTCATATTTAAGTCACATGCTGTCCATTTCCTTGTGATCCTCCTTGAGATGGTTCTACTCCTTCAATGGAGTCCAAATGTGTTTAATTAAACTGATAGGACTTGATTTGGAAAGGCACACACCTGTCTATATAAGACCCCACAGCTCACACTACATGTCAGACCAAATGAGAATCATGAGCTCAAACGAACTGCCCAAGGAGCTCAGAGACCGAATTGTGGCAAGGCACAGATCTAGCCAAGGTTATAAAAGAATTTCTGCATTACCCAAGGTTCATAAGAGCACAGTGGCCTCCATAATCCTTAAATGGAAGAAGTTTGGGACCACCAGAAGTCTTCCTAGACCTGGCCGTCCAGCCAAACTGAGCAATCGTGGGAGAAGAGCCTTGGTGAGAGAGGTAAAGAAGAACCCCAAGATCACTGTGGCTGAGCTCCAGAGATGCAGTAGGGAGATGGGAGAAAGTTCCACATAGTCAACTATCACTGCAGCCCTTCCCCAGTTGGGCCTTTATGGCAGAGTGGCCAGATGGAAGCCTCTCCTCATATGAAAGCCCGCATAGAGTTTGCTCAAAAACACATGAAGGACTCCCAGACTATGAGAAATAAGATTCTCTGGTCTGATGAGACGAAGATAGAACTTTTTGGTGATAATTCTAAGTGGTATGTGTGGAGAAAACCAGGCACTGCTCATCACCTGCCTAATACAATCCCAACAGTGAAACATGGTGGTGGCAGTTGTTAGAACCCTCCTGTTAGTTTTTTCTATTTTGTGGTCATGTGACCTTCTGCCTATTTATTCCAGCTCCGCCCTTCAGGCTTTGCTGGACTTCAGTGTTACTTTGACTCTTAATCTAGCCAGGTGCTTTGTACCTACTGTATCTCTCTAGTTTGTTTGGTCCTTGGACCACTAAGTACTTTTGTCTGTTTGTCTTCTTCTGCTACTACTTCTGCCAGGAGGTGTCCAGTTTTGTCCCAGTCCTTAGTTCTTTTAGGGACCCCTCCCTTTAATCTATAGGTCTGTGTTCAGATTAGCCGCGGACATAGGCGGGTCTGTTTGCAAGGAACAGGTTGCCCGCTGCATCGTAAGGAATCAGCTTAGTCCTATTGTATGGACAGATTTCCTCTCTTTCCTTAGTTCTTGTAGCAGATCATAACAGCAGTATCATGCTATGGGTGTGTTTTTCAGCTGCAGGGACAGGACGACTGGTTGCAATTGAAGGAAACATGAATGCGGCCAAGTACAGAGATATCCTGGATGAAAACCTCTTCCAGAGTGCTCTGCACCTCAGACTTGGCCAAAGGTTCACCTTCCAACAAGACAATGACCCTAAGCACACAGCTAAAATAACAAAGGAGTGGCTTCAGAACAACTATGTGACCATTCTTGACTGGCCCAGCCAGAGCCCTGACCTAAACCCAATTGAGCATCTTTGGAGAGACCTGAAAATGGCTGTCCACCAACGTTTCCCATTCATCCTGACGGAACTGGAGAGGATCTGCAAGGAAGAATGGCAGAGGATCCCAAAATGCTGGTGTGAAAAACTTGTTGCATCATTTCCAAGAAGACTCATGGCTGTACTAGCCCAAAAGGGTGCTTCTACTCAATACTGAGCAAAGGGTCTGAATACTTATGCCCGTGTGATATTTCAGTTTTTCTTTTTTATTAAATTTTGCAAAAATTTCTTCATTTCTGTTTTCTTTCAGACAAGATGGGGTGCAGAGTGGACTTTAATGAGAAAAAAATGAACTTTTTAGAATTTACCAAATGGCTGCAATGAAA
>NW_027362871.1:4570000-4662500 GCF_046119375.1 Phyllobates terribilis | reverse complement strand
GTTTAGGGTGGATAGTGTAGGGCGCCCATTGTTCATACCCAGAATCTATGCCTGTTCCATGTGCAGGAGGTGTGAGTTGTATATATTACACAAAGGTCAACATTGGAGATGAACTCCAATCCTGACCGTTTTAACCCCTGTGATCAATAGTGACTTTATTAGTCAATAAAGACTCATTCAGACGTCCGTGGTAATCAGTCCATGCACGGACTTTCCCGACCCTAACGTGACTGCTTTATATATTTCTATGAAGCTGTAGACACTCCTGACCCGAGGGCATGTCATTCTGTACGGGGAGTTGGGGAGGAGCGTCAATGTTACTTTGTAACCGCACAGATTTATGTGTCATTTATGTCCATTTTATAGTATTGGGGTAATTCACCTGGGGGATCTAATAAATTCCAAATCATCAAATATTCTGAATTATTACATGTCCGTCATAAAGTATACAAACCTCCCTTGGATTGGTATATAGAGCCCAAAAACAAGCTGCTAATTCAAAATGTTATCAGGGTAATTTCCTAATTTTCTGCTCAGTTTCTTGCTTCTGATCTTGTAAAATTCCCCATTCCATTGCTGATCTGTGCCAGATTATCTGGTTCATTAACCCTCGACTGGTGAGGTGGGGTTTATGTCACGCAACTGGTGAGGTGGGGTTTCCTATACCCCAGTGTTTAGAAATCTCTTATTTTTACAGAAAATGCGAAGGTCACGTTTGTTTTAATCGTTTTCTTATTGGCGATTGATTGCATATGAGTGTAACAAATTTTTGACACCCACAAATGGATGGAAGCTAGTGAGACACTTATCCTCATACCAGCATTTTTCAATGAATGGCAGCCGAACAAAAATTCCCTGGGGTGTGGCGACCCCCACCTCACCAGTTGAGGGATAAAGGGATTTTCCTTTAACCCGTTGGTGCAGCTGTTTTTTTTTTTTTTTTTTTGTAACTGTGCACTAGTCACCTTCCTTGGGTCCAGCACAGGGTCTCTGCCACTGCTCCCAGTGTCTGTTACTGTCCTTTGGCCTCACGTCGACAGCGCTGCAACCAATAACTGAGATCAGCAGTTTTGCCCGAGTTAACGGCACTACTTGCTCAGAGTCACTGAACTCACTGACTGGCTGCAGCGCTGTCAATGTGACAAATAGCTGACACTCTGCATTAGACCCAGAGAGGGTGAGTAAAGTATTGCTTTAAAAAAGAAAAGAAAATTGTATTAAAAAAACTGTAGTGTAATTCTTTAGCATCTTCTATAAGTGCAGCATAAATGACTCTAATGCTATGTCCGTAAAGGACAGCGGCCCAATCTAATCTATACACACCAGCACACACACAACACAAGGGAGTTTACAAAAATATTCTAATTGCACATTACGGAATAAACTACTTTACATACGTACTTTGTACTGATATAGTCACAATTAGGGTAATATTGCTTGACAACATATTTTAAAATATCTTAAAACAAAAATCAATTTCTGCATATAAATTACAGCCAAAATATGCAACACAAAATAAAAAAATAGATCATGATTTTATTATACTCGTCACAAAAATAAGCAATGATGGCATCAATAAATAAACCATAAATAATATATATAAAAAAAACACACAAAACCCTTTGCAATCAAGGAGAACTCCCAAAAGACCTGCGGCACCACCGTTGGGGTTTGCTCACACACAGCGCTTGTGCAGAATTTTTTTTTTTAATTCTTTGTACCATAAATAGCCACAAAATCTCATTCCCATGTTGCATATTTGTTTATTGCCCCACGGTGCGTTCTCAATTCAGGAAGAAGCATGCACCTTTTCATGAACCGTGAGCGTCTGTCTGACTCCAGCACACCTCCTCATCAAGACCAATGTGAACAGCGCCGCTCTTGATGACTCTGGCCCCATCTCTTTTAGGATCATGTTGAGACTGGACAAAAGTAAGAGCTGCTCTATTTTTTGCCCTCATTCATTTCGAGGATTAGTGTCCCTTTAAGAGGCTTTCCCTTTCATTGTTTTTGGGAGTTCTACTTTTAAAAGGGTTGTCCTGGATTAGAAAATGAAAACTCTATTCCCCACCTTCCCCCGCAGACACGGCCCCATGTCTGTTACTGCGGCTCAGCCCCTACATCGCTGGGCTACCACCCCAGGCACAGATCATGGGAAGAAGACGCTGCTTCTGACTATCACGGACCTCACTTATAAGCTGCATCTTCAGAAGATTTTGGAATCTGCAGTTGGGAGGGACGGTCATTTTATGATGATCTTCCTATTACATCTAGTAGCTTTGTTCTTGTATTGTAGCACTACAAGCGCTTGTAAACTCGTCTATAAAACCAATATGATATTGGTCACAATGAGCAGACAAGTCAAGAAGTGAGAACGATTATTCTGGTAAGATTATCCATGCAATTTACAAAAAAAACTAATAGCAGCTTCAATGAGCATTCAAGATGGCAGCCGTCCGCTATGCAGCAGGCAGACACGTAAAGGATGGCGGGGGGATACTACACAACATTGACTCTTACCATATTAGTACTAGCCCAGTAATGTGACGCTGAGACCCCACATGTAACTACCGTGCAGCACGAATATAAAAGGATCAGTACGTTTTCTGAAAACCAGTGTCGGAAGCACTTAGAGAGAACCCTATGGCTCTTAGCCCCCAGATAACATGCAAGGATTCAAGTACGCGGGACCCCGCTAATCCGCTGATGGGCCGGATATCTGCAACGTACAGAGCTGGAATTCCTACAGAAATACAAAAGTGACCAGTAAATTCTGGACTATAAATTCTTATTATCTGCTTTATTTGTATCTTATTTTTCCACCCCAATGTATTCTCAAAAAAGTGATGGGAAATGCAATGTGTAGGGCCATCCTATAGGGACCACAGCTGATTTTTCAATTTCTTTGGGGTTACTGCTCTACCTCACTTATATAAGTCAATAAGAAAGTCTCTCCCCACTATATTCTGGAGACCTACATAAAAGTGCCAAAGCTTTTTGTTTTTTTTTCTTTATTTCCTCCAATATTGTATTCATACAGGAATGCTTCCATTAAAGTTTGCAGCATACTGTACTTTTTGGCATCTGTTTGAAGGATGGACCTATTTTGAAGTTCTGAAAAGTCTAATAGATCTGTACCGATACCGATTAATAATTAAAGGGGTTGTCCCGGACTTTAACATTGATGGCCTTTCTTTAAAGAGGTGGTCCACTACATTGTATAATGACCCCATCGATTTACACATGTTAACTAAATAAATGTTTTTGTAAATACCTCCTGCTTCCATATGTACCTGTGGGTGGCGCTATTGCTGACTGCTCAGTCTGCATCACGTGACCCCGGCTGCAGGTATTTGAAAGGTGTAATTTGATGGGGCATTATACAATGTAGTGACCACCTCTTTAAGATAAGGCATCAATGTTTGATCAATTGGGGTGCTCATTAGCGGAGCTGCACTGCGGAGCTCTGTGGAGGGAATAGTGGCTGCGGCTGCGTACTACACATCTGCCCCCTAATGATTTGAATGGGTGGCCGATATGTAGTACTCCGTCAACAGAGCTCGGCACCTGAGCATTTCTGGTCACCGTTGACACAGGAACAGCTACAGCACGCACTATCAATCAGACATTGATGATCAAGTATAGGCCTTCAATAAAGTCTTGGACAGCCCCTTTAAAGTCTCCAAATGAGATTCTGAAGTTTTGTTTCATTGGCAGTCTATGTGGAAACAGTATAAAGTTACAGAAGATCGGACCGATGGTATACCATAGCACAAAACATTAGTCTTTAAGGGATTATTCAGCCATAGACATTGGGTCATGGTTTTAATCATGTGACGAAAATCACATTGTTTTACTGTAAATTGCTGTGGTCACAGGCCAAACAGTTTATGCTTGCGTCCTTTTTTTCGAACTTTTCTCGGACAGGTGGCAAGAACCTTACATGTGATAGTCATGCCTAACATAACTAGGAGGTAGGGAATTAATACCCAATGTCAGATCCTGGATGACCACCATTAGTCTACCAGCAACTTACACAGAAGCAAAGCACATTCAGATCTTTCACACAGTGGACCTAAACCCGAAAACCATGTAAGTGTCCATATTTCCAGTACAGGGCACCTTTGTCAATGACAAACCTTAAATATACAAATATATTGGGACAGGATTCATGCTCCACGGACATGTGGTTTGAAATCATGAAAGGAAACAAAATGCATTATAAGGTTGGCTCTTAAAAAAAGATAACTGTTTCTGAATATTCCCGGAGGCTGCAGACACGCACTTAAGGCGTAGAGCCAATAAACGATGAACGAGCGCTCATAGGAATCATTTCAACATACGATTATTGGCCCATCTAACCAGGACCACAATCGGCAGACAAACTAGGAAAGCACCGTTTCATTGGGTGCGATACATTTTATGCATTCATTAAAATTCTTAACGGCAGCACATTACTCAGTGTAAACAGGAGACGTGCTGCTGATAACAGGATACCAGATTATTAGCGATCATTGTGTCCCCGTCATTGTTTCGTCAACCTGTGTATGCACTTTTCCAATTGTCAGTCGTTCAATTGCCTGGATCAGACCGACTATATAGGACATTAGTATCTGGTCTCCGCTGCACAAACTACCACTGATACATGTGAACAAAGTCGATATGTTTTTTTTTCCCCCAGTATATCCCTCCCAGCTTACATCACTCCCTATAAATAAATAGAAGCACTAATATAATAGCAAGTGGTTAATAAGACCTCTAAGCAGTCAGGAACACTGCTTCATCTGAATCGGGATCCTTCCCACTGTCCTCGCTGGGTAACGAGTCTCCACCACTCGGAGACCGGCAGCTCAAGTCCTCCACCCCAGATTCCTGGTCACTGTTAGCCGACAGGTCGGGGTCCGAGCTCTTCAAATGGTCCTGGGTTAGGATCAGGGCCGAGTCCTCCTCACCTTGGGATGAACTACGAGAGGGAAACAGCTTCAGGTTGGTGCTGTAATCTTGGGGCGTATTAGCCGGAGAGTGTTTGGTGATGCATATCTGGAAGTTGTGGATTTTTGGCTGGTCATTGAGATTCTTGTAGGTTTCATTTGACTCTCGAGTTTCCAGTTTTTTTAATCTCTAAAGGAAAAATTGTTAGACAAGAGCAAAAGTTACATTGGGTTAGGGCATGTTAATGTAACCTCTACATGCAAGTCGATCAGCAGTGGTTTAATGGTCTGTTTAGTAAGGCCGGCCGCACTTATGTTATCGTCAGCACATTTCTCGTTTACACAGGACAATGTGCTGCTAATGATAATTTTTAAACGTGCTCAAAAATTATCACACCAATGAATGCTTTGCCCCTCCATTGGATGTTTGATGGCCTGTTTAGGCAGCCAACAGTTGGGAATGAGGGAACGCTCCCTAACCCAATTATTGGCCTGCCTAAATGAACCTTTACTTGAAAACTTTATACCAATGAACAAACTTCTCTGGTGCCATAAGAAAGCCATAACGCCACAGTGCTCAGGCATTACTGACATTGAAAAGACACAAGGTAGAGACCCTGGTTACAGTGATGTGTCACTTAATGGTCTGATTGCTGTAGTTTTTATAAAATCACTATTTTATCAGCAAGCAGATTATCATTGGGGACTAGTAAACCTGCTGCCAGGTAGTCCTACATATTCATAAGCTCTGTACAACCCTGCCCCCATCACTGATTGGCAGCTTTCTGCAAATCTAGTATACACAAAGTGGCCAATCAGTGGTGTGGGCAGGGTTATACAGAGCTCAGCAGTCAGAGAACTGCCAATCAGTGATGTGGGCGGGGTCTGCTGCAGATAGCACAGTAATTTTATCAAAATGACAGCAGGTAGCCCAGTAAGTGACAGATTGTTGGAATCAGGGCCTCTGCCCCTATATTGCGCTGCACTCAGATGGGTAGCAAAAACCTGGTAACAGATTCCCTTTAATGGTGCTCTCTTCCAGTTATTGTGTTGGAGAACACCAAAGACGTAGGGCATCGGCTAAAAATGATTGCCTCTTTTTTATCTTGTGCAGGGTTTTTATATATAATCATTTAAAATTGTTTCTCAGTCACCATTAAAAGCTGAATTGGTTTACACTGAAACCTAAGCGGAGGTATAAACATCAAAAACATATAGGCCAGGAAGCTGGATTTTCAGTATTTCTACCACACCTTCTCCATGAACTCCATTTCCTCCTCCAGCTGCTGCGTCTCTTCTTTTACTGCCTGTAGAAAATCAGTGACTGACTGGCGAGGGTGCATTCCTTTCTCAAATCGGTTATAGAGGCCCCTCCAAAACCTTCCATGGTGAAAAATAAGTTTGAAGAGTTAGTATATGCACAAGTACAGAAGATTATCATCGAGCAATTCTCATGATATATGTTCTTAAGACGTGCTAGCTCATGGTACACACATGAAGGGCTAGCTCACAATGCTGTATATTCTCCCATGCCAGAGAATTGGGCCGATTATACTAATGACACTCTGCTTTAACTCTGAGTGTGATCCAATTTTCTCGCATGGAAGAATTGCAGCACAGGTGTGGAGAAGATGGAGGACTTAATTTTTCCATCTTCTCCATTGTCTCTGTGCACGTACATCAGACTGCACTCGGATAACATAGTATATTATTGGTCCGAGTGCTATCCGATAAAACATCACATAGCACTAGCACTCGGCCGTGTTACGTGGCAATGTGAGCGAGTCCTAATGAGTCCCTCAGTGGCTGATCTATGGCTGGTGACTTCAGATTAGTGAAAATATGTGGTGGCAAGTTGGGCCTCATTACTCGGACAGCACACTGACACATCCTATCCTTACACTATTCACATGTCCGTTCTGTTATTTTGCTGACTGATGGTCTGTATATAAACAGAGACATCCCCTACATTGACCTTATTTGCGGACATCCAAGTTGCATCCTACTGCTATTCTTCATTTTCACTGACTGGGTACTTGAAGAAGCTTGGGAAACCTCTGTCACGTTGTTTTTGCATATGGCAAAACCATTGATAAAAACGGACATGTGGACTAAATATGCCCGAAAATTGGATCTAACACACTTGCAAAATTGGTCTGTTTTGTACAGGCAAACAAAAAAAAAACAGCTTTTGCCTGGATTCACACGTGTGTTTTGCGGTCTGAGTATGCTTCAATGCAAAGACTGGCTTCAGGTCTCCTGACCCAAACTCGACTTTATATTATGCGTTTATATAGAAAGTTCCCGATCAGGGACATCCGCATGCCCTATTAAAGGGGTTGTACCAAGTATATAAGTAATCCCCTATCAACGGGATTTAGGAATTGATCGCTAGGGGTCAGTTCCACAGAGAATGAATGGAGTAGAGATGTACATGCTCCCCCTCTGCTCTGTTCAAAGCTTGCTCTACAGAACCTCCTGGGGATTGTTGGGGGTCCCAGCGGTCTGACCCCCAAAGATCAATACTTTATCGCAGTCTAAATATGTGCAAAATGAATCACCGTGTCACAAGCTGTCATAGATGTCAGTAAATCTGTCTAAAGTGAATTGATTTGTGCCAGGCAGAAGATAGAACTGACGAGTGAGCTCTGACGCAACCCCTAAATGTAGACCATGGTTACAAGTGGGAAGAGTGTTGGGCCTTGGATTTCACCACTGAAGGACACATTGGGCTCATGATACGTCACCCCGCTTCTTTCACCTGTAAAGTTAGGGTTGATGTTTCTATATATGAATGATAAGTATATGGTGTGTTAGAGTTCTGCTGCTTTATTCAGTGCAGAGGAGGAATCAGAATAACCTCTTACCTGAAGTGGCATGGAGTGGTGTGTGGTCTCAGAGTTCCTTGGGTCTGACTGTGATCTGCTCTGTACAGAGGGTTCATGTAATCCAACCGCTGCTTCCACAGGTAAGACCAGAGGGAGTAGGTCCTCTCCTGAATTCTGGAAGATGATGATTGCATCACTGATATATTGAGATTATGAGAGCTGCAAGTATACCCGTCACCACTGCAACCTGCACTAACACTAAGGGCTCATTCAGACGGACATTTTTTGTGTACGAGTCCTATTTGTGTTATTTCCAGATACGACTTGTACCTAGAAGAGTGAATGGGGCCATTCACATATCTGTGATTGTTTGAGAGACGGAAAATCGTGGCAAAATGTACGATAGTACGATAGTTATCTGAGTGTCAGGTCAAAATTAACAATGCACATCCATGGGTCAGTGAAAAAAAAAAAATCGGCCAACAATTAATTGCCATCTGAGCGCTGTCCAGTTTTCCAGGTCTGTTTGATGGAAAAAGATGAAGAAACTGAAGCTCAGGCCAAACTCTAATGATAAAAACTGACACTGACCAAACTGGTGAAACTGTGCCTGATTCTCTTATATGAATGAGCCACAAGTTCTATAGCTTTCAGTGTTTCTTTGCATAGTAGCTGTGTAGCTTCATAGTCAAAATTGGAAAATCCGTTTCCAAAAAGTAGATGGAAAGATGCACTGAACTGCTTGGCCCCACCACGGTGCACCGAGCGCCTGTACTTGATTTGAACAGTCCTTCTGTACTGACAGTCCCTTTACAGCAGTGTTCCCCAACTCCAGTCTTCAGGACCCACCAACAGATCATGTTTTCAGGATTTCCTTAGTATTGCACAGCTGATGGAATTATTGCCTGTGCAGGTGATGCAATTATCAGCTGTGCAATACTAAGGAAATCCTGAAAACATGGCCTGTTGGTGGGTCCTGAGGACTGGAGTTGAGAACCACTGCTGTAAAGGGTTAGGAGATAACTTTCTGAATGCAGGAGGTCTGACCGATGGGACTTTTAGCGATGCTGAGAATGGGGCTCTTCAGTGATCAGCAGAAGGCCTCATTCACATGTACAGGTTTAAACAGGTATGTGAAAAAATGGTATCAGTGTGTCCATTTTTACCATCATTGTGTTATCAGTGTTCTTCTCGTATGGATAAATATGTTATAAAGTTTCTCCTATGCTTTGTAATGTTAAAGAAGTTGTCCAGTACTTTATATTACCCCCCCCCCCCAATGTATCCCCCCGGGGCCCCTAAGACTTTGCTGATAATGCCTGTGAGCTTCGCTATCGGTGGCCGCTCACAGGCATCACGTGACCCCACGCTGATGTCACGACAAGTGAGGCGTGACTCAGCGCTGGGGTCCCTACGGTGGCTGCTGGGTTGTGGGCAGGGTTACACCTCCTCCCCATGCGTCACTCCCAGCATCTACCGCGCTTTCCCAATGAATGGGGAGAGACAGAGCGTGCGGTGGATGCCAGGTGTGATGTGGGGGGGGGGGTAACCCCGCCCACAGTCTGGCATCCACCTGGAACGTGGAAGACAGAGACCCCCGGCTGCTGCCAGCGACATCGGCGGGGGTCACGTGATGCCTGTGAGCGGCCAGTGATAGCGCCACTCACAGGCATTATCTGCAACGGTAGGTAATTACAAAAATCCTTAGGGGCCTCGGGGAGACACATTGGGGGGGGGGGGGTAATATAAAGTACTGGACAACCCCTTTAATCTCGGACAGCACCATGATGCCATCCGTGGGCTGTCTATGTTCTTCATGGACCCATAGACTTGTATAGGTCTTTTTCATCTGTGATATTGGAAGAAAAAACAGACATGTCTCCGTGAGTTTTGCACAGACACATAGTCCATGAAAATCCACAGGCATGTGAATAGCATTAGCATTAACACGTACATGTGGATACGGATGTCTGAATGAGGCCTCAATGAGAGCTTGATATTTTAAGAATATCTCTTTAAAGCCATGATCCTCTAGTTACAAGGATGTATCTCATGTCCTTGGCTACTGACCTGCAGGTTAGGACATTTTGTGACTGGGAAAGAAGATCTACAAGATTTCAACATTACTCAGGACAGAGAATATCTTCAAGAAGTATCTTCTAGTGGACCATTGGTTACATCAGGAACTGTGCAATTCTTAAATCCATGTACCCATCTTATTTTATTATTGGCATTTTGATTTCACCATTCTTATGTTTCTCTGTACAGTGGCACTGCCAGCGATGCCAGCGACCCAGATGGGCAGGAAAAAACTGAAATGGTTTAGGTTCACATACCCATTCAGTCTCCGGATATGTGGGAGTCCCTAAGGTCTGACACCCCCACCAATCCTGAAGTGATGGCATATCTTACCAATATGCCATCACTTTATACATTTTTCTCCTGCACAGTTATTGAAAATTTTTTGCCAAGGTTCAACCTTCACAGTTTATAAGTGATTGCTGTTATCCAGACTGTGGGGCACCGTGTGATCAGATCAGCATCAGGGACACGTCAACCATCCATATTCTATTTCTGTTACAAGCCTATAGTGACCATACACAGAGCACATATTCTCTCACATCAGTTCCTTCCTCTCCTTCTCGCAGTTGCACAGAAAGTTTCCATACTGACAGGAGTATATATGGTGTTGTATGTGGACCAAGAATCTCTCATTAAATTCAAACGCACAGGGAAACTGCTCCATGAGCTGCCAGACACATTCCAGGAACTGGTCTATCACTGGGGACACCTCCTTGGGATCCCCATCTAAATTTCCATACCTTAAAAAAAAAAAAAAAAAAAAAAAATATGCTGAAGCAATGCAATTGGGGTATATGCATGCAACATCTTTTTCAGGTGGACTGCACTCCCAAAACCGCCTGAGACTGGGAATGGCACAGAAAAACTACAGTAAGTATATTATATTAGAATGTATGGTGTTTTTTTTTTGTCTCTTTTGCTGAGAGGAGGAGAGCTGATGGAAGATTTGGAAAGTGACACAGCTAAACTCAGCTGTGCTGACCCTAGCCCCACACTGACTGCTGGGCCCATATCTGAAATATGTTGATTGATGGGATTTGAATACAGTTGATATTCTAATCATGCAGGAGGTTAGACCAGGAGATCCGGGCTTTCATTATAACCCACACACTGAGAAACCTGCTGTAAGATATGGTGTGGAGGTGTTCTTTTTCTAGCATCTTGCTGCCTGTTTATAATTGGACAACATCGTACAAGGAGAAGTACATGCCCCACAGTGAAAGCTCTCTGATAACACCCACTTGGATGTAACGAAAATTAACTCATTAGGTGACAAATACTTTGATTGTTAATATCCCTGCAACAGAGATGCAAAATAAAAAAAGAACTAACAATTATTTTTTTTTCTGCTCTGAAGCTACAACGTGTTTTCAGTTCAACATGAAAAATTTGGTGAAAGGCCCTCTGTAAATAAGTGACTCTGTTTGACTTTTCCAACATATGTGCAGTGACCAGGGTTACCTGTGATTAAATTTGTGTCCAAATGAAATCCAGTCTTTTTCAATTAACACCTAATAGTAATTGGGAAAAATAAAAGTTACACTATGCAAAAAGTATCAACTCCGTAAATCTCCACCAGTACATAGAGTATATGAAATGAAACCTCTTACCATAAATACTCTGATGGTTCGGTAATAGGGGTCAAGTAACAGACTGGATACAGAGCAGACCTGAGCGGTGCGGTCCCATCCATCAGAACAATGAACGAGCACGCTGGCGCCCTCTTCTGACACGGCCTAAATGTGCAAATTAAATGTAAAATATTACACATTTATATAATTACAAATCTCGTTTATTCTCAGCACTAAAAGGATCATTTTTGTACAGTCCGTGCCTAGAATAGTACAAATCAGACAAGCAGCACTATAATATGAACAGATACAACACATCTTACCTTTACAATGAAGATACCAGCATCTAGGATTGTTTTCACGTGTTTTAACCAGCCAGAGGATTCAAGACCCCAAAGAAATTCACCCATAGAAGGAGATCGGAGCTCACAAACTGCAATCATGAACAGAACAATAAGCTCACTATAGCAACAGATTCTGTATGTGAAGTATTTCTGCTCCAAGACTTGAGATAGAGAATATATATATATATATATATATATATATATATATATATATATACAGTCATGGCCAAAAGTATTGAGAATGACACCAAAATTATATTTTCACATGATCTGCTGGCCTCTGGTTTTTATTAGTGTTTGTCTGATGTTTATATCACATACAGAAATATAATTGCAATCATATTATGAGTACCAATAGGTTATATTGACAGTTAGAATGAGTTAATGCAGCAAGTCAATATTTGCAGTGTTGCCCCTTCTTCTTCAAGACCTCTGTAATTCTCCCTGGCATGCTCTCAATCAACTTTTGGACCAAATCCTGACTGATAGCAGTCCATTCTTGCATAATCAATGCTTGCATTTTGCCAGAATTTGTTGGTTTTTGTTTGTCCACCCGTCTCTTGATGATTGACCACAAGTTCTCAATGGGATTAAGATCTGGGGAGTTTCCAGGCCATGGACCCAAAATCTCTATGTTTTGTTCCATGAGCCATTTAGTTATCACCTTTGCTTTAGGGCAAGGTGCTCCATCATGCTGGAAAAGGCATTGTTGGGCGCCAAACCGCTCTTGGACGGTTGGGAGAAGTTGCTCTTGGAGGACATTCTGGTACCATTCTTTATTCATGGCTGTGTTTTAGGCAAGACTGTGAGTGAGCCGATTCCCTTGGCTGAGAAGCAACCCCACACATGAATGGTTTCAGGATGCTTTACAGTTGGCATGAGACAAGACTGGTGGTAGCGCTCACCTCTTCTCCGAATAAGCTGTTTTCCAGATGTCCCAAACAATCGAAAAAGGGATTCATCAGAGAAAATGATTTTGCCCCAGTCCTCAGCAGTCCACTCCCTGTACCTTTTGCAGAAAATCAGTCAGTCCCTGATGTTTTTTCTGGAGAGAAGTGGCTTCTTTGCTGCCCTCCTTGAATCCAGCCCTTGCTCAAAGAGTCTCCGCCTCACAGTGCGTGCAGAAGCACTCACACCAGCCTGCTGCCATTCCTGAGCAAGCTCGGCACTGCTGGTAGTCCGATCCCACAGCTGAAACAGTTTTAAGATACGGTCCTGGCGCTTGCTGGTCTTTCTTGGGCGCCCTGGAGCCTTTTTGACAACAATGGAAGCTCTCTCCTTGAAGTTCTTGATGATGCGATAGATTGTTGACTGAGGTGCAATTTTTGTAGCTGCGATACTCTTCCCTGTTAGGCCATTTTTGTGCAGTGCAATGATGGCTGCACGTGTTTCTTTAGAGATAACCATGGTTAACTGAAGAGAAACAATGATACCAAGAACCAGCCTCCTTTTAAAGTGTCCAGTGATGTCATTCTTACTTAATCATGACTGATTGATCGCCAGCCCTGTCCTCATCAACACCCACACCTGTGTTAATGGATCAATCACTAAAACGATGTTAGCTGCTCCTTTTAAGGCAGGACTGCAATGATGTTGAAATGTGTTTTGGGGGTTAAAGTTCATTTTCTGGGCAAATATTGACTTTGCAAGTACAGTAATTGCTGTTAAGCTGATCACTCTTTGACATTCAGGAGTATATGCAAATTGCCATTACAAAAAATGAAGCAGTAAACTTTGGAAAAATTACTATTTGTCTCATTCTCAATACTTTTGGCCATGACTGTATATATATATATATATATATATATATATATATATATATATATATATATATATATGTATATATAGGGTTGTGTAGGATACTCCAAGTGCGGATATGACTTAAAAATTGTACAATGAAATTGTAAAATTCTGTATTATTTATTATATTGGGGTTGGTCACTTTATATAAAAAAATTCCAAAAGGGTGATAAAATGTAATGTTTGGCACATACAACTATAGATTACTTCCCCGGAGTTTGCCTTCTTCCTAAGGTGCGCCTGGAGGCCATGTTTCTCCCCAGGTAAGTTATACACCTCTACCCATCTACGTGATGTACAAGAAAACATGATTCATCAGACCAGAACCCTTTCTTCTATTACTCTATGGTTCAGTTCTGATGCCCATATACCCTTGTAGGTGCTTTTGGCTGTAACCGGGGCAGCATGACAATGACCAGTGTGCATCTCCATATGTAATAAGCTGCAATACTTTATCCTGACATCTTTTCTTCATAGCCAAAACTTAATTTTTCAGCAATATGTGCCACAGTATTTCTTCTGCAGCACCGGACCAGCTGGGGCTACTGTACCTTTCGTTCCACACAAGTATCAATGAGCCTTGGGCGCCCATGACTCCGCCACCTGCTCACCGGATGTTCTACCCTGGTAGGCACTAACTATTGTATGCCAGGCACACCCCACAACACCTGCTGTTTTTGAGATCTTCTGACAACCCTCATGGGGGCACCTCTGACAAGGAGAATATTGAGATCTCTAGACATCATGATTTGTCCATTGAAAATGGAGCTGTTTAGGGAATAGAGCGCACAGAACATAGGGAAAAAAAACACTGGAGGGGGAAAGAAATAATTTGAGGTGCTCACCTGGAGGGATTGTGAGAGTCACAGCTCCTAAACCAGGAGTAATATAACGCTAGCTGCCATCTATAAGAAATATCTTTTATGTATTCTTTTACCCTATGCACAAAATAAACGTTCATGGAAAACTATGAATTGGCAGCAGCGTGTGCAATGTCCTCAAGGGCCAACATACATACGCTGAAAGTAGATTTGCAAATAACATTTTTCGCTGTTGCCCGTTCCTGTGGCACCATTAATGTACTAGGCCTTAATGAGTTTGGTGACATAACGTCTTGTGATCGCTATTTTAACTCTCTAAGAACCAGGGAGTTTTTTATTTAAGCGCTTTTTGTGTTTATGGAGCTGACGTTTTTATTGATACCAATTTGGAGCACATATAACGTTTTGCTAGCTTTGTATTGGATTTTTTTTGTTAAGTGAGGTGACAAAGAACCCACAATTTTGGCATTTTGATTTTTTTTTTCTGCAATGTTTACCGTAAAGGTTAATTACCATAATTCCATACTTTGATACATCTGACTTTTACGGATGTGGCGATACCAAATGTTTTTTTTTCCGTTTCTTTGTTTTTAATAGGGAAAACGTGGGATAGTTAAAAATTATCTATTTTTTATATTTTGACTTTTTATTTTTTTTTCATTTTTTTTGTACCCATTAGTGGACTTAAACATGTGATCCTTGGATTGCTTATATATACTGTAATACCACAGTATTGCGGTATTTACTAGAAATCATGGTTGCCTATGGCACTCAGTCTGCTGTAAAAAGTACTAAGATGGGCCTTAAAGGTAAAGGCATTTTGCCCATAGCGGTAGACCACGTGGCCACTATGGCGCTCATTAGCTGGGAAAGCCTGATGCTACAGGGCTTTCTTCTTCCGCATATCATTCTTTGAAAGATGGCCTTTGTTCCTCATCATTCAGCCTGTACGTCTGTGCTCGAAGTCTCAGCACTGCAGGTGCAATGACGTCACTAGATCGGGCCCTCTGTGCGGAGTTTTTTTTTATTTTGGCAACAAGAAAAGCGTATACTGTGGGATCCATCATACATGATGTGGGGCGGCCATCATACTGTGTGAGCGAACTGTTGGGGGCCATCATACTGTGTGAGCGAACTGTTGGGGGCCATCATACTGTGTGAGCGAACTGTGGAAGACATCATACTGTGTGTGTATATGTGTGGGGGGCTGTAAGAGCATCATACTGTGTGTGTGTGTGGGGGGGGAGTAGTGTAGGTGCATTATACTGGTGGGGTTTGCCATGGGGTCATCATGTTGTCCATGTAAGGACTACTGTGGGAGAAAATTATGACAGGAGATTCACTCCGAGGTATCGCACCGTGTGTGGAGGGCAGCATACTCTATGGGGTTTATTAAAATGGTATCAGTGTGTGCAAACAAGAGGAATCAGTAGCAGGGGCATTATTTCTGTGTCCAAGCCACAAAACATGTCCTCTCCCTGTATTTAAAAGTTGGAAAGTAGGCCCTTGTGTGACTGCATCAATATGTTTTAACCCTGCCTAGTCCATCAATATAGACTCTTGGTATGGGGCCCCATGATTTCTATGAACGCCTCTGCTTAAGCTGGCCCCCGGCTGCTGTGGTAACCCATCGATTAACAGCGCACATTCAAAATAGTTAACAGACACCATCAGCTTCTTGTGGAGTTCCTGAGCCACCTCCACACACGCAGGCTCCTTCTCAGGATGTTCATTCACATCCTAATGCGGTGAGAGGTTACATATAAAAATAAAATCCTAAAATCTTGGAATTTTTGCTTTGCCCACTAATACTCCATTTACACAGACAGATTAGTGGCAGTAAACCACCACTAACTGGTAAATATTTACTGATTGTCGGAGGTTTAGAAGCCTGTTTACACAGGAAAACCATGCTAAATGATGTGCGTTGAACGTTCAGAAGGCGTAAGCTTTGCAGCTCCTCAGAAGAATTTTTTATTTTTACCAGGAGACCTGGACCCCCCGTGGTCTAGAGGTCTCAGGGGGTCTCAGCGCTGCTGGGACCCCTGGCCCTCCCCTGGCGGATCTGCGTACCCCCTAAGGAGGTCCCCGCATAAGCCTGCCGGCCCCGGGGGATACAGGGTGCTCCCTGGCGGAGATGCACACTGCATCTAGGGGTCCCTGCGAGCTCCGCCGTGGGGGGGAGCGAAGGGCCATGGCGTCACACATCCCTGGGGGTCCCTGTGGCGCTCAGCTGGGTAAGTGCCCTGTGTGTGTGTGTGTGACGCGCCCCCTGGGCCATATTCTTTAGGGGGAATATCCGGAGCCGGATCAGATGGGGGTTGTAGTCTTCCGAGTGGCTGTGACCCGGTCCGTGCCCAGGGTGTCAAACTCAGTTGTATGTGGCAGTCCTACAGATGTTACTAAGTTCTTAATGTCGACTACGCCACCCGTTGTGTTGCGGTCACTGTGGCCGCCGCTGCAGCAGGGTCCGCTGAGGCTGGTGGTGTTGGTGCAGCTTGATAGGATAACCCCCAACGGGAGGGGTATAGCCTCAGGGGGATCAGGTGCAGAGGATGGGAGTTGTGGTGATGCAGTGTAGACGGCAATCAGAGACAGAGTCGGGTTATGCAGTTTAGGATGTTTACTCACTGCTGATGTTCTGGTCACTCCAGCTTCGAGTGACCTCCCGAGCCGTGCTGCGTCCACCAGGTTCTGGATCCAGCCAACCCCCAAATAAGTCCGGAGTGTGACCCTGAGCTCTCCTTCTGTCCTTTCTCTGGCCGTCCCCACTATTGATCCACCCAGGTCCAGCTCCCTCGGGCCTTCTGTTGGGAGACCCTTGGCCTCGGGTTCCCTGACCCTCCACGTGGTATGCCTTCGTGGTGGATGTGGTGGGTGACCGTGGCAAACGCTGCCCACGGTCTCCGGTCTCTGGCTGGGGTGTGTTTTTGCCCCCACCAGCTTGGGTTCCGGTACCCTGTGCCGACTCTTCACCCGGGGATTTAATTTGGGGTCTTAGAGTCCTTTCTTCTGTTTCCCCCTCTGGGTCTCTCTTTCTCCTCTCTCACTCTGGGTCTCTCTTCTCCTCCGCTCACTGACTTTCTCTCTGCAACTGACCCTGTTCTTAGTTGGTGCCCACCTTATATACACCCTCTATGTGTGAGCTCAGGTGACCAGCACCCAATGAACTCCTATCTTTACCCAGGCTGCTCCCCCTATCTGCCCCTACACTACTTGGGATGTACCGCCCCCCCTCCCACTCCAGCCAGGAACAGACTCGGTCGTACCTGCACATTTCTAAGTGGGAGTACCGTCGGTCTGCTCCTCGGAAATGGGATGTGTGTAGTGCATGCAGCCTACCGAGCTCAGTTCCACACTCCTTCCTTACCCGGGAGTGGAATATCACACCTCTGGGTTGAGGTGCAATACCCCTGTAGCAGCCGAATCCTCAGGGTGCTACATTCCCCCCTGGTAAATCACAGCACGTCCTCGGGCTGTAAGACAAAAACATCACAAAACATACAAAAATTTTCATATAAACATAAACATATAAAACATATAAAACTTTATATAAATTAGCAGCATTAAACATTCTCGTCGTCTCTTGTTCCTCCTCCGGTCACTGGGCAACTGTTGACCGGGCAAAGTGCGACAGTTCCTTTCTTTAAGGTGGTTTTACAGTAAAACCAGTAGGGGGCGCTTTAGGACGCGCAACTATATACAAGGATATGGCCGCTCTCAGTCCTCGGCCAGTTAAGGAGGGAAAGGGAATGGCTGCTCACAGTTCTCAGCCTGTGGGATTAAGGGTAAACGGGTGAACAGTTCACTCAGCTGGTCCCAACGGGGACTATATTAGCAATAACAGTTTCTTTGTACCCCGATCGGGTAACTATTTACAGCACCTGCTCCGCTGTACTCAACAACGTCTTCCTCCTGCTCTTTCTTTGGGGATCTCAGCTTCAGACCCGTCCGGATCCTCTTGCTCTTCCTCCTCACATCGCAGCTCCTCCTCTGTCAGGCGATGCACATGGAGGGCGTAAGGTCCTTTGGCACACTTGTGCCGGGTAAAGGTGACCTCGTCCCCGATATAAAGGTCACGACCTCTGTGCCCCTCCGGCAGATGGGACTCCACATCTCTGCGCGTGACAAAGACGTCGCCGGGGGTGTTGTGGTCTCTGATGAAGCCCCACCCATGCTGCATGTTGAACTTAATTACAGTCCCGGTGGTGCGGGGACTGTGCGCTGCACGGGGGTCCCTCCTGGTTCGGCTCTTCTGCTCGGCGCTCCTTATTTGGGCCTGTTGTTCCCGGACCCGCCTCTCTCTCCGCTCCCTCGCAAACTCCTCGAGCTGCTGTCGGCAGCACTCAGCACGCTCCGCTGCAGCTGCCCTGGTTTCTTGAGTGAACCCCATTAGGTCTTCTCCGGTGGGGTCCCACTCAAATTGGGTCTCTTCAAGCGGGGGCGAGATCCTTATCACGGGCTTCGGAGCCGGAATCAGGGGTGCACACATGGCCCCAACTCTCCTCTGGTGCTCCAGTTCATAATATTTCTGGGGCCAGATGAAAGGCTGCCCGTCCGGCCACGTGTGCTGGGCAAACAAGTCCTCTCCCAGACGCGGCACCCTTGGTTTTACGGGTGCGGGCGCGGTGGTGGTGGCGCCCGGGTTGCCCAGGCCTTGCGGCCAGGCCTGGGGCACCTGGAAGGTGAAGGGCACCGTTAGGACGGCGGCGCCCTGGGCTACCTGGCCTTGCGGCCAGGCCGGAGGCTCCGCGGAGGTAGGGGGCGCTGTTGGTGATGCGAAGCCCGGGAATTCTAGGCCCTGCGACCAGGCTGGTGTTACTTCCTGTTTTGCCACGCTCGGGGTCGGTGCGCATGGCGTCACAGGGGTCGCGGCGGCGGCTTCCGGTTGGGGCCTAGTCTGCGTCGGTGACATGGCGTTTTCGGGCACAGCAGGGGGACTTTCGGGCTCTGCGACGGGGAGCTGGGGCAGGTAAGCGGTGTCCCGGTTTGGGGTATAGACGTCCCCTTTACCTGCCTCCATGCGTTCGGCTCCCTTCTCGGCGCCGTCTCCGGCCTTGGGTCCTCCCGCGCCATCCTCAGAGGCGGTCTGTCTCCTCATCTTGGCTGGCGTGCTCCGGGTCTTGGTTTGCTGGGCCATCTCTCGGCTCCACTCCGCCAATGTCTCTCGCTGTACCCGGGCCATCCTCCGTGCGAGGCCCTCCAGAGCGGTCTGTGCACACTCCCGGTCTCGGGGGAGCTGTGCGAGGACCTCCACTAGGCCTAGTGGGGTCGTGGTTTCTAGCAGGCTCCTGACCAACGGGTCGGTGTTGCTCTGCTCTTCTTCCAGCAGGCTCCTGGCCAGCGGGCCGGTGCTGCTCTGCTCTCTCGCCATCTCCGGGTGAGCTCCTCTGCTACTCTTCTCCAGGCTTCTTGCCTCCGGGTGCGCTCGCTCCAGACTGCTCCAGGCGGCACCCATCTTCGTTCTTTTCTTTCGTCTCCTCCCACTTCGAGGGCGGTCCCGGGGCCACTTGGTGACTGTCAGCTCCAGGGGCGGTTCTTTCACGCTGACAGACACCTCTAGCATCACAGTCTCTGTTGGTGGGGGCGGTTTCCACTTTTGGCGCCATTTTCGGTCCTGGCCCACGATGGGAGGTGGCCTCTCGCCACCCTCTGGCACGCCCATAATGGCGTCCGCTCTTCCAAGGCGGGAAACCTTTGGAAATGGCGGGAATCGCTTCCCAGTGGCGGGAAACTCTGCAGATGGCGGGAAAAAGTTGTTAATGGCGGACAACCGGCGGGAATCGACTGGTGATGGGGTCCGATGGCGGGGACCCTCCGGAACCGGCAGGAGACTTCTTCTTGAGGTAAACTTGCACTTTCCTTCAGGCACGCAGTACCCGGGTGTTGCGGGCACGTAATCCTGCCGACTACGCCAAAGTTGACGCGCCCCCTGGGCCATATTTTTTAGGGGGAATATCCGGAGCCGGATCAGATGGGGGTTGTAGTCTTCCGAGTGGCTGTGACCCGGTCCGTGCCCAGGGTGTCAAACTCAGTTGTATGTGGCAGTCCTACAGATGTTACTAAGTTCTTAATGTCGACTACGCCACCCGTTGTGTTGCGGTCACTGTGGCCGCCGCTGCAGCAGGGTCCGCTGAGGCTGGTGGTGTTGGTGCAGCTTGATAGGATAACCCCCAACGGGAGGGGTATAGCCTCAGGGGGATCAGGTGCAGAGGATGGGAGTTGTGGTGATGCAGTGTAGACGGCAATCAGAGACAGAGTCGGGTTATGCAGTTTAGGATGTTTACTCACTGCTGATGTTCTGGTCACTCCAGCTTCGAGTGACCTCCCGAGCCGTGCTGCGTCCACCAGGTTCTGGATCCAGCCAACCCCCAAATAAGTCCGGAGTGTGACCCTGAGCTCTCCTTCTGTCCTTTCTCTGGCCGTCCCCACTATTGATCCACCCAGGTCCAGCTCCCTCGGGCCTTCTGTTGGGAGACCCTTGGCCTCGGGTTCCCTGACCCTCCACGTGGTATGCCTTCGTGGTGGATGTGGTGGGTGACCGTGGCAAACGCTGCCCACGGTCTCCGGTCTCTGGCTGGGGTGTGTTTTTGCCCCCACCAGCTTGGGTTCCGGTACCCTGTGCCGACTCTTCACCCGGGGATTTAATTTGGGGTCTTAGAGTCCTTTCTTCTGTTTCCCCCTCTGGGTCTCTCTTTCTCCTCTCTCACTCTGGGTCTCTCTTCTCCTCCGCTCGCTGACTTTCTCTCTGCAACTGACCCTGTTCTTAGTTGGTGCCCACCTTATATACACCCTCTATGTGTGAGCTCAGGTGACCAGCACCCAATGAACTCCTATCTTTACCCAGGCTGCTCCCCCTATCTGCCCCTACACTACTTGGGATGTACCACCCCCCCTCCCACTCCAGCCAGGAACAGACTCGGTCGTACCTGCACATTTCTAAGTGGGAGTACCGTCGGTCTGCTCCTCGGAAATGGGATGTGTGTAGTGCATGCAGCCTACCGAGCTCAGTTCCACACTCCTTCCTTACCCGGGAGTGGAATATCACACCTCTGGGTTGAGGTGCAATACCCCTGTAGCAGCCGAATCCTCAGGGTGCTACATGTGTGTTACTGTCTTATGGTGACTGCACCTTTTGTCTTTTCAGGCAGAGGTGTAATACTGGAGAATGCACATCACCGCTGCTGTTAGCAGGGGAGCGGGTCAGAGGAGCGCGGGCTCCGTTAGTGTAACGGGGGGGCGTGGCTTATGTTCTTGGCTGCCTGCCATCGTCTGTGCAGACAGGAAGCGCCTGGAAAGCGCGCGCTGGGCAGTCCCCGCCCCCCTCCTGCCTTCCTTCTCTTCGGCTCTGCAAACGGCCATTGCCTCACGTAGCTCAGCGCTGTCCTCTCCCTCCCCCCTGCTCTCCGCTCTCACACACAGGCTCCAGGAAGCTGGTGAGTCATCTGTTTGTCTCATCTCTACAGCACAGAGCGCTGCTGTCTTCTCTGCTGCATGCACACCTTAGTCCTTTTAAGGCAAGGTGCATTGCGTGTTCAGCAGCATTAACCCCTTCTGGCCATCATCAGAAAACCTTTTTTCTGCAATGCTGGGGTAGCTTTTCTCCCTCTAAGGAGAATCTTTAACCCTTCAGTGCTTGGTAAATTGTTTTGTGGGAACAGGCTGTGATAGCAGGATCTCACTTCCCCGGTTACTGTGCTCTTGTAAGGGGTTATTACTGCTCTTTCCGCGACGCTCGCTACTGAGTAGGGGGCATGTCGGATCAGGGTCCAGGCGGCGCGGACCTCTCTCCCGGCCCGCTTCAGGATCGGTCACGCGTATCTGATATGCCGGGGTTGACGGCGTCAGGTTCGTCTCTGGTCAGGGGCCTCAGTGATGTTAAAGCGCTCACTCGCTCCATTGACAGTCTGTCTGACCTCCTGGGTCACTGGGTATCAGCTAAGTCCCTACCGGCACGGGGCAAGAAGCGCCACAGGCCTGTGGTGGCGCTGTCTCCTCCGCGCAGCGCATCAAAGGCTTCGGATTCACCGACAAGCTCTGCTGGTGAGATCTCCGATTCTGATGAAGAGGATCGGCAGGGTCGCTCGGCTTCGCTTTCAGGCCACGTGGATGCTCTTATTGGAGCCATGCGGGAAGTGTTATAGCTGTCTGAAGAGGTGACGAGGCCGGGCAAGTCGGCCCGGCTGTATCAGGAGTCGCGTCGGGCTCGTTCGACACTGCCAGCGCACGATGAACTTAACGAGGCGGTGGAGAGAGAATGCCTGTGTCCGGATAAGCGCTTCCAAGGGATGCGGTTTTTTGATGCCCTGTATCCCTGCTCCACAGAGACGATCGCTAATTGGGTCCCCTCTCCTGAAGTGGACGTGCCATTGTCTCAGCTGAGCAAATCTTCTTTGCTTCCGGTTAAAGGGAAGGCGAGTCTACAGGATCCGCTGGACAGAAGGACGGAGTTAGCGGCGAAGTCCATCTACGAGGCCGTGGGTCATGGATTCCGAGCGGCCTTGGGGGCCATGTGGGGACAGCCTGTACATCTAGTGCACTAGTTAGGCGTTGGGCCAGATGGTGATGCTGAGCAGTGTCTGCCCTGGCTGGACCAGAATGGGAGACCACAGAATCCACAGATGATTCTGACCCAATTTCATGCCCAGCACATGCCTGACACCTAACATTATACTGGTGAGGCTTCCCTGAGATGGTTGGATCAGCTGCGGTCAGCATGGCAAGATGGGACTCCGCTGTCTGACGTGGAAAGGCTCTTCCAGCTGTTGGAAGAGGTGGCCCGATATAGCAGAGACGCAGTGCTGGATACTACTTTGTTTCTGTCCAGGACTCAAGCCTCGGCCGTCACAGTCAGTAGAGCACTGTGGCTCAAACAGTGGACTGGAGACGCAGTATCCAAACAAGGTTTGCTTACTCTGGCGTACAAGGGCGGTCTGCTTTTTGGTTCGGACCTCACGGAGCTGATTGCTAAGGCCAAGGATGTGGCTTTGCCACAGCGGAAAGCAGCGGCCTCTACGTCTGACAGGTCAAGTGCCGGTAGTGGTCGTCGGTCCTTTCGACCCAGGGGACGATTCGATCAGCCCTCTTGGAGATTGGGTCGTCCCTCGTCTTCCAGTAAGAAGTCCACCCAGAAATCCCGTACTCCCTGGAAACAGCATTTCCGTCGGGACAAAAGGGAGGCTGACAAAAAGCCCGCTAAGGCGGACTGACGCCAGGATCCCTCTCGAGGGCTCTCGGGTGGGAGGTCGGCTGCTACAATTCGGGTCGGTTTGGGCGTCCCACGAATCAGACGCCTGGGTGACACGGGTTGTGTCAGCGGGCTATTTCATAGAGTTTCACTCTCTACCCCCGGACAGGTTTCGTCAGTCTCGCATCCCGTCCGTGCCCAAGCTGGCTGCTGCTCTGCTGCGGGAGGTCAACTCTCTTCTGCAGCAGGGTGTAGTGGTTCCGTTTCCGCCGGAGGACCGGGGAAGGGGGTTTTTACTCTAACCTTTTTGTGGTCCCCAAAAAAGGAGGACAAGTTTCATCCCATTCTGGACCTCAAGGATTTGAATCTTCATGTCCGAATCCGGAAATTCCGTATGGAGTCTCTTCGCTCCGTCGTGGCGGCCTTGTCGCAGTACGATTTTTTGGTGTCGATCGACATCCGCGACGCCTATTTGCATGTCCCTGTTGGCAGGGCTCACCAGTGCTTCCTGCGTTTCGCCGTAGGGCAGGCCCATTACCAATTTGTGGCCCTACCTTTCGGGTTGGTCTCGGCGCCCAGGGTTTTTACAAATGTTCTGGCGCCGCTCATGGCGCTCCTTCGAAAGCAAGGAGTTCCGATTCTCCCCTACCTGGACGACCTGTTAATTGTGGCGCCCACAGCGGAGGAGGCAGTGACAGCTCGCGATCTCTCCCTTCAGCACCTGGAAGACTTCGGGTGGCTGGTCAATTGGAAGAAGTCGTCATTGGAGCCGTCGCAGTCAATCCTGTTCTTGGGAATGCATTTCGACACAGTACGGGCAGTGGTGTCCCTCCCTCCGGACAAACAAGCGAACCTTCGTCACCACGTCCAGGCTATGAGGTCGGTGAGGGCGATGTCCCTTCGGAAGTGCATGCGCCTTCTGGGTCTGATGGTGGCAGCAATGGAAGCGGTGCCGTTTGCACAATTTCATTCCCGGGATCTCCAAGATCTTATTCTGACCCGTTGGGACCGATCGCCGACTTCGCTGGATCGCTGTGTCGTCATCTCCCGCAGGGTGCGAGAGTCTCTCGGATGGTGGTTACGTCTGGAGGCTCTATCCCTGGGGAAATCCCTTCTTCTCCCACGGTGGTCGGTGATTACCACCGATGCCAGCCTGACTGGCTGGGGGGGGGGTTTGGAACGACCTCTGGGTTCAGGGGGTCTGGTCGTCAGAGGAGTCGTCTCTGCCAATCAACATTCTGGAGTTGAGAGCAATATTTCTCTGCCTCCGACATTGGACGGTCCCTTTGAGCGGTCTGCCGGTCCGGATTCAGACGGACAATGCGACAGCTGTCGCGTATATCAACCATCAGGGCGGGACGAGGAGTTCCAGACTCATGATGGAGGTCTCTCGGATCCTGCTTTGGGCCGAGTTCAGGGTTCCAGTCATCTCCGCGTTTCACATCCCGGGTGTGCTGAATATCTCGGCGGACTTCCTCAGTCGCGAGCGGGTAGATCCCGGAGAATAGAGTCTTCATCCGGAGGTTTTTACTCTGCTGTGCTCCCGTTGGGGGACTCCCCAAGTGGACTTGATGGCATCCAGGCTGAACGCCAAGATTCCGACATCCAGGTACAGGGACCCGGAGGCTGTGGCGGTAGATGCTCTAGTGGCCCCGTGGGACCAGTTCGAGCTGATCTATGTGTTTCCGCCGGTATCCTTACTTCCTCTGGTGATCAGGCGGATCAATCTCGAATGAGTATCGGCGATTTTGGTGGCGCCGGATTGGCCGCGGAGGGTGTGGTATTCAACGCTGGTGTCTCTTCTGGCAGCGCCTCCGTTTCCACTGCCTCTTCGCTCGGACCTGTTAACTCAAGGGCCCATTCGTCATCCGGACCTGAAGTCACTTCGTTTGACGGCGTGGCTCTTGAGACCGAAATCTTGACCCGTCGTGGGTTTTCGTCCGAGGTCATTGCCACCTTGCGGGCGGCCAGAGATCCAGCTACGACTAGTATTTATCACAGAACTTGGGAGGCCTTCTATTCATGGTGTTCTGGATCGTCAAGGAACCCGAGGGTTTTTTCCATTCCCAACTTCTTGGCCTTTCTGCAATGTGGTCTGGTCAAGGGTCTAGCAGTTAGTACCTTGCGGGGTCAGGTCTCTGCACTATCCGGGCTTTTTCGGAAGGCTATTGCCTCACGCAGGGATGTGCGTTCATTTTTTCGCGGGGTTGCACATCAATTTCCGCCTCGGAGGGCGGTTGTGGCTCCTTGGCGGCTCAATTTAGTTTTGGAGGCTCTTCAGCATGGGCCGTTTGAGCCTATGGATTCAGCTACGCTTTACTTGCTTTCTTGGAAGGTGGCCTTCCTGGTGGCGGTCACCTCTTTAAGAAGGGTTTCGGAGTTGGCGGCACTGTCTTGCTCGCCCCCTTTTTTTGGAATTCCACCCGGATCGTGTGGCGCTTCGTACCCGTGGAGATTTTTTACCTAAAGTGGTGTCGCGTTTTCCACCTCAATCAGGACATCCTGTTGCCTTCCCTCTGTCCGAAACCAAAGAGTCTGAAGGAGCGGGCCTTGCACTCGTTTGATTTGGTGCGGGCATTGAAGTTCTATCTTTCAATCACGCAAGGGTTTCGAAAATCGGATTCTCTGTTTGTGATTCCTGCTGGTCGTCGCCGTGGTCAGCGGGCTTCCAAGGACACTATAGCTCGGTGGATATGTTCGGCTATCCTGGAGGCGTACCGGCTCAAGGGCGAGCCTTGTCCGGTTAAGGTTCAAGCTCATTCCACGAGAGCTGTTGGTTCGTCGTGGGCTTTTCGTCAGGGGGCTTCGGCAGCGCAGCTCTGCCGGGCGGCTACCTGGTGCTCCGTTCACACTTTTACTAAATTTTATAAAGTGAACGTGAGTGCTTCCGCCAATGCGGCCTTGGGACGCAGGGTCCTGCAGGCGGCAGTGGTTTAGGTTATCTCTTTATTTTTTGTTCAGCGCTTGTTGCGCACTTGCCTAAGTTGTTGGGGTGTTGGCGATCCTGCCACTGTTTCCCACCCTTGAGTTTTGGACTGCTTTGGGACTTCCCACTTGTAATGGATCTGTGTCTCCCTTCCTTCCCTTCTGCTGCTGAAAGACGGATTTTGGTAAGACCTTACCTGTAAAATCCTTTTCAGCGAAGGAAGGAAGGGAGACACAGCACCCTCCCATGGCAGAAGTGTATTATGGTTTTTCTAGATGCGGCGCGACTCCCTCCTGATGGCGGTCATCTGGTCTGGGGTTGACGCACTAGGGCTCTGTTCCAGCATTGCCAGCTCATCGCAGTTGTCAGGTCCAGTAAGTAGTGCCTGGGACTGTGTGTTTTCATGCTGTTATATACATAACCTGTTCTCTCACATTTATGAATTTTCAGAAGGGGTTGTGTTGTTCCCCTGGTGTTGTCTGCTCTTCCTTAGCTTGTGTACGGACTGGAGAACATGGGAGTAGGAGGAGCCTAAGCTGGAGGGGCCGGTTGTCACTTTTTCTAAATCTGAGGTGAACTATCCTGTGGGGCTCCGCCTACCCCCACTAGTAATGGATCTGTGTCTCCCTTCCTTCCTTCGCTGAAAAGGATTTTACAGGTAAGGTCTTACCAAAATCCGTCTTTTTCTCGTTTTACCCTATAGCCTATTTACACTCCACTTCTCAGCAGCTCTCGTTTATAATCTTTCAGTGTAAATGCATATTAAGTCTCAGCATTGGCTTACCCTGCCTGTTCTGTAGAGATTCTCAGCAGCCATCTTATTATCATCACAGACAGGATTAAAATAAAAGGTAACATCTTGTCATATAGATAATACAGGATCCACCATTCACAAAAGGCGATGGTCTCAGCTGACCTTCTCCCCCCTCTCTGCACAATGACCTCTGCACAGGTCAGAGAGCATGCCTATAACCCAGTGAACATCCACAGTCTAAAGTGGTCCATATATCCACTGTAAGGCTTATCAGCTCAGGTAATATTGCCGCCTGATCATTTAGAGAGAATACAATTAGAAAAATCTTGACAATCAGAAATTAAAAACCTATTGATAAAAAAGAATATAAATGTCTGGTTTTAATAATTACAGAAATTTCTAGCTGATATATTCCTTAACATGATCAACACTCGTATAAGACGTAGATAGTACTCGGACCTCACAAGTGACCGTGGTCAGATAGTATTTAATCTAAATCACAATTAGTCAGGAAGCAGGAAACCACTAGAATAAAATTCCGCAAGTACAACAAACGTGATTGTATATTATCATGTCGTCACTGAATTTTGGGTCTTCTATCCTTTGGATTACGAGCTCGGAGAGAATGAAGACACAGGACAGGATGTTTGTGTCTAAACATACTCTAAAAACTTTATTACAAAACACAGGGCTAATATACACCCTAAAGGCAGGAAACGGATTTGCCATATATGGTTCGATTATACAGTTTAGCTGAACAAGCGAAAAAAACTAGTTTCTGTATGCTTTAAAATATTTAATTAGACTTATCTAGTTAGCAAGGTCATTTCATCTTTCTGCAAGAACACATTATTGCTACAAGAAGAAACATCTGGCCAGGGAGAATCACGTTATCTTTTTAGCAAGGACACGCTATTGATACAAGAAGGAACATTTCAGCTTGCTTTTTTTTTACCTAAAATAACTGTCAGACTTATATAGCATAGATGGGGCCTTTAAACTTGAGGGACTCCATCTTCTGCTATAACATTCCATCCTTTTGTTCCTTCATTTATCAATACGAATTTCTATGTTTTCTTTTAGTACAACGCTGAATACACATTAAAAAAAGCTTAAAAACCAAATAAACCGCAAGACACATTAGCAAAACCTGTAAAATAGCTTGTACTATACCAGCCAACCACCCACCAATACCTTTAAACCAATTTGCGGGATTTAGAAAGGAAAATCTCTGTGTGGAATTATTGGCCAAAGTATCTGAACAGTTCACTCAAAAGTTTATCTCTTCCCATGAGACTGGGACAGCGAGAAAGGGTATGCTAGTGGACGTCACAGGGGCATGTGTACATATCCAACAATTAGCAATGGTCTGGTTTTGCTCCTTTAGTCCATCGATTAGAGCAAGATGGTGTCTAATGAATCTATTGTCGTCTCCATCCATGGTGCCTAACCTAGTCCATGCACCTGTGGTCGCAAGGATGCAGGTAAGTATAAACAATGTCATCAGTCTTTGTCCGCTGGTTCTCCTAGTATCTTTTTGCAATGGGACGCGTGGATCCAGGTCTCTTTTCCCTCTAACTTAACGGCTGTGCTTGTGGTCAGCAGAACTTGAAAGGGTCCGTCAAACCGTGGATCTAGGCTTTTCCTCACGTGTCTTTTTATAACCACCCAGTCTCCAGGTTGCAGCGTATGGCTGCTAGAGTCTTGATCTGGATCTGGAAGAGAACTGAAGACATTATCATGTACTTGCTTAATCTTTTTGTGTAAAGTCCTCACATAGGAACTTAGCACATGGTTGTTCATTTCTAATGCTTGCGGATAGAAACACCCTAGGCTGGGTACATTGCCAAACAATATCTCATATGGAGAGAGTCCAGTCTTTCTATTAGGCGTGTATCTTACTGAAAACAGAGCAAGTGGTAAACAGTCCGGCCATGGTTTTCCTGTCTCAGCCATGGCTTTCTGAATTTTTAATTTCAATGTCCCATTCAGTCTTTCCACTTTACCACTACTTTGTGGGTGATATGGGGTATGGAATGCTTGTTGAATTCCTAGAGCTGACATGACTTCATTCATTATTTCACCTGTGAAGTGTGTACCTCTGTCACTCTCAATTACCTCTGGTACCCCATACCTGCAGACCACCTCCGCAAGCAGTTTCTTTGCGGTTGCCGCAGCCGTGGCTTTGGCAATCGGGAAAGCCTCTGGCCATCCTGAGAACAAATCAATACAAACCAACACATATTCCCATGATCCTGACTTTGGCAGCTGAATATAATCAATTTGCAGTCTCTCGAATGGATAGAGGGGCCGGGGGGTGTGTTTGGGTGGTGTTTTAACTACTCTACCCTGATTATGTGTAGCACATATCATGCACCCTTGTACCAGGTTTTCAATACAGGTGGAGAATCCTGGTGCCACCCAATGTTTCTGCATCACACTCATCACACCCGTTTTAGATTGGTGTGTCGGCCCATGTAGTATCTGGGCAGCTGCTGGGTACAGTGCCCTTGGAAGTCATCGTCGTGTCCCTTTCCCCCATACCCCATTTGCTTCATTCAGGCATGCACCTTCCTTTAACCACTTATCAACCTCCTCCTTTTGAGCCTGAGCCTGCATTTGGGATAAGATGTCCTCCGACACAAAGGGGTTTTTAGGGGCACTTAACTGACGTACTGTTGACCCTTGTTGCGGCTTACAGGCTGCTGTTTTTGCCGCTGCATCTGCCATCGCATTTCCTCTGCTTACCTGGTCGGTGCGTCTGGTATGTGCTCTTACCTTTATGACAGATACTTGTTTAGGTAGTTGTAGCGCATCAATTAACTGCTGGACTGCATCAGCATTCTTAATGGGGTGTCCTGCTGCCGTCAGGAAACCTCTTGACTTCCATATTGGACCAAAATCATGCGATATACCGAATGCGTACCTAGAATCTGTGTAAATGTTAACAATACTACCTTCCGCTAGTTTACAGGCCTCGGTTAGGGCCCTAAGTTCAGCTTCTTGAGCCGACTGGTGTGGGAGCATTGGTTCTGCCTTGATTACTGCATTGAGGGAGACAACTGCATATCCAGTATGGAAGGTACCTGAATCGTCCTGATGACGGGATCCATCTACAAAAAATTCAAAATCTGCATTTTGTAATTCATGTTCAAATCCAGTAGGTAAACCTGCCGTTTCTTGTGCCATCATTTGTACACAGTCATGAGGAACTTCCTCTCTTGGATCTTCCTTAAAAAGCACAGTACCTGACTCCTCCTTTAGATCCGAGAGAGGTAACAAAGTTGCTGGATTCAGGGTAGTACACCTCTGTAAAGAAACATTGGGAGGCATTAACAGTGCACATTGTAACCTGAGATGACGTGCTGCTGAGAGGTGAGCGGGTTGCACTTGATTCAATATAGTGTAGACATCATGAGGTGTTAGAACGGTGAGCGGGTGGTCAAGAACAATGTCTGCGGATTTATGGAGTAATAGTCCAACAGCATGCAGAGCACGTACACAGGATGGTGCACCTCTGGCTACCGCATCCAATCTGCCACGAAAGTAGGCAACAGGTCTCTGATTATCACCGTGTGTTTGAGTTAAAACTCCTGCTGCATGTCCAGCTTGTTCATGAAGGTACAGAGTAAATGGGAGCTCATAATTAGGGGTACCCAAAGCTGGAGCGGCCAAAATACGGTTCTTGAGAGAATAAAAACAGTCTATTGCCTCTGATGTTAGTACAAAAGGTGTTGGGGTAAGACAGTCATAGAGGGGCTGCATTAAAACAGAGATGGCATGAATCCACTGTCTGCAATAGGAAACAAGTCCAAGAAAAGTTCTGAGGGCTGCAACATTAATGGGGACGGTGAATGCCTGTACTGCTTGTTTGCGTGCATTTGTTAAATGACGAGCTCCTGGTGTAATGCAATGTCCCAAAAAGGTGACTGAAGATTTACAAAACTGAAGCTTATCTTTCGATGCCTTGCAGCCAGCGTGATAGAGAAACAACATAAGCGATATAGTTGCACTATGACATTGTTTCCTGGAGGGGGCACAAATGAGCAGGTCATCGACATATTGCAGAACAACGATATGTGGTTCAGACCATCCCTCCAGTATTTCCTGCAGGCTTGCAGTGTACATTGTGGGTGAATTCTGGGCACCCTGTGGCAACACTGTCCATGTATATTGACTACCCTGGAATGTGAAAGCAAACAGGTACTGGCAGTCAGGATGTAATGGTACACTGAAAAATGCATTTGCCAAATAAACCACTGAAAAGCAAAGAGAATTAGAAGGTATCTGTGACAGAAGAGTATGCGGGTTGGGCACAACTGGTGTTAGAAGTTCTGTGGCTTTGTTAACCAACCGGAGGTCATGGACCATTCTATATGCGGCTGGTTGTCCTGGCACGCTCTTTTTCTTTACTGGGAACAGGGGAGTGTTGCAAGGGGACTGGGTTTTGACTAGGACTCCCCTCTGTAGTAATTTTTGGACCTGCTGGGCTATGGCATTCTCCTGAGCCGAGCTAAGGGGATACTGCTTCTGTTGAGGCAAGATGGCTCCTGGTTTTAATTTCACCATTACTGGTTGAACTCTTAACCTACCAACATCTGTTTTGCCTGAGGCCCAAAAATCATGTGGTACAGCCTGCTCCAATATCAGGGGAAACTCATTTGTCTCTTCTATGCTGGCAATATCTAGTGACATAATTTTGCAAAGGGTACTTGGTTTTAAACCTGGGGTCATGGTGACAGTGCCATCGGGATGATACTCAATATGTGCTTGTAATTGGGACAACACATCATTTCCCAAAAGGTTACATTGGCCTCGGGGCGATACCATGAGCTGGCTATGTACAGTAGCTCCTTGAATTTGCAGGGGAATTCTTTTAGTGACAGGAAGCAGGACAGACGGGGAATTGAAGGGGGTGGCAATGACATGATGTGAAAAATCAGTGTCAGTATATGGCCAATCACCTTGCGTAATTACTGAATTGTCGGCCCCCGTATCTACTTGGAAATCGATTTCATGTCCCCCTGGTTGGTTCACCTGCACTATACAACTGGGAGTTGGGGGTAAGGAGATGAGGGGGTTCATGTGCAAGCTTCCCTCATCCTATGGGGGCGTTGTTTGGTTGGCTGGAGGACCCGTACTCTGAGCATTTGGATACGGGTTGGTCCTACAGTTCTTTCTAAAATGTCCTGGCTTTTTACATCCGTAACATAGTCTCTGTCCTTCTCCTTCAGTCTGTCCTCTGCCTCTGTTGTTTCTGGGGGTCGTCTCTACTACATGTATTCTGGCAGCTCTTTTTGCCTGCGCTATGTCATGCTGTGCCCCCTGAGCTATTCTAGCTAAATCTTCTGCCTTCACTGATCTCCAGTCCGGTCTACTTGCTTTTACCTTCTCTGCAATCTCTTTCTTTAGTCCATTCATGAAAGCACTTGCTAATACCCTCTCACTAGTCTTATTCCCGGGGTTGAACCCCATTTCTGACCAGGTTTTCTTTAGTGCATAGAAATAATCCTTAGGATCTTCCTCCTTTCCCTGCACTCTATCTTCTAGTGTAACTTGCTTTTCTGCTTGCCTGTCTTGACATGCTTTTACCAACGCTGCTGCGAATAGGACTCCAGCAGCTGCATCATTAGATTCTGCATCTACGGGTCCGGTCCTATTGGCATACTGTTTTTTTGTCTCATCTATCAACCTATCATAGCGGGCTTCATCTGCCAATTTTCCCTTAATTACCCCCTGCAGATCTATTCTAGTGGCATGATACGTATCCTGTATGGTGGTGATCATTCTAGCAAAACCCATAGGGGACTGGGACGGATCTGGCAGCTGGGAGATCAGTGCCAACTGCTCTGAAGGACTCCATGGTCTATACATTAACATTGTACGAGCTTCCTGACCTGGAACCACTGCATCCCCTCCTGCTGCTGCTGCTGCTGGTGCTCCTGGCACAACTACCGTCCTCATTGGGAATAGACTAGCTGGGTGGTGTCTCGGTCCTCCACATGCCACACAGATGTCTACTGTCAAGGGGTTCTGTTGTCAACATCTGGGGCAAACCCAACATTTAGGTTCCTGGGAATTCTGGTACTGGGGTGGGGGTGACGTCGGGAGCGGACAGGGAGGAAAATCTGTCATTCCAGTTTTTGTCAGTCTGTAACGTCCGTCTCCTAATTCTTCAATCTTTCCTTCAAAATAAGCGCATGCATTCATCCATACATCTACTGTCTTCAACAGACCCTTATCTTTCAACCATCCATGATAGGAGTTAAAGAAGGATTTCCATTTCTCTCCATTCATCTCTCCATTCTCATTCATTCCCGCTTTACACAATATTTTGTCAATTCCAATCAGTGCCTGTTTCCCTTCTCTGCGTACCACTAAGTCTTTGGCTATAATGCCTTCCTTGGCATTTTGGTTCCCCATTTTTTTCGGTTCTCCTCACCTAGAAGAGACTCCTCAGTCACTTAGACAATGGGCCACAAAGGTTTCTGAACCATTCCACTACTAGCCTCTCTAGGACTTATACGCCAACCAGAAAAACAGACCAAAAACATCAATCCCGGGACACATCCACAACACAATCATCGGATCCATACTTTCATTAAATTCTCCAAAGGATAGAAGGCAGGACTGTCAATTTATCTGAGGGATTCTACTGGTTCAAAGGGACCTGAGCCAGACAACAATCTGTTGAATTACCTGGGGAGCCGACCGCTCGGGGGTGAGGGAGTCTCTTCTATGCAGTGATATAATTAGGTAGAATATAACAGTTATTCTTACCTCAGCAATGTATATATCACCAACAGAGAGCTTCACTCGTCCCACGTCTCGGACCGGTCGAGCACCCTTGGGTAGATTAACTCAAGGTCCCTGTTCGAGGCGCCAGCTGTCGTCACTGAATTTTGGGTCTTCTATCCTTTGGATTACGAGCTCGGAGAGAATGAAGACACAGGACAGGATGTTTGTGTCTAAACATACTCTAAAAACTTTATTACAAAACACAGGGCTAATATACACCCTAAAGGCAGGAAACGGATTTGCCATATATGGTTCGATTATACAGTTTAGCTGAACAAGTAAAAAAAAACAGTTTCTGTATGCTTTAAAATATTTAATTAGACTTATCTAGTTAGCAAGGTCATTTCATCTTTCTGCAAGAACACATTATTACTACAAGAAGAAACATCTGGCCAGGGAGAATCACGTTATCTTTTTAGCAAGGACACGCTATTGATACAAGAAGGAACATTTCAGCTTGCTGTTTTTTTACCTAAAATAACTGTCAGACTTATATAGCATAGATGGGGCCTTTAAACTTGAGGGACTCCATCTTCTGCTATAACAATCATTAGGCTATATTTAGTAGCTTTACCGAGAATTCTATAATAAAGGCTCAGTGATCAATGTTCTCGTGTATAAAACATTCACATAACATAAAAATAAGTAACAATGCATAACACTGACGTGGTAAATATAAAGCTTCCTCCTAAAAGGAAAACCCCACGCGGGGAGAGGACCACATCTGAAGACTAGACAATGACACATTATGATGGAATGATCATCTCGGAGCTTCTCCTGCTGAGCCTTCACCTCTTTCCAGGACATCGAGGAAAAAAAGAAAATACCTGACTATTCAAGGAACCATTCCTGAATAATTCTTAGTATTCTGGGATATTTGGCTGCATCCGTTCTTTATGGAAATAAGGATCTACAAAAGCCAAACTGTTGTAAAATGCAGCAAATGTTCTATTGTGTGGTATACTGGGATCTACGGGGGCTTCAAACTCTGGGGTGACCATTATAAAGCAGCACAGAGCCCATTGTATAAACTCTACTGGTATATTTAGCTGTATTAGAACCAAAATATCTAACTGAAGGCCCACCATACATATTAGACTAATGTTGACCTATCCCACCGATATTGACAGATTCAGCTGAAACTCAAATGTGTATGGGGGCCCAGACAACTGATTGTTGGGGAAGTTAAAGGGGTATTCCTATCTCCAAGATCCTATCCCAATATGTAGTAGGTGTAATAATAATATTAGCAAATACCTCCAATTAGAAATGTAGTATAGTCCTTCTGATTAGCAATGTTGCTTACCCCATGTGCAAGGCATTGCAGTAGCTTAGGCATCCATGGTTACGACCACACATAGTTACGCTTAGTGGTCACCTACGCAGGTGACTCAGGATGGACTCCTGTTGGGACCTCTGACGGGAAAGTTCATGACATAGGTCCGAGAGCGAGGGAGCTTGGGTGCCACCGGGTTCCATGGCCTGAGCAAACTGTAACGGGTGTGGGAGGTGGAACCTCTGAGCTACTATACAAAGGGTAGTCCTTGTAAGGAAGCGGGTGGCTCCCAGGGAAGGCGGGTAGGTAGACACTGCAAGTGACAAGGACAGTCTCAGGGTAGAAGGGCAGGGCGGTCACAGCAAGTGACGGGGACAGTCTCTTGACAGGCGGGTGGTCACGGCAAGTGACGGGGACAGTCTCTTGACAGGCGGGTGGTCACGGCAAGTAACGGCTAAGCCTCCAGGTAGGCTAGCAGGCAGGTAGCAGGTGAGTGCTCCCAGGTGAGCGAGTAAGAGTCTCTGGACAGGCAGGTGGTCACAGCAAGTGACTGCTAAGCCTCCAGGTAGGCTAGCAGGCAGGTAGCAGGAGAGCGCTCCCAGGTGAGCGGGTGAGAGTCTCTGGTCAGGCAGGTGGTCACAGCAAGTGACGGCTAAGCCTCCAGGTAGGCTAGCAGGCGGGTAGCAGGTAAGCACTCCCAGGTGAGCGCTCCCAGGTGAGCGCTCCCAGGTGAGCGGGTAAGAGTCTCTGGACAGGGAGGCAGGTATCTGGCAGGTAGTTCCTGGTCCGCAGGCGGACTGATCCATAGACAGACTGGCAGGTGCTGGTAGGCAGACTGTCGGACCACAGGATTGCAAGCAGGTAAGAAATCAGGCAGATATCAGGCAGGTATCAGGCAACGGGACCTGAGGGCTGAAGCAGAGTTGAAAGGCTTTGCAACAACAGAGCTCGGGCACCTCCATTTTGGAGGAGGTGCCTTATATATGGTGAGGTCCTCCGGCCATTGGCCGGGGACTCCTTAGGACGGCGCGCGCGGCCCCTTTAAGAGAGAGGGAGCGCGCGCGCCCTAAGCACCTTGACCGGGAAGCAGCGTGCGCTGCCAGCAGAGCGGGAGGAAGACGCCGGGCACGGAGCGGAGAGGTGAGGGTAACGGCGTCCCAGCCTAGCAGGAGGCAGGGACGCCGACGCTACAGTCGTCACGTGATTGTAGCAGCCGTCACGTGATTGTGGCAGCCGTCATGTGATTGTGGCAGCCGTCACGTGATTGTGGCAGCCGTCACGTGCTGGTATAACACGCTGCAATTAGAAATGGGAATCGGCACAGGAGTCACAATATAAAGTCAGTGCTGGTAGTAACACAAGAATCCAACAAGCCGAGCGTCCACACGTCGTCCAACAGCCCAACATGGATGATGAGAAGCTGCAGGACGTCACATAATCCGCGATATTCAGGCAGAGAACACAAACCGCAATGTGCTGCCACCGACATCTTCATCAGCTCAAGAGGAGGCGACTGTGTAAGAACATCACCGTTTTGTTTTCCCCCCTGAATATCGTGGATTATTAGATGACTGATGTTCTGCTACTTTTTCTTTTTGAAGTTGTCTACACACATAATGGCTGCAGAGGACTGAGAGAAAGTCCACAGGGAACAAAACAGAAGTCGGGAACAGAAGGGGAGACGAGGGCTGAGCCACTTACACAGACAGAAAGCTGAGGAGGACATGTTATTACTCCAGGATCTGCTCCATTCATTCCTTATGTGGCATCCAAGTGCTGAGCTCGGCTTTTTCCAGAGCCCCATAGAGAATGAATGGAGCTGCAGTTGTTCCCTGACTTTCCGTTCCTTCCCGATCAGACGATGGTTCGCAGTGGTCAGACCCCACGATCAGTAAGTGATCACTGAGCCTGTGGATAAGTGATAACTAAAGTTGACAAATCCCCAGGCCCGGATGGGATACACCCGCGAGTACTGCAGGAATTAAGTAATGTCATAGATAGACCATTATTTTTAATCTTTAAAGATTCCATAATAACAGGGTCTGTACCACAGGACTGGCGTATAGCAAATGTGGTGCCAATATTCAAAAAGGGGACAGAAACCGAACTTGGAAATTATAGGCCGGTAAGCTTAACCTCTACTGTGGGTAAAATCCTGGAGGGTTTCCTAAGAGATTCTATAATAGAGTATCTGAAGAAGAATAGCCTCATGACCCAATATCAACATGGGTTTACAAGGGACCGTTCCTGTCAGACTAATCTGATCAGTTTTTATGAGGAGGCAAGTTCTGGACTGGACCAAGGAAATGCAGTGGATGTTGTGTATATGGACTTTTCAAAAGCTTTTGATACGGTTCCACACAAAAGGTTGATACATAAAATGAGAACAATGGGGATAGGGGAAAATATATGTATGTGGGTTAAGAATTGGTTCAGTGATAGGAAACAAAGGGTGGTTATTAATGGAAAACACTCAGACTAGGTCTCATTTAACAGTGGGGTACCACAGGGGTCAGTATTGGGCCCCCTTCTTTTTAACATATTTATTAATGACCTTGTAGGGGGCATACAGAGTACTATTTCAATATTTGCAGATGACACTAAACTCTGCAGGGTAATCAATACAGAGGAGGACAATTTTATATTACAGGAGGATCTATGTAAACTAGAAGCTTGGGCTGATAAATGGCAAATGAGCTTTAATGGGGATAAATGTAAGGTAATGCACTTGGGCAGAGGAAATAAAATGTATAATTATATGCTTAATTGTAAAACACTGGATAAATCTGTCACTGAAAAAGACCTGGGTGTATTGGTGGACGACAAGCTCATGTTTAGTGGCCAGTGTCAGGCAGCTGCTGCAAAGGCAAATAAAATAATGGGATGCGTTAAAAGAGGCATAGATGCTCATGAGGAGAAGATAATTTTACCTCTATACAAGTCATTAGTGCGACCACACTTAGAATACTGTGTACAGTTCTGGTCTCCGGTGTATAAGAAAGACATAGCTGAACTAGAGCGGGTGCAGAGAAGAGCGACCAAGGTTATTAGAGGACTGGGGGGTCTGCAATACCAAGACAGGTTATTACACTTGGGGTTATTTACTGTGGAAAAACGAAGGCTTAGGGGTGATCTTATTACTATGTACAAGTATATGAGGGGACAGTACAAAGACCTTTCTACTGATCTTTTTACTCTGAGGCCAGAGACGGGGACAAGGGGCATCTTCTACGTCTGGAGGAAAGAAGGTTTAATCATAATCACAGACGGGGATTCTTTACTGTAAGAGCAGTGAGACTATGGAGCTCTCTGCCTCATGATGTTGTAATGAGTGATTCACTAATAAAATTTAAGAAGGGCATGGATTCCTTTCTTGAAAAGTATAATATTACAGGTTGCAAAAACTAGATTCCATGATAGGGCGTTGATCCAGGGAACTAGTCTGATTGTCGTATGGAGTCGGGAAGGAATTTTTTTCCCCAATGTGGAGCTTAGTGTTTGCCACAGGGTTTTTTTTTGCCTTCCTCTGGATCAACATGTTAGGCTATGGGTTGAACTAGATGGACTTAGTCTTCCTTCAACCTTAAAAACTATGTTACTATGTATGTAACTTGTTATCTTCAGACATCCCCTCTAAGCAATGGCGCACGCCAGCAGTGAAGGCGGGAGGAGGCGCTCTGTACAGGGAAGACTTTACCTCTGGGGGCCACATATAGGGCATGTGAGGGGTGGACACTTCCCGTATTCACCATTACTGAGCCCCCGCTCTGTACCGCTCTTATCTGAGTGCAGGAGACACAGCAGTCACTAATCAGCCACTCTCCGGCACTTGCAGCTGTCCGAGCTCTGCTGTGCCTGTTAGGGGTGAAGTTCGGGTCCTAGGAGGCAGCGACTATGCAGCCTGCAAAGCAGATGACAGCCCGGGTACCACGTCTCCGGATAAATCTCCACCTTGTGAGCTGCTTCTTGTGCAGCAGCCCCATGCAAGTCGCTCCGCTCTCCTCAGCCAGCTCCTGCTGAAGACTGAGCTCCTCTGCCCAATCTAGGAGCCCAATAGCCCTGATCACACCAGTGGTAGCCCAGTGCTGCTGGGGGGGGGCAGGGCTAGATCCGATTTACAGATAGCAAACTAATCAGCCCTAGATATTTCTAATAGCTGCAGAGCAGGCGACATAACTCTGACTGGTGTCCTCATAGACCTCTCCTCAGCCGGGACTAATAAGAGCAGTAAGATGGCCGTCATGGGGTCCATTGTTAGATCTCGGCTGCCATAGAAACTCATCGGCACCATGATCGCGCCTCCCTCTCCGGTCTTAAGTGCCTAAATGCTGTGAAAGCCACTGACTGTGTCATATAAGGGGTTAAGCTGCCAGGATCAGGGTTGGCTCCACTGCTGGCGCCTGAGGCAGGAGCGGGACTGTGTTATACCGCCACACGACTGCCGCAGATCTTGTAAGAGTCCTGACTGCACCTGCCTGATGATAATGTGTCCTATAACGCGGGTCCTGGTACCAGACTGCCCTTTACATATTAATCACTAGCAGGGAACCAGTTACTTACAGGTTCTAGTTTCTGATATGTTTCCAGGACCTGTAGTTATCAACATTTTACCCTTAAGGCCCAGTTATAATATTACTGCAACACTCTCACTACATATGAGCATCCTGTACCTGTATACCTGCCCTGTGTGCGGCGCAAAAGTATATAACAAAATGTGTGTACACAAATACCTATCTCCTGAATGGTATTACTGCTAGATCTCCTGTACATAGAAATATGAGGTTCTTAGCGCACACTTTGAGCAAATTGTGCGAGCCCATCTGCCACCGTCAAGGCGACCTCTTCAGATGGGTCCCTACACTAACACTACACTAACTTACTAACTGGGACCATTATTTTTAATGTTTATTATTACTGTACTAATGCAATCAATTGTACCTGTTATAATTCATTTTTTAATTAGTTTTATAATTTTTTATTACTCTTGTGTTTATGATAATGGTATTACTAAAATCCCTATACTTAGTGTTGATCCAGAAGAAGGCAAAAACCCCAGGACACCTTCAGCCAATTTGTGTCACAGGGGAAAAATTCCTTCTTGACCCCGAGAAAAGGCGATCAGTCCTAGGACCCTGGATCAAATCTAATAATGTTATTACTAGTTATTAATAATTCTTATTAATATTACACAACTAATTGTACTGCTACTGCAGTTATTAGTATTTTAATTTAGGTTTTTGTACTTTTTATAGATTATATATTATTTATGTCCTGCTATCTTATTACTTTGCTATTCTAACTTTTCTATAACTACTTAAAATAATCAAAACAACACTATAATTATTTTTATATTCTTACTATTATTAACATCCTGCTATCTTATTACAGTATTATTCTACTTTCCTATCACTACTAATACTACCCTATACCTAGAGTGTTGATCCAGAAGAAGGCAAAAACCCCAGGACACCTTCAGCCAATTTGTGTCACTGAGGAAAAATTCCTTCTTGACCCCGAGAAAAGGCGATCAGTCCTAGGACCCTGGATCAAACCTAATAATGTTATTATTAGTTGTATAATTAATATATTACTTATTGTACTACTGGAGTTATTTTAATTTATGTTTTTATTTTTATAAATATAGCTATTTAATATTCTTCTTATTATTAATAACCTGCTATATTTTTACATTATTATTATTCTTTCCTATCACTACTAATACTACCCTATAACTACAGTATTGATCCAGAAGAAGGCAAAAACCCCTGGACACCTTCAGCCAATTTGTGTCACAGGGGAAAAATTCCTTCTTGACCCCGAGAAAAGGCGATCAGTCCTTGGACCCTGGATCACACTGCTATTCTACCTACTACTATTACTACTGTTATTTTATTACTATTTTATTTATTTCTTACTATTATCACTAGTATTATTACTCTTATTACACTAATACTGATACACTACCACTATATTACACTATCCTGCTGTTATTTGGTGGTCTGATACTTACCAGCCGGTATTGCCGTATGTGATGTTATCGGCAGAGAGGTTCCAGCAGGATGGTCCACATGATGTTCCTCTTTCCTCTCAAATACCGGTTGATGTACTGGCGGAAGTTGGTCTGGTTCTCCTTCTTCCTTCTTGTTGTTGGGATCGGTTGTCTTCTTTTCTGGCCTTTGGCCGTCACTTCCCCCCTAGGGATCTTGATGTGGAGTTTCATCTTCTTTGCTTTCTCTTCTTTCTCTTCTTTCTCTTCTTCCTCTTCTTCCTCTTCATCCAGGTAGGCGCACAGTTCTTTTAGTGTCTTCTGTCTTAAATCCATGATGTCCAGCTTTATCTTCTTTGCTGCTTTCTCCTCTTCTTCCTTCTCTTCTTCCTCGTCTTCCTCTTCATCCAGGTACTTGCGCCGTTCTTTTAGTTCCTTGCGCCTTTCTTCCCTCTTCCTTTTCTCCCTGGCTTTATACTCTTCGATGCATCTTCTTTGGGCAATGGGGTTGGTCGGCATAAGGCGCTGGAAGAGAAGAGATGAAGTTAGGAGGCTACAAGGAAGATCCGAATACACAGCTACCTTATAGAAGAGGCCGTAGCGTTGCCCTGAGTCGTCTCACTGACCTCCTTCTTGTAGAGGGGAGAAGGGAGAAACTTCACACAATATGCCAGTCTCCTCAGCTGTTCCTCAGGACTGATGTAATCTGCAGAAAACACAACCAGATATTAGGAGCAATCCTCACCGTACAAAGAGGACGTATGTATGTTAAGACTGTCAGAAGGAGCTCACTGATGGATTCTCAGTTAACTAGTTCTGCAGCCAGCAATAGACAGTACAGCACAGAGGGTACAGGAGGCAAACTGTGCACAATTTTCAATAAAACTCAGAAAAATATTTACCACCAAGTATATGCATTAAAGGAAAGAAAATGTCCCCACAGATGAGTCTGTTTAATGAAAGCCCCAGAAAGCCATGTAACAAGAGTATAGAGAACGGTGAGTGAGTGATGGATACTACCGGGTCCAACGCTGGCAGAATACTCCATCCCCATGGTGTCCGCTGATATCTTCTCTTGTAGAAATGTATCCAAAATCTATAAAACCTCAGGAGGCGTCAGCAGAGGGTTTGGTGATTGGCTGATATTTCTTTGGTCTTAGAAACATTGGCTATAAATAATTCGGGGGCTCTGCTGGGGAAAGGGCAAATTGGGAAATGTGTAGGATATTTACTGTTCTGTATCTGAGCTTCATTAAAGGGGAATTATCAGATGGAACAAGTCATCCCCTTATCCCTGGGCTCGGTGACGACTGATAGATCAGTGGGGTCCGACCGCGGGAAACTCCAGCAATCACCAAAAAAGGGCAGTGACCCCCATTAGAAGTGATGGCTGGATCCTTCCAGATGGGAGATGTGATGAGTGTGGCGCCCCCCACTGGTGTCTCAGCGTATCATGTGTTGGGGAATAATGACTTCTCCTCTGGTAAATGGGCTGATTCCTGTCAGTTGTGGTCGCTGAGTGCGTGTGATGGGATGTGGCTCCGTCCATTAGATTATATCACGTCTTATACCTAGAATCTCTCGCTGATCGCAGGTCTCTGTCTTCACACTCAGATGAGATGGAACAAACTGACCACATAGGAGGTTTTTTTTTTTTTCAAATTCAAACCGAGCAATCCTATTGGCTGAGTATGACTGTCGTTACCATGGTGACAGAATTTTAAAGGGACAGAACATTAATAATGTATAATAGTGTATTTTATTACATATTTCACATAATAGTGGCTGATATATGGACCTGTACAGATAATACACTTCTATAACTCCTCATATTTTTCATACAGCAATTTGGTGGTGCTGCAGAGATATTTTGGGCGTAATATAACTTGTGCTGGCAATTGATCATCTATAAAGTAGTCTGGTAATGTATGTAATGATCCTAAGATTGTGGTTTTATGTTCAATACAAATCTAAATATTAATCAGACGTCACTCCCTGCTATTTGAAGGGTTTTTGTCCCTTTCCCTATGTCAGAGTAGTATCACATATAGCTCGGATACGCTGCAGCCTTCAGAACAATGAGGTCCGTTGTGGCTTTCCCCTGCACATTCGGCCATTATATAAGTGACGGCAGCTGCGTTGTGTCCCTGCACGGCTGATAGCGTCGCTGTGCAGGGATTCAGTATGGTGGAGCTGGGGCTCTTTTCTTTTATGGGTCGATACAAGTCTTGTTCAGACATATAAATATGCCTTGATTACATTGTAGAAAAGAAGGGTGACATTACAGGAGTTCCATACATTCTCAGTGTAAGATCAGTGGGGTCGGACCCCCGGCACCAGGGAGTATACAGAAGGAGCTTGTGAATGTCTTACTTTAGTGGTCTTGTAAGCTCCTCATCCCACACTTTTCCTGTATAGGACATATAGCTTTTCTGTATACATAACTCTTATGTAAAAACAACATCCTCCATGCACATTTCTGTAGGTTGCCTGATGGTTCAGGTGTAGTTACATCATTTTTTTCTACTGCCCGACCTAACAGCGTTAGCTTGCTCTTTTAGCAATCCAATTGTATTGTTTCACATTTGGGGCGATTGTGTCAGCGGCAGGTTTCATTGTGGGGTTATATAATGGGCACTATTTTTATAGGCTTATTTGGATATTAATGCCTTTGTGAATAGATACTTTGCTGCTACCTTGCTCTTTATTATATTGTGGTGGGCAGTCTGTAGTCATATATTCAGATTTTCTGTGACTAGTTGGGCATATATATGTGAGGATTAACCATATCAGTACCTTGCAATGGTTTTGTTATTCATTGGGGCAATTGTTGCTTTTTAGTTGTTTTTTTTAACATGTCTTGTATGTTTAGTCTTTAATAAAATTCTATATTTTTGCTATTCCTTGGTGATCCCTGTCATTGCATCCTTTCTTTCTCCTTGTTTCTTTGCATCTCTATTATGTAGCTGCAGGGTTAGGGACGTCCGGTTCCTTGCAGGAATAGTTATCAGGACGGGTGCGGTTTCTGCTGTAATAACTCATTCATGTGACCCATCAGTCATCACCCGATCAGCCGGGCAATGCTCAGCACAGGCCGCCGTCATCCCACTTCTCTACATCTATTATATAGATGACGCGCCCCTGGGCCTGTGTCGCGCTGCGTTGCGCACGCGGGAGCTTACCCGGAGCCGGATCGCTTGAGGGTTGTAGTCTCGTGGCGGGGACCCGGTCCGTGCCCAGGGAGTCAAACTGAGCGGCGATGTATCAGCGGTAGATGTGTACGACTACGCCACCCGTTGAATGCAGCTATGGAGCTGCCGCTGCAGGACAGTCCGCTGAGGCCGGTGGATGGATGGTGCAGCGTAGATGGTATAACCCCCAACGGGAGGGGTATGGCCTCAGGGCAGCAGATGTGGATGATGGGGGTAGCAGGAACCACTCAGAGACGGTGCGGTGTAATTCAGGGTCTTTACTGGTAACAACGATAGACCCTCCCGGAGTACTTGCTAGCGAACGGGGCCTGGTCAGTCCTTGAGCAGATGGGATCTCCCCTGGCCAGGCGGAGTTGTAGGCCTCCCAAACTGACTGTACTCTTCTGGCTACCTTGCTAGAAGCGGATATAAGTAGCCCACGTCCCTGAGTGTACCGTGTGGTGCTCACCCGTATGGCCGGTGACTCGGGGCCTTCTAATGGCTTCCGCTCCACGATGGCGGTGCTGGTCCCACGCGTGTGACCGTGCCTTCGGGTTTCTGGGCCTGAGGACCTGAAATCCCCTGCCGGTCGGCTTCTGCTGCTGGGTCAGAGTTAGTCCCCACAGCCTCGGACGCCGGGTCCGGTAAGAAATCTTCTCAGTCAGGGCGAGCTCTGCAGCTGCCAGCCCCTGGCTTGTAGTAGTATTGCTCCCACTGAGCTTCTGCTGTTTCTTCCTATGCTGCTTCTCTGTCTCTACTCTCCTTGACTGACTAACCCTGCTTCAGCCCCGGGTTTACATAGGGGAAGTTCTTCCCCTCCCAAGACTGGGCAGGAGGTGTGGCATGCACAGGATCCCTGACCAAAGGACCTCCCACCTGCTCTCAGACATAACATTACATTACTGTGGAAACCAGACCCCTGGGGTGCCACATTCCCCCCTAGTAAAATTTAGTACTCCGGGACTAAACATATTTTAGAAAAACATAACAAGATATAAACAATAATAATACAATAAGAAAACACATAACGATGGTTACGGCGTGTCCGCAACCGGGTGCAGTTTTGAAGAAAAGCAAGGTGTCCATTTCACCAAAACAGGGAGACGTAACCAGGTAGGGGTCTGTCCTACCCCGAGTCCTTAACAGTCTCTAGTCCATCCTGGGTTACGTTCCAACTATGTACAAGGATTCCCGGTAATCCACCAAGGATTCCTAAAAGTAACTGGAAACACAAAATTATACACAAGCAACAATACACAGGTAAACATAAATAAAACAATTTATACACTTCAAATCCTCCAGCGTGCGGGTAACTGGCCTCTAGTGGCCCTAGTGGACCTACGGAGCTGACTGTCTGGCCCTGAACTACAGGGTGTAGGAGCTGTCAAGGGTAAACTGGGCAGCTGTCTACCGGCTCTTTGTCTCACTAGGGGTACGGCAGGCTCACTATAAGCAGAGGGTTGATCCTCCTGTTCTGCTTGTGTGGAGTCTTCTGCCTCCTGGACCGGCTGTTCTTCCAGCTCTACCTGTTGCTCCGTAGGTGCTTGGGATGCTGGTTGGAGGAAGGTGAGTACGGGTACCACAACTGCACCATTGACTTGAGTCCAAGACCGAGGGAAGTCCCCGAGCACAGTACTAACCATATCTTCCCTTTCCTCTACGGGTCGATGGTCTTCTTGTTCCTCTTCAGGGTTCCTCAGTTGTTCGGGACACTTCTTCAGGTGGTCCCGGGATACAATGGCTGTGGTTTCCCCTCCGTCTTTACTGATGGTACAAACCTTCGGGTTCTCGTGGCTTGAGGGCAGTACGGTGTACGGGTCCTTCTCCCACTGGTCGTCCAACTTGTGGAGCCGTCTCTTCCTCTTCAAGACCTGCTCTCCGGGTACCAGGGGAACAGCGGGAGCATACTGGTTGTAAGTTTTCTCTTGTCTTTCCCTAGCCTGACAGAGACTTCGCTCCACGCTCTCCTGTACTCTCCGGTACTGCTGCTGCCTCTCTGTGTCCCAGTCTGTTTCTGGTGAAGTGTCCTCGGGTGTCAGGACTCCCATTTCCAGGTCAACAGGTAACTTACCAGGTCTTGCCCTCATTAGGTAAGCCGGGGTACAGTTGGTGGAACCTACCGGGATGTGGTTGTATAGGTCCACCAGATCGGGCAACTTCTCAGGCCACAGACTGCGTTCTTCCAGGGGCAACGTTTTTAGAAGATCCATTACCACCTGGTTCATTTTCTCACAAAGTCCATTAGTTTGCGGATGGTAGGGTGTCGTCCTTATCTTCCGGCAGCCATACAGATTGCAGAATTCCTGGAAGACCTCCGCTTCAAAGGCAGGTCCCTGGTCCGTCAGCACTCGGTCCGGGTACCCGTGTGGACGGCAAAAGTGCTGCTGGAAGGCTCTAGCTGCTGTTTGAGCCGTTAAGTCCTTGACGGGGACGACAACCAGAAACCGGGAGTAATGATCCACGATGGTTAACGCGTAGACGTAGCCACTTCTGCTTGGGGTCAGTTTTACATGATCCAAGGCTACCAGTTCCAACGGTTGCCAGGTGACGATGGACTGCAGGGGAGTCTTCTGGCTGGCGCGGTCCTTCCTTCTCAGGTTGCACGGGCCACAGTCTCTGCACCACTTCTCAATGGTTCCCCTCATGCCTACCCAGTGGAATCGCTCGCGCAGCAGGAACTCCAGCTTCTTCCACCCGAAGTGTCCAGCTCCGTCGTGGTATGCCTTCATCACCATGGCTGCGTCTCTTCGTGGCACTACTACTTGCCAGAGTAGTTCATGCGTCCGGGAGTTAACCATTCTGCGGCACAACTTCCCCTTGTAAAGGAACAGTTGACTCTTCTCTGCCCATAGTTGTTTGGCTTCCTCCTGAGCGTCTGGTTCAAGGCAAGCCTCCGGGCGAGTCAGCATCTCCTTCACCAGTCGGACGGCAGGGTCGCTGTCTTGCGTTTCCGCCCAGTTGTAGTGAGGTAAGGGGTTCAACGTAACAGCCTGCTTACTCCTTACCCGGTGGGAATACTGGATAGTCCCATGACGGTGGAACGCAGGGAGTTCAACTTCTTCCAGTCCCTCCGGATCTTCTCCTTCGTCCGGCAGGTTGGGCATCCTGGACAGGGCATCCGCGTTGGTATTGGAGCGTCCGGCCCGGTATTTGATTGTGAACTCGTAGTTGGACAGACGGGCCATCCACCTCTGCTCCAGGGCACCGAGTCTTGCCGTGTCCAGGTGTGTCAACGGGTTGTTATCCGTGTACACGGTGAACCGGGAAGAAGCGAGGTAATGCTTAAAGCGCTCGGTGACTGCCCATACTACGGCCAGGAACTCTAGCTTAAATGAGCTGTAATTCTCGGGGTTCCTTTCGGTGGGTCGCAGTTTTCGGCTGGCGTAGGCGATTACTCGTTCCTTCCCCTGCTGGATCTGGGACAGTACGGCTCCTAGCCCGATGTTACTGGCGTCGGTGTAGAGGATAAAGGGCTGGCTATAATCCGGGTACGCCAGGATTTCGTCCCCCGTGAGGGCCATCTTCAGCTGGCGGAAGGACTCTTCTTCCAGCTCCTCCCATTTGAAGGGCGGCTTCTGGTTCTTGGCCTTCCGGGACTGGCCTATCAGGAGGTCCTGCATAGGTGCTGCCTTTTTGGTGAAACCGGGAATAAACCTTCGGTAGTAGCCTACCAACCCGAGGAACTGCCGCACTTCTTTTACGCTGGAGGGGCTTGGCCATTCCTTAATTGTGGTGATCTTATCAGGGTCGGGAGCCACTCCGTCAGCGCTCACCACGTGTCCCAGGTACTGCACCATTGGTTTCAGGAGGTGACACTTGGAGGGTTTCACCTTTAGGCCGTAACTCGCCAGAGCCTCGAACACTTCCGCCAGGTGTTTCAGGTGGTCCTCATACGTCTTGGAATATACGATGACATCGTCCAGGTACAACAGGACCGTCTCGAAGTTTCTGTGGCCCAGACAACACTCCATTAGTCGTTGGAAGGTTCCTGGTGCGTTGCAGAGTCCGAACGGCATGCAGGTGAACTCGCTAAGTCCCATCGGGGTGGTGAATGCGGTCTTCTCCCGGTCCGCCTCTGCTACAGGAACCTGCCAGTACCCGCTAGTGAGATCCAAGGTAGAGAAGAAGTTAGCAGATCTTAAAGCAGCCAATGACTCCTCTATCCTTGGCAAGGGGTACGCATCCTTGTGTGTGATACGGTTGATTTTCCGGTAATCTACACACATCCTCATGGTGTTGTCTTTTTTTCTGACTAAGACTAGTGGAGCTGCCCAGGGGCTACAGCTATCCCTGATCACCCCAGCCTCCTTCATGTCTCTAAGCATCCCCTTGGCGTGTTGGTAGTGGGCAGGGGGTACGGGTCGATACCTCTCTTTTATAGGAGGATGGTCTCCCGTGGGGATGTGGTGTTCTACCCCCTTGACTCGCCCGAAGTCTAACGGGTGTTTACTGAACACTCTCTCGTACTCTTGAACCACCCGATAGACTCCTTGTTTCTGGTGTGCGGGAGTGGAGTCAGTACCCAGATGTAGTTGCTGACACCAGTCCTCCATGTTTTTCTTAGAGCCGTTACCTTCCTCCGGGTGAGATGGAGGCAAGGGTTCCACAGATTGTATAGAATTTTGGTTAATGGTATATAATTTGGCTAGCGTGGCATACCGGGGCAGGTACACTTCCCTCTCCCCGATATTTATTATGCGAACGGGCACCCTCCCATGGCGTACATCAACCACCCCCCGTGCTGTCAAAATGGTGGGCCTACTGTCCGAGTAAACTGGTTCTACCATTGCCTGGTAATCTCTACCTCTCAGACCAATAGCTGCCCGGCACCAAATCATCATTTCACTTTTTGGGGGCATGGCAATAGGAAAAGGGTCACACATTCTTACGCTACCAATCTCACCGCCGGAGAGTTCCACCTGTTGCCGTCGCATCAGTGCCCGGATCTCTTTCTGGAGCACCCGCTGCTCGCCGGAGCTGGCGTTCTTGGCAACCTGCTGTAAAAGGAAAATCACCTCTGCAAGACAATTTTCAATTACATTAGTTCCTAGAGTTATTTTTGGGTGACTCTCATGTTTGTCAATATCTACAATGATCAGTCCCTGTGCTGCCAGTTCGACTCTACCGATTTTGATGGTCACCTCTTTAAATCCGATCTGTGGCACGGGCTGGCCATTGCTGGCGATGATACTCAAGTCGTCGTCAGGGTAGCGGGTAATATCCGAGTCATTCCAGTACTGCTTAAAGAGCACGTACGGGATGGTGGTGACCTGTGACCCGGTGTCCAGTAGGGCACTCATGGGAATGCCATCCAGTACCACAGGCAAGACTGGACGTCCTCCCACATATCTGTCGCGCCAGTTCGATGGGCCTGGTGATCTTTTTCCTGGGGGTTGGCCCTCTACCCCAGGTTGTGCCCGTTTAAAGAACAGTACCTTGCCATATGTCCGGGTTGATTGCAGCGGCGGCAGATGGGTCGTCCGTCCTCGCTGTATCGGTCACTGGGTCTTCCTCTGGCCGGTGGGGTCCTCCTTGGTCGACGCCACGGGATGTCCTCCGGTCCGGATGCCAGCTGGATCTTCCCTGGGGTGGAAGCCTGTAAAGACTGCACAGTTCGGGTTAGCGCAGCAACGCTCTTAGCTAGCTCTTGGACCTGATGGTGTAGGTCTGGAGCCGGGTCATTGTCCAAAGCCTGCGCATCAGCTCCCACAGGCCCTGCCGACAAGGGCGCCGCCTCCTGGTGGTAAGTGATAGCAGGGCGCTTGTGGGTCACAACGCCACCCGGTGCCGGTTCTCGGAGCACCCGGATGGCTCTGTCCTTGAACTGTGCAAAGCCCAGATGGGGATCCTGTAAGGCCATTGCCCGCAACTGGGTTCGGTGGGTATTACAATACAGTCCCTCTATAAACTGTTCGGTCAACAGCCTGTCCTCGTTTCCCACTCCATCAGGGTCGGTCTGCTTAATGGCCCTCAGGGCCTCTTGTAGGTTTAGTGCATAGTCCCTTATACTCTCATGCGCTCGCTGCTTGCACCCGTAGAATCTAAGCTTAATCTCGGCTGAGGTGCGGGTATCAAAGGTGTCCTTCAGCCGGGTTAGTATCCCTGCGACAGTCTTCCTCCCAGGTGGCCAGGATTTTACTTCCCTTTTGGCTGCCCCGGTTAGTTGGGCCACCAGGATGCTCACTTTTTGCTCTTCTGTGAGGGGGTACACCTGGAAGAGGCTATCCAGCTTTTCTCTAAAGTCATGCAGGGTATGTGACTCCCCTGAGTACTGGGGTAGCCAAGCTGCTCCCGGGATATAGGGCATGGTGAAGGGCATAACTGCAGCAGCGGTAGCGCTGGCGGGGGTTGAGGCAGTGAAGCTCTCCTCCGTATCCGACATCTTCCTCCCCCCTAGTGGACCGTGGCCTACCTTGCGATGATCCTCTTCCGTAGGCCGCGGCTCCGCAGTGGATCGTCAGGGTTGAGGACCTTCCGTCGCGCTCCTGTGACGTCGGCGTCTGCTGGGCTCCTTCCAGGACCTTACGCAACGTCCGGACGTGAGGCGGGGCTTCAGTTCTCGCGCGCTTTCGGAGTCCACGCCCCTCTTCTTCCCGCGCGGCGTCCTCAAGATGGCGTCCAATGGCGGGAAAACTCCACGGATGGCGGGAAGAAGGCAGAAGATGGCGCCGGATGGCGGGAAACTTCACCGATGGTGGGAAGAAGGCTGAAGATGGCGCCGGATGGCGGGAATCTTCACCACAGGTAAGTTTGAAAAGTCTCTTTTTCAGGCACGCAGTACCCGGTGGTTGCGGGCACGAAATCCTGCCGACTACGCCAAAGTTGACGCGCCCCTGGGCCTGTGTCGCGCTGCGTTGCGCACGCGGGAGCTTACCCGGAGCCGGATCGCTTGAGGGTTGTAGTCTCGTGGCGGGGACCCGGTCCGTGCCCAGGGAGTCAAACTGAGCGGCGATGTATCAGCGGTAGATGTGTACGACTACGCCACCCGTTGAATGCAGCTATGGAGCTGCCGCTGCAGGACAGTCCGCTGAGGCCGGTGGATGGATGGTGCAGCGTAGATGGTATAACCCCCAACGGGAGGGGTATGGCCTCAGGGCAGCAGATGTGGATGATGGGGGTAGCAGGAACCACTCAGAGACGGTGCGGTGTAATTCAGGGTCTTTACTGGTAACAACGATAGACCCTCCCGGAGTACTTGCTAGCGAACGGGGGCCTGGTCAGTCCTTGAGCAGATGGGATCTCCCCTGGCCAGGCGGAGTTGTAGGCCTCCCAAACTGACTGTACTCTTCTGGCTACCTTGCTAGAAGCGGATATAAGTAGCCCACGTCCCTGAGTGTACCGTGTGGTGCTCACCCGTATGGCCGGTGACTCGGGGCCTTCTAATGGCTTCCGCTCCACGATGGCGGTGCTGGTCCCACGCGTGTGACCGTGCCTTCGGGTTTCTGGGCCTGAGGACCTGAAATCCCCTGCCGGTCGGCTTCTGCTGCTGGGTCAGAGTTAGTCCCCACAGCCTCGGACGCCGGGTCCGGTAAGAAATCTTCTCAGTCAGGGCGAGCTCTGCAGCTGCCAGCCCCTGGCTTGTAGTAGTATTGCTCCCACTGAGCTTCTGCTGTTTCTTCCTATGCTGCTTCTCTGTCTCTACTCTCCTTGACTGACTAACCCTGCTTCAGCCCCGGGTTTACATAGGGGAAGTTCTTCCCCTCCCAAGACTGGGCAGGAGGTGTGGCATGCACAGGATCCCTGACCAAAGGACCTCCCACCTGCTCTCAGACATAACATTACATTACTGTGGAAACCAGACCCCTGGGGTGCCACATTGACACTCCACAACTGCTCCTTCTCTTCAGAATTCAGAAAGATTTATTTTTTTATTTTTTTATTTCCGCAGCCATGCAGTGACGCTAGGTAGGTGCAGAGCTAAAGGGAAACCCACCTCAGAAGAAAATTCTAGGGTCCTGATCACTAGAGATGAGAGCTTAAAGGGAATCTGTCACTAGGTTTTTGCCATATATTCCGAGAGCAGCATGATGTAGAGACAGAGACCCTGATTCCAGCGATGTGTCACTTTCTGGGCTGCTTGCTGGTGTTTTGATAAAATCTTTGTTTTATCAGTAGGAGGTTGTGACTAGAAGACTAGTAAACCTGCAACCAGGTATCCCTCATTTTTCAGGAGTGGTCCAAATTAAATAAAAAAGCGGTCTATAGGGCGCTAAAAGAATGAACACTAGAAGTGAAAAAAATTTTAGGACTAAAAAATAAATTTAATGAGCCCTTTCCACAAAGCGTTTCGATAGTGAACTATCTTCCTCAGGTGGTACATGGCGCGCTTTTTCTCCCTTTCTCTTTTCTCATTTTTCACAAGGTCTGTATAGCAGCCTTCTGCCTATGCACAGTGTACACAGAAAGCTGCCAATCAGTGGTGCAGCCGGTTATATGGAGCTCAGCATTCAGAGCACTGCTAGATCTGCAGTAGATAAAACTAAAATTTATCAAAACTGCAGCGAAATAAGGGACACATTTCTGGAATCAGGTTTCTGCCCTTACATCATGCAGATGGGATAGCAAAACCTGGTGGCAGATTCCATTTTAGAGCCATCGGATATTACCTTGTGACCTCTCAAAGGGGAACTTGATGTCTAGGATGGTTATTATTTCCAAACCATTACAAAATGTCATGTGTCTCTTGATGCGGTATAACTTGTATGTAATGTGTTGTATGTTAGGTCTATGAACAGTACAAGTCCTTCAGTATAGGGTTACCTGAGAAGCGTAGCCAGCATGAAGCAGGACTTGTATTATGTTTTGTCAGGGATGATTAATGTCTGAGTGCTTTATGCTGCGTTCTGCAGTCATCTCTCTGCCATCCTCCGTACACCCATCGCCGTCCTGTTCTCACACTTCTTTATTTGGCTTTTTTCTTGTGGTCGTAATATGGAGCATGTTGTATCCATAAAGCGGTCAGATTTGCCGGACCTCATGCTGTTCTGCCGAATCAGACCTAGATCATTATTGGGGGCTGGGGCACCTCCAATTCAAGATGGTAGACAAATCATGTCTTGTGAGACTGCACGCTCCAGCACCCACAATACTGGAGCATCGGTTAGGTTTACACATATCCACCTGTTGTGTTTTCTTTTGGGACACAGCAGTTTGTAGAATTGTCATCATTAATGTTTTCTTTTTTTTATCTTTCCAGTATTACTGAAATTCAGAAAGATGTGGAGTACAGACTGCCAATCACCTTTAAGAACTTCACCATCAGCATCAATATGTAAGTGACACGGGGTGCTATTGTCTTAGTTGAGAGATTACGTTGCATTTCTTGGGGTTATTAAATGTGAACCTAATGGGAATTAAAGGGATTGTCCTCTACTTTGATATTGATAACATCAGCATTGGGTATCAATATCAAATCGATGGGGTTTTGACAGCCCCCCAGAGAGGGAGCCGCATGCTCCTATTCACTTGTGAAGATGGCCCCCACTCATAGGCGGATTATAATGAGGGCAATCCGGGCGACCGCCCAGGGCCCCGAGCCTGCAGAGGGCCCGCGGCTCCGGGGCGGGGTGTCTAATGCCGGATTGCCCTCATTATATGTGCGGGCCGCCGCGGCACATACCGGTAGCAGTGGCGGGAGGGGGGGCCCGGGAGGAGGGGCCCCGTACCGCTCCCCCAGCAGCAGCCGCCGCTACTTCTTCATCGGCCGGGCCAGCACTGCAGCAGTTAACTTCCCTGTGCTGGCCCGGCCGCGTCACTGCTAGGAGACACGGCCCTGTGCGCGGCCGTGTTTCCTAGCTGTGACGTCACGCAGTGCGCGCCCGACCTGCACTGCTACTTACCACGGGAGAGGAGCAGGAGCCGGGAGGACTGGAGCCGAGCCGGGGGATGGTGAGTGAGTGTGTGTGTGTGTGTGTGTGTGTGTGTGTGTATGTATGTATGTGTGTGTGTATGTATGTGTGTGTGTATGTATGTGTGTGTGTGTGTATGTGTGTGTGTGTGTGTGTGTGTATGTGTGTGTGTGTGTATGTGTGTGTGTGTGGGCAGATGTCATTGTGTGATGTCTGTTTGTGTGATGTCTGTGTGTGTGTGTGTGTGTGTGTGTGGGCAGATGTCATTGTGTGATGTCTGTTTGTGTGTGTGGGGGGGTAGATGTCATTGTGTGATGTCTGTTTGTGTGTGTGTGTGGGCAGATGTCATTGTGTGATGTCTGTTTGTGTGATGTCTTTGTGTGTGTGTGTGGGCAGATGTCATTGTGTGATGTCTGTTTGTGTGTGTGTGTGGGTGGGTGGGCAGATGTCATTGTGTGATGTCTGTTTGTGTGTGTGTAGGCAGATGTCATTGTGTGATGTCTGTTTGTGTGTGTGGGGGCAGATGTCATTGTGTGATGTCTGTGTGTGTGTGGGGGGGGGGCAGATGTCATTGTGTGATGTCTGTTTGTGTGTGTGTGTGGGCAGATGTCATTGTGTGATGTCTGTTTGTGTGTGTGTGTGTGTGTGTGTGGGCAGATGTCATTGTGTGATGTCTGTGTGTGTGTGTGGGCAGATGTCATTGTGTGATGTCTGTTTGTGTGTGTGTGTGGGCAGATGTCATTGTGTGATGTCTGTTTGTGTGTGTGTGTGGGCAGATGTCATTGTGTGATGTTTGTGTTTGTGTGGGGGCAGATGTCATTGTGTGATGTCTGTTTGTGTGATGTGTGTGTGTGTGGGCAGATGTCATTGTGTGATGTCTGTTTGTATGTGTGTGTGTGGGGGGTAGATGTCATTGTGTGATGTCTGTTTGTGTGTGTGTGTGTGTGTGGGCAGATGTCATTGTGTGATGTCTGTTTGTGTGTGTGTGGGGGGGCAGATGTCATTGTGTGATGTCTGTGTGTGTGTGGGGGCAGATGTCATTGTGTGATGTCTGTTTGTGTGTGTGTATGTTTGTGTGTGTGTGTGTGTGTGTATGGACAGATGTCATTGTATGATGTCTGTTTGTATGTGTGTGTGTGTGTGTGTGTGTGTGGGCAGATGTCATTGTGTGATGTCTGTTTGTGTGTGTGTGGGCAGATGTCATTGTGTGATGTCTGTTTGTATGTGTGTGTGTGTGTGTGTGGGCATATGTCATTGTGTGATGTCTGTTTGTGTGTGTGTGTGTGGGCAGATGTCATTGTGTGATGTCTGTTTGTGTGTGTGTGTGTAGGCAGATGTCATTGTGTGATGTCTGTTTGTGTGTGTGTGTGTGTGTGTAGGCAGATGTCATTGTGTGATGTCTGTTTGTGTGTGTATGTGTGTGTGCATGTGTGTGTGTGTGTAGGCAGATGTCATTGTGTGATGTCTGTTTGTGTGTGTGTGGGCAGATGTCATTGTGTGATGTCTGTTTGTATGTGTGTATGGGCAGATATCATTGTGTCATGTCTGTTTATATGTATTTTTGTGTTTCAAATGTGTTTATGCGTGTATGTATATGTCTGTATATGTTTGTGTGTGTGACTGCGTGCGGCCTACTGCTGAGTATAGTTGGCGCCGTGCGGCCTCCTGCTGTATCTGGGGGGGCGCCGTGCGGCCCCCCGCTGTGTACAGATGGCTACATGCGGCCCCCCGCTGTGTATAGATGGCTACGTGCGGCCCCCCGCTATGTATAGATGGCGCCGTGCGGCCCCCCGCCATGTATTGATGGCGCAGTGCGGCCCCCTGCTGTGTAGAGATGGCGCCGTGCGGCTCCCCGCTGTGTATAGATGGCGCCGTGCGGCCTCCCGCTGAGTATAGATGGCGCTGTGCGGCCACCTGCTGTCTCTGGGGGGGGCGCCGTGCGGCCTCCCGCTGTGTATAGATGGCTACGTGCGGCCTCCCGCTGAGTATAGATGGCGCTGTGCGGCCTCCTGCTGTCTCTGGGGAGGGCGCCGCGAGGCCTCCCGCTGTGTATAGATGGCTACGTGCGGCCTCCCGCTGAGTATAGATGGCGCTGTGCGGCCCCCTGCAGTCTCTGGGGGGGGGCGCCGTGCGGCCTCCTGCTGTGTATAGATGGCTACATGCGGTCTCCCGCTGAGTATAGATGTCGCCGTGCGGCCTCCTGCTGTGTATAGATGGCTACGTGCGGTCTCCCGCTGAGTATAGATGGAGCTGTGCGGCCTCCTGCTGTCTCTGGGGGGAGCGCCGTGCGGCATCTATACTCAGCAGGAGGCCGCACGTAGCCATCTATACACGTATACTCAGCAGGAGGCCGCACGTAGCCATCTATACGGCGCCATCTATACACAGCGGGAGGCCGCACGGCGCCATCTATACACAGCGGGAGGCCGCACAGCGCCATCTATACACAGCGGGAGGCCGCACGGCGCCATCTATACACAGCGGGAGTCTCAGTGCTTTGCAAGAGCAGTCAATAAATTCTGCTTGACTAATTCTGAGCACCATAAAGTCTGGTTCGCTTCTAACCTGCTGTCTTCATTTTCAGCTTGCTGAATTCTAACTCATTTACTGTCATTCGAGACGATGCCTTTGCTGGTCTCTTTCACCTTGAATACCTGTAAGTGCTCCACTTAATGTCATATTTTTGATTCTGCTCTTCTTCATCTTTTGGCATGTGCAATTGTATGAGCAAGTATTCATATGAATTTATGACCTACTTAAACCTTCGAGGACCTTAAATTTTATTCAATCAAATTTTTTTCCAGTTTAAAACTATGGGACATATATGTGCCTTTGTCCTCAAAGGGTTTTTAAAGGGGCTGCAAACATAAATACGAAAAAAAATAATTCAATTAGTGCTTTTTGTGTTCATTTAATTTTTATTTGAAGTCCATTTTTTTATATACCTTGAAATTAAGCCCTACCCCATGGAATGAAGCCCTACCTACATGACATCTGAGAGCTACATGGATCCCGCTTGTGAGGTTCCTGTCCGTCACTACTATTCAGTTTTAGGGTCCACTCACTAAGCCATATATTCTCTCATGCAAGAGAATAGGGCCAATTATGCTAATGACACTGGGCTCAAACTCTGTCAGAGCTTCAACTGAGTGTGATCCGATTCTCTCGCAGCACAGATATGGAGAAGATGGAGAACTTAATTTCTCCATCTTCTCCATAGTCTCTGTGAGTGTTCATCGGACTGCACTTGGATGACATCCGAGTGCAGTCTAATGTTTTACGTGCACCCATAGACTTGTATGGGTGCACATGGTCCGAATATCGAATGAGATTATTTTCTCATGCCAATAATCGCACTGTCCCATAGTATAACATAGGGCCGAGTCCTATCCGATAAAACATCACATAGCATTCGGCCGTGTTATACGACAGTGTGAGCGAGCCCTTAGAGTCAAGGAATATTTACATGCAGATGATGATATTACTCTCCAAGTGCATATTTTTTTAGGCGAGTTCATAGTAAATGCTTTGCCTTTTTGACATGTGATCAACTAAAGAACAAGAAAGATTTAGGACCTCGCCTATAGAGAAAGGGAAAATAGTTTGGAGGACTTGCATGTCCTTTTTTATTTATTATGAGAAAATCATAAAAGATCCCGTTTTTTAACCATGCTGTGACTTTCTGCTGAGGGAGAGGGAGAGAGCTGCCCTATTCAGAGTTTGTAATAAGACCTGCTGACAAAAGTGTTGAAGATACAGTCTAATGTGAATTAACAATGAAAAAAAGTTAATTTCACAAATGGCTTGTATTTTTTTTAATACAAACTTTTTTGTCTTTACAGCTCCTTTAAAGGGAATCTGTCATCAGGTTTTTGCCACCTAATCTGAGAGCAGCATAATGTAGGGTTAGAGGCACTGATTCCAGTAATGTGTCACTTACTGGGCTGCTTAGTGTTGTTTTGATAAAATCATTGATTTGTCAGAAGGTAATTATTACTAGATGACTAGTAAGTTCTGTAGGACCCCACCCCCATCACTGATCAGTAGATTTCTGTGTACACTGAGCATGGGCAGAAAGCTGCCAATCAGTGGTGTGGGCGGGGCTATACAGAGCGCAGCATTCAGAGAGCTGCTAGATCTGCAGCAGATAAAACGGTGATTTTCTCAAAATGACAACAAGCAGCTGAAAAAGTGACACATCGCTGGAATCAGGGTATCTGCCCAAATATTGTGCTGCTCTCAGATGAGGCAGTACAATTAATATTATGCCAAATTAATTTCCCGTGAACTATCACATGATCTATCACAGGGGATCATGTGACATGTCACGTGATAAATCAGGTGTGGGGGGGGGGCGCGCCTTCTAAACTGCCCCGGGCCCTTACTACTCTTAATCCACCCCTGCCCCCACTGATTCCATATTAATGACCTATCCAATGGGTAAGTGATCAATATCAAGGTAGTCGGCAACCCCTTAAAGAAAGCAGACCATATTAGGTACTTCTAGAATATCTTTGTCCCATGCTGTTGATAGACCCCACCGCGTGTAATCGGTACCCTACAATGACTTGTCATCCATAGTCATGTCTTGTAGCACTGGAGCCATTAAATGATGTTGCTTGGCGGCTCATGACGTCACTATAGATGATGTGTATTAATGCAAGTTGTTTAATTGCTACTAATAAGAAATCACTTTAAATCAATATGGAGGCTTATAGGGTCCTCTCAGCTTCCTTTTACATATGGAAGTAGTCGTAGAACAGTATCGTCGATTGTCCCTCCCCAGAAAAATTATCCTTTTTTTTTTTGCAGAGCTCCGATGTGCCAGTCAAAAGGAAATGGAGTGTCTGCAGATTGGTGTGGGAGTGCAGAGGGGCGTGTCCGTGCACTTGAAAGGAGCTGTCTAAGTGCAGTGATACGCCCCAGTGCACTTCCAGACGGATTTGCATATGTTTTCCACACTAGATTTGTCATGATGGACTCATCAGATCTCTTATAACACCATTACGATCATATGTCAAGGTGCTGACGTCCCTTTATGCCTTACGCTACGTGCCACCTAAATGGATTTTCCATTGAGATGAGATGAGGCTGTTGGGTATTTTCCCCGGACCTGTCACGTTTCTGTAGGCTGCAGTCATGTATCCCGCGTCTTGCTCTAATACTTTGTTTTTATTGCAGTTTACTTCCGCCACAATTTCCTCAAGACAAACCTCTCATCACAGTCTTTCCACCGATAAGACATCACCTGGTGGACAAGCAAGGCCCCAATGTCACCTGTCCTTTACTACATAATGTAAGGAGACTTGGGAGATTTTGAGCACTGGACTTAGGAATGTTGTAATTTAACCTTTCAATGACTGAGGTGTTTTTGTTTTTATAAAGTGGATCTGTGTGGTCTCCTGACACGTCTGTTTTAGTAATCTTATAAACCCTATAAAATCACAAATGTGCAGAATTTGTGTTTCAGACCACTGTGCAGTGCCTTTGAAGGCTATGTTCACACATCGCGTTTTTTTCAGCATTTTTTTAATGCAAATTTTCAGCTGTGTTTTACAGTACAAGCAAAGTCTATGAGATTTCAGAAATCTCATGCTCACACCCTGGTTTTTGTATGATCAGTATTTTGTGATTTGCATTGTTTTTTGCTGAATAGAGCACGTCACTTCTTTCAGTGTATTTCACCCATTGAAAGTAATGTGTAGTGAAAAAACGCCTAGTGTGAACATAGCCTTACATCTAATTGACAATGGGGTGTTACCTTACTCCTTGTCCATGTCTAATCAGTTTGGACAGTAGGCATAATCACTACGACCAGGGGCCTGGCAGTGGCCAGTTGTCAATGTATCCACACATTTCCAGAAGATTGACACAACGCAGAGGACCTGGGAAGAAGAGATGCCACGGTATTGTTAGTTCATAGGGAATACACCTCTTTATTTTGGTAGATGAGGTCTTTGTCAAACACATCTTCAGCAGAGGAGAACGAAATGAAAGGATTAATGTATGTGTTAATGACCCAGTTCTGCGTGTGCTCTACGTAAAATGTGGCTGCAGATGGCTGTGCTGCATCGACACGTGAGGTTTGGGAGCCACCTTACATCTAATGGGTGGGGGTCTTACATTGAGGTCCCCACTTCAGACATTTCTGATATTTCCAGTGAATTTTCCAAGGAAGTTTCAGATAAAAATACCATAAGAAAATGTGGTCAACCTTGTTTTAGTTTTTTTTTTTAATATATAAGATTTTTAGTTATAGTCTTTGTTATGTTCACATAGAAGACCGGTGGGTTTTTTCTTTTTTAGGAACAAAGTATATACAGTGGGGAAAGTAAGTATTGGATACACTGACGATTTTGCAAGTTTTCCCACCTACAAAGAATGGAGAGGGCTGTAATTTTTATCGTAGGTACACTTCACCTGTGAGAGACAGAATCTAAAAATAAAAAACAGAAAATAACATTTTATAATTTTTACATACTTATTTCATGCAATTATGCAAATTAATTATTTGATACAATAGAAAAACAGATCTTAATATTTGGTGCGGAAACCTTTGTTTGCAATTACAGAGGTCAGACGTTTCCTGTAGTTCTTGACCAAGTTTGCAGACACTGCAGCAGGAATTTTGGACCACTCCTCCATACAGATCTTCTCCAGATCTTTCAAGTTTCGGGACTGTTGCTGGGTGCAGTTGTCCTGTCCCCTTTGCAGGAAAGCACCCCCAAAGTATAAGGTTTCCCCAGCATGCTTCTCAGTTGGGATGGTGTTCTTGGGGTTGTACTCATCCTTCTTCTTTCTCCAAACACGTCAAGTGGAGTTGATACCAAAAAGTCCTATTTTGGTCTCATCTGACCACATGACCCTCTCCCATGCCTCCTCTGGATCACCCAGATGGTCAATGGCGAACTTCAAACGGGCCTGGACATGTGCTGGCGTGAGCAGGGGACCTTGCGTGCCCTGCAGGAGTTTAATCCATGACGGCATAGTGTGTTACTAATGGTAATGTTTGAGACTGTAGTCTCGGCTCTCTTCAGGTCATTGACCAGGTCCTCCTGTGTAGTTCTGGGCTGATTCCTGACCTTTCTCAGAATCATCCTTATCCCACGGGTCGAGATCTTGCATGGAGCCCCAGACCGAGGAAGATTGACAGTCATCTTGTGTTTCTTCCGTTTTCTAATAATTGTGCCAACAGTTGTTGCTTTCTCACCAAGCTGCTTGCATATTGTCCTGTAGCCAATCCCAGCCTGGAGCAGGTCTACAATTTTGTCCCTGGTGTCCTTAGATAGCTCTTTGGTCTTAACCATGGTGGATAGGTTGGAGTGTGATTGATTGAGTGTGTGGACAGGTGTCTTTTATACAGGTAACGAGTTCAAACAGGTACAATAAATACAGGTGAGGAGTGCAGAGTAGGAGGGCTTCTGAAAGAAAAACTAACAGGTCTGTGAGAGCGAGATTTCTTGCTGGTTGGTAGGTGATCAAATACTTATTTCATGCAATGAAATGCGATTTAATTATTTAAAAATCATACAATGTGATTTTTTTTTTGGATTTTATTTTTAGATTCTGTCTCTCACAGTTGAAGTGTACCTATGATAAAAATGACAGACCTCTCCATTCTTTGTAGGTGGGAAAGCTTGCAAAATCGGCAGTGTATCAAATACTTATTTTCCCTACTGCGGGCGTGTATGTATATATATATGTGTGTGTGTGTGTGTGTGTGTATGTACAGTACAGACCAAAAGTTTGGACACACCTCATTTAAAGATTTTTTATGTATTTTCATGACTATGAAAATTGTACATTCACACTGAAGGCATCAAAACTATGAATTAACACATGTGGAAATATATACTTAACAAAAAAGTGTGAAACAACTGAAAATATGTCTTATATTCTAGGTTCTTCAAAGTAGCCACCTTTTGCTTTGATGACTGCTTTGCACACTCTTGGCATTCTCTTGATGCGCTTCAAGTGGTAGTCACCGGAAATGGTCTTCCAACAATCTTGAAGGAGTTCCCGGAGATGCTTAGCACTTGTAGGCCCTTTTGCCTTCACTCGGCGGTCCAGCTCACCCCAAACCATCTCGATTGGGTTCAGGTCTGGTGACTGTGGAGGCCAGGTCATCTGGCGTAGCACCCCATCACTCGCCTTCTTGGTCAAATAGCCCTTACACAGCCTGGAGGTGTGTTTGGGGTCATTGTCCTTTTGAAAAATAATTGATGGTCCAACTAAACGCAAACCGGATGGAATAGCATGCCGCTGCCAGATGCTGTGGTAGCCATGCTGGTTCAGTATGCCTTCAATTTTGAATAAATCTCCAACAGTGTCACCAGCAAAGCACCCCCACACCATCACTCCTCCTCCTCCATGCTTCACTGTGTGAACCAGGCATGTAGAGTCCATCCGTTCACCTTTTATGCATCGCACAAAGACACGGTGGTTGGAACCAAAGATCTCAAATTTGGACTCATCAGACCAAAGCACAGATTTCCACTGGTCTAATGTCCATTCCTTGTGTTCTTTAGCCCAAACAAGTCTCTTCTGCTTGTTGCCTGTCCTTAGCAGTGGTTTCCCAGCAGCTATTTTACCATGAAGGCCTGCTGCACAAAGTCTCCTCTTAACAGTTGTTGAAGAGATGTTTCTGCTGCTAGAACTCTGTGTGGCATTGACCTGGTCTCTAATCTGAGCTGCTGTTAACCTGCGATTTCTGAGGCTGGTGACTCGGATAAACTTATCCTCAGAAGCAGAGGTGACTCTTGGTCTTCCTTTCCTGGGGCAGTCCTCATGTGAGACAGTTTCTTTGTAGCGCTTGATGGTTTTTGCAACTGCACTTGGGGACGCTTTCAAAGTTTTCACAATTTTTCGGACTGACTGACCTTCATTTCTTAAAGTAATGATGGCCACTCGTTTTTCTTTACTTAGAATTTGTATGATGGCAAGAAAAAAGCATCTAACAGTCTATTCAGTAGGACTATCAGCTGTGTATCCACCAGACTTCTGCACAACACAAGTGATGGTCCCAACCCCATTTATAAGGCAAGAAATCCCACTTATTAAACCTGACTGGGCACACCTGTGAAGTGAAAACCATTTCCGGTGACTACCTCTTGAAGCTCATCAAGAGAATGCCAAGAGTGTGCAAAGCAGCCATCAAAGCAAAAGGTGGCTACTTTGAAGAACCTAGAATATAAGACATATTTTCAGTTGTTTCACACGTTTTTGTTAAGTATATAATTCCACATGTGTTAATTCATAGTTTTGATGCCTTCAGTGTGAATGTACAATTTTCTTAGTCATGAAAATACAGATAAATCTTTAAATGAGAAGGTGTGTCCACCTTTTGGTCTGTACTGTATATATACACTGCTCAAAAAAATAAAGGGAACACTTAAACAACAGAATATAACTCCAAGTGCATCAAACTGTCCACTTAGGAAATGACACTGATTGACAATCAATTTCACATGCTGTTGTGCAAATGGAATAGACAATAGATGGAAATTATTGGCAATTATCAAGACACCCTCAAAGGATTGATTCTGCAGGTGGGGACCACAGACCACATCTCAGTACCAATGCTTTCTGGCAGATGTTTTGGTCACTTTTGAATGTTGGTTATGCTTTCACACTCGTGGTAGCATGAGACGGACTCTACAACCCACAGAAGTTGCTCAGGTAGTGCAGCTCATCCAGGATGGCACATCAGTGCGAGCTGTGGCAAGAAGGTTTGCTGTGTCTGTCAGCGTAGTGTCCAGAGGCTGGAGGTGCTACCAGGAGACAGGCCAGTACACCAGGAGACAAGGAGGGGGCCGTAGGAGGGCAACAATCCAGCAGCAGTACCGCTACCTCCGCCTTTGTGCAAGGAGGAACAGGGGGAGCACTGACAGAGCCCTGCAAAATGACCTCCAGCAGGCCACAAATGTTCATGTGTCTGCACAAACGGTTAGAAACCGACTCCATGAGGGTGGTATGAAGGCCCGACGTCCACAGATGGGGGTTGTGATCACATCCGAACATTGTGCAGGACGCTTGGCATTTGCCACAGAACACCAGGATTGGCAAAGTCGCCACTGGCGCCCTGTGCTCTTCACAGATGAAAGCAGGTTCACACTGAGCACATGTGACAGACATGACAGAGTCTGGAGACGCCGCGGAGAGCGATCTGCTGCCTGCAACATCCTTCAGCATGACCGGTTTGGCAGTGGGTCAGTAATGGTGTGGAGTGGCATTTCTTTGGAGGGCCGCACAGCCCTCCATGTGCTCGCCAGACGTAGCCTGACTGCCATTAGGTACCGAGATGAGATCCTCAGACCCCTTGTGAGACCATATGCTGGTGCGGTTGGCCCTGGGTTCCTCCTAATGCAGGACAATGCCAGACCTCATGTGGCTGGAGTGTGTCAGCAGTTCCTGCAAGATGAAGGCATTGAAGCTATGGACTGTCCCACCCGTTCCCCAGACCTGAATCCGATTGAGCACATCTGGGACATCATGTCTCGCTCCATCCACCAACGTCACGTTGCACCATAGACTTTCCAGAAGTTGGCGGATGATTTAGTCCAGGTCTGGGAGGAGATCCCACAGGAGACCACCTCATCAGGAGCATGCCCAGGCGTTGTAGGGAGGTCATACAGGCACGTGGAGGCCGCACACAATACTGAACCTCATTTTGACTTGTTTTAAGGACATTACATCAAAGTTGGATCAGCCTGTAGTGTGTTTTTCCACTTTAATTTTGGGGGTGGCTCCAAATCCAGGCCTCCATTAGTTAATAAATTTGATTTCCATTGATGATTTTTATGTGATTTTGTTGTCAGCACATTCAGCTTTGTACAGAACAAAGTATTCAATGAGAATATTTCATTCATTCAGATCTAGGATGTGTTATTTGAGTGTTCCCTTTATTTTTTTGAGCAGTGTATGTATATGTGTGTGTATATATATAATTTTTTTAAATTTTTTTCAATACATATTTCACTTTGGAGCTGACATAAGTCATGGACATGGGCTCTGTATCATGATATGTCTCCAATTTAGCAAATCTAGATCATGAAAGTAACTCTGTGACCTGCCATGTTGTCACCCTGAGTAATATGCTATAGGTATCATTACTGAGTCATATAGTGATGAAGTGATTGACAGTTGCTCCTGCTTTCTATCGAGCGTCTCTCCTGCTCTCTCTCTCGAGCGTCTCTCCTGCTCTCTCTCTCGAGCGTCTCTCCTGCTCTCTCTCTCGAGCGTCTCTCCTGCTCTCTCTCTCTCGAGCGTCTCTCCTGCTCTCTCTCGAGCGTCTCTCCTGCTCTCTCTCTCGAGCGTCTCTCCTGCTCTCTCTCTCGAGCGTCTCTCCTGCTCTCTCTCGAGCGTCTCTCCTGCTCTCTCTCTCGAGCTTCTCTCCTGCTCTCTCTCTCGAGCTTCTCTCCTGCTCTTTCTCTCGAGCGTCTCTCTCTCTCTTGCATCTCTCCTGCTCTCTCTCTCTCGAGCGTCTCTCCTGCTCTCTCTCTCGAGCGTCTCTCCTGCTCTCTCTCGAGCGTCTCTCCTGCTCTCTCTCTCGAGCTTCTCTCCTGCTCTCTCTCTCGAGCTTCTCTCCTGCTCAATCTCTCGAGCGTCTCTCTCTCTCTCGAGCGTCTCTCCTGCTCTCTCTCTCTTGAGCGTCTCTCCTGCTCTCTCTCTCTCGAGCGTCTCTCTCTCTCTAGCATCTCTCCTGCTCTCTCTCTCTCGAGCATCTCTCCTGCTCTCTCTCTCTCGAGCGTCTCTCCTGCTCTCTCTCTCGAGCGTCTCTCCTGCTCTCTCTCTCTCTCGAGCGTCTCTCCTGCTCTCTCTCTCGAGCGTCTCTCCTGCTCTCTCTCTCGAGCGTCTCTCTTGCTCTCTCTCTCGAGCGTCTCTCCTGCTCTCTCTCTCGAGCGTCTCTCCTGCTCTCTCTCTCGAACGTTTCTCCTGCTCTCTCTCTCGAGCGTCTCTCCTGCTCTCTCTCTCTCGAGCGTCTCTCCTGCTCTCTCTCGAGCGTCTCTCCTGCTCTCTCTCTCGAGCGTCTCTCCTGCTCTCTCTCTCTCAAGCGTCTCTCCTGCTCTCTCTCTCTCGAGCGTCTCTCCTGCTCTCTCTCTCTCGAGCGTCTCTCCTGCTCTCTCTCGAGCGTCTCTCCTGCTCTCTCTCTCGAGCGTCTCTCCTGCTCTCTCTCTCTCGAGCGTCTTTCTAGCGTCTCTCCTGCTCTCTCTCTCGAGCGTCTCTCCTGCTCTCTCTCGAGCGTCTCTCCTGCTCTCTCTCTCTCGAGCGTCTCTCCTGCTCTCTCTCTCTCGAGCGTCTCTCCTGCTCTCTCTCTCTAGCGTCTCTCCTGCTCTCTCTCGAGCGTCTCACCTGCTCTCTCTCTCGAGCGTCTCTCCTGCTCTCTCTCTCGAGCGTCTCTCCTGATCTTGAGCGTCTCTCCTGCTCTCTCTCTCTCTCTCGAGCGTCTCTCCTGCTCTCTCTCTCTCGAGCATCTTTCTAGCGTCTCTCCTGCTCTCTCTCTCGAGCGTCTCTCCTGCTCTCTCTCTCGAGCGTCTCTCCTGCTCTCTCTCTCGAGCGTCTCTCCTGCTCTCTCTCTTGAGCGTCTCTCCTGCTCTCTCTCTCTCGAGCGTCTCTCCTGATCTCGAGCATCTCTCCTGCTCTCTCTCTCTCTCGAGCGTCTTTCTAGCGTCTCTCCTGCTCTCTCTCTCTCGAGCGTCTTTCTAACGTCTCTCCTGCTCTCTCCAGCCCTTGTCTGCTTGATCGCTGATACTGCCATACTTTGTGGTCTGTATACACTGTGTTCCAAATTATTATGCAAATATTATTTTCTCAGATTTTCCCAAATTACCTATATGAATTGCAGTCATTGTAATTTTCCAGTCAAATAACTATTAGAGTACAATTGAAAGGTTTTTGTACAAACTGCCTATGATAACAGTATATTTAAAAAAATAAAACACTCAAACTGCACTCAAAATGCATGTTCCAAATTATTATGCACAGCAGAGTTTTCAACCTTTTAATTTTAATAAAGAACAAAAAAATGGTCTTTTTTGAAATTATAAGCATTAGCAGGTTATTACACACTGAAATCAAACAGTTTTCAACTCAAAACTTTATTCTAGGTGATGTTACATTTGCACATAGGACCGCTTGTTCGAAAGGAGCTTCTGAACTCTCTCGTCCATTGAATTTGTCAGGTTTTGGATGGTTTCTGCTTCAATTGTTTTGCATGAGGACAGAATACCCTCCCAGAGCTGTTGCTTAGATGTGAACTGCCTCCCGCCATCATAGACACTCCTTTTGATGATGCTCCAGAGGTTCTCAATGGGGTTGAGGTCAGGGGAGCATGGGGGCCACACCATAAGTTTGTCCCCTTTTATGCCCATAGCAGCCAGAGATGCAGATGTGTTATGTGCAGCATGAGACGGGGCATTATCATGCATGAAAATGATCTTGCTGCGGAATGCACGGTTCTTCTTCTTGAACCATGGAAGCAAGTGCTGTTTGAGAAACTCAACATACATTATGGAGTTCATCTTTACCCCTTCAGGGATCCTAAAAGGGCCGACAATCTCTCTCCCCATGATTCCAGCCCAAAACATTACTCCACCTCCTCCTTGTTGGCGCTGTAGCCGTGTTTGCATGGGGTGTCCATCAACCAGCCATCCTCCACTCCATCCATCTGGACCATCAAGATCATTTCATGCATGATAATGCACCGTCTCATGATGCACATAACACATCTGCATCTCTGGCTGCTATGGGCATAAAAGGGGACAAACTTATGGTGTGGCCCCCATGCTCCCCTGACCTCAACCCCATTCAAAACCTCTGGAGCATCATCAAAAGGAGTGTCTATGATGGCGGGAGGCAGTTCACATCTAAGCAACAGCTCTGGGAGGGTATTCTGTCCTCATGCACAACAATTAAAGCAGAAACCATCCAAAACCTGACAAATTCAATGGACGAGAGAGTTCAGAAGCTCCTTTCGAACAAGGGGTCCTATGTGCAAATGTAACATCACCTAGAATAAAGTTTTGAGTTGAAAACTGTTTGATTTCAGTTTGTAATAACCTGCTAATGCTTAGAATTTCAAAAATGACCATTTTTTTGTTCTTTATTAAAATGAAAAGGTTGAAAACTCTGCTGTGCATAATAATTTGGAACATGCATTTTGAGTGCAGTTTGAGTTTTTTATTTTTTAAAAAATATACTGTTATCATAGGCAGTTTGTACAAAAACCGTTCAATTGTACTCTAATAGTTATTGACTGGAAAATTACAATGACTGCAATTCATATAGGTAATTTGGGAAAATCTGAGAAAATATTATTTGCATAATAATTTGGAACACAGTGTATATGTACAATTTTAATATGATCAATAAAAATATGTAAATATATTATATATATACACACACTGCTCAAAAAATAAAGGGAACACTTAAACATCACAACTCCAAGTCAATAACACTTCTGTGAAATCTACCTGTCCAGTTATGAAGCAACACGGATTGTGAATCAATTTCTCCTGCTGTTGTGCAAATGGAGCAGACAACTGGTAGAAATGATAGGCAATTAGCCAGATACCCCCTATAAAGGAGTGGTTCTGCAGGTGGTGACCACAGACCATTTCTCTGTTCTCATTCTTTTTGGCTGATGTTTTGGTCACTTTTTCATTTTGCCATTGCTCTCACCCCTAGAGGTACATTAGCATTAGGCAGTGTCTACAGTACAACCCACAGAAGTTGCTCAGGTAGTGCCGTTCATCCAGGATGGCACATCAGTGCGAGATGTGGCAAGAAGTGTAGCTGTGTCTGTCAGCACAGCGTCCAGAGCATGGAGCAGATACCAGGAGATGTGCAGGGAGCCATAGGAGGGCAACAACCCAGCAACAGGACCGTTACCTCCTCCTTTGTGCAAGGAGGAACAGGAGGAGCACTGCCAGAGCCCTGCTAAATGACCTCCAGCTGGCCACAAATGTGCATGTGTCTGCACAAACGGTTAGAAACCGACTCCATGAGGGTGGTATGAGGGCCCGATGTCCACAGATGGGGGTTGTGCTCACAGCCCAACACCGAGCAGGACGCTTGACATTTGCCACAGAACACCAGGATTGGCAAAGTCGCCACTGGTGCCCTCTGCTCTTCACAGATGAAAGCTCAGTATTGTGTGTGGCCTCCATGTGCCTGTATGACCTCCCTACAACGCCTGGGCATGCTCCTGATGAGGTTGCGGATGGTCTCCTGTGGGATCTCCTCCCAGACCTAGACTAAAGCATCAGCCAACTCCTGAACAGTCAGTGGTGCAACGCGACGTTGGTGGATGTGACTCGCCCCCTGGGCCGTGGGGTACTCGGATCCGGGCAGTAGGGGAACGATGGGAGTAGTAGTGGCAACCCGGTTTCGTGGCTCAGGGTGGTCAGGCCAGTGGTAGTCCGTTATGTGCTGATGTTTATGTCCGACTACGCCACCCGTGGATTTGCGGTTATTAGGAACCGCCGCTGCATGCCGACCGCTGGGGCTGATGAGGTGTGCAGCTAGGGTAGTGTGACTCCCCACGGGAAGAGTGCGGCCCCAGGGCAGTATAGTGGATGGTGGGAGTGATGGTGGTGAGAGTCCCAGTGCTGATAGTGCTGGAGAAGCAAGGAGCACACAGACAACAGGTTGCAGTCCAGGGTCTTTACTAGAACAGGTAAATTGACCCATAAACAGTCCCGGCTAGGAGGGGGACCTGGATGTCTGAGAGCAACGGGGAAATTGGCCCTGGTCAGGGTGAGGGTGTAGGCCTACCGTGCTTTCTGCGCTCCTTCTGGCTATCTCCTCCTGATAGGGTAACAGCCCACGTTTCCAAGCTTTCCGTGTATTCTCGCCTGTATGGCCTTCGACGTGGGTTCCTTTCTGCTCCCAGCCTTGTACGGCTTTACTGGTACCTTCTGTTGTGGCAGGGCCTCCAGGCTTCTTAGGCCAAGGAATATACAGTCCCCTGCGGACTGGTTCTCTGCTGGGGGATGTGGAATCCTCTCAGCCTCAGACACCAAAGTCTGGTAAATTAAGTCCTCTTTCTGCCAAGACAGGCTCTCTTCGCCTCTTGTCTCTGGCTTGTGGCTCTCCTCCTGCCACACTTCCTCTTAGGTGCAGTGCAACTGTCTGTCCCTGTTCTGCTCTGGGACAAGTCTCAATGCTGAGACAGGCCATCCAGTTCTCTCTAACCCTGCCCCCAGCACCAGCTTTTATAGGGGCAGCCTGCTCCCCCTACTGGCCTGAGACAGGAGGCATTGCATGCTAATGTTCCCCTGACTAGAGAACCTCCCCCTTGCTCTCAGACACAGCTTTAATACATTTTGTGGCATCCAGGCCAGGGTGACACATTCCCCCCTAGTGAAATTTAGTACTCCGGGACTAAACAATAAACAAAGACAATAAAACATTAATAGACATTAATAGACAGACGACGCACAAATTGAGTTCTTAAGGTCACAGTGTGGCCTGTGACCGGGTGTCCATATCACCAATACAACGGGGAGCCTTAACCAGGTGGGGGTCTGTCCTACCCCAAGTCCTTCACAGTCTTAGTTCATTCCTTGGTTAGGCTCCGAACGCAGTCCATACCAGGTCCCGGTTATAAAAAGTCCATAACCTGTGAGTCCTTACAGTAACTGCAAGAAACTGAAACACGGAATTACCAAACATGCATGTAACTTTGCAAACAATTCAACATTTGGCAACAAGGTTATTTACAATTTTAGTGCGCTCTATATTCTCCAGCGAGCGGGTATCAGCCCCTTTGTGCTCCTGGTTGACCTACGTAGCCCACTGTCTGGTGGTGGACCAACCTGGCTTTCCCCACTAGCGTTAGGGGTACAGCTACCAGCTGGGTGTACAGGTAGGGAAGGCAGCTGTCTGCGGGTCCTTTGGCTTACCGCAGGCATGGCAGGCTCACTGTCAGCAGAGGGTTGACTCTCCTGGGCTGCTGGTACAGGCTCTTCTGCCTCTGGAACCGCTTGCTCCTCTTCACCTTCCAGCTCTGGTGTTGGTTGTTGCTGTGCCGGTTGCAGGAAATGCAGGACGGGTACCACTATGGCATCATTTATGCGAGTCCAGGACTGAGGGAACTCTCCGAGAACGGTGCTGATCATTTCTTCCTTGTCCTCTGCGGGTTCAAGGTCACTCTGATCCTCTTCTGCACTACGGAGTTGCTCGGGGCATCTTTTGAGATGGTCTCTGGAGACGGTACTAGTGGTTTCTCCTCCGTCCTTGGTGATCACGCACACCTTCGGGTTGTCGTGATCAGACTGCAGTACGGTGTAGGGTTCCCTTTCCCACTGGTCGTCCAACTTGTGAAGCCTTCTTTTTCGCTTTAGGACTTGCTCACCAGGTTCTAGGGGACCAGCAGGGGCGTGTTGGTTGAAGAGTTTTTCTTGCCTCTCTCTCACCTGGGCCAGGCTCTTCTCCACAGTCTACTGCACCTTCTTGTACTGCAGTTGCCTTTCCGTATCCCAGTCCGCATCCGGGGAGGTGTCCTCAGGCGTTAGGACTCCCATCTCCAGGTCTATAGGCAGCTTACCCGGTCTGGGTCGCATCAGGTAAGCCGGGGTGCAGTTGGTAGCATTCACCGGAATATGATTGTATAAGTCTATCAGGTCCGGCAGTTTTTCTGGCCACAGGCTGCGCTCCTCCAGGGGCAACGTCTTCAGGAGATCAATGACTATATTGTTCATCTTCTCACACATCCCGTTGGTTTGTGGGTGGTAAGGCGTTGTCCGAATCTTCTTACAGCCATAGAGGTTGCCGAACTCCTGGAAGATTTCAGCCTCGAACGCTGGACCCTGGTCTGTCAGGACCTGTTCCGGATACCCGTGTGGACGGCAGAAATATTGCTGGAAGGCTCTGGCCGCTGTTTGGGCTGTCAAGTCTTTTACTGGGACCACCACTAGAAAACGGGAATAGTGGTCCACGATTGTCAGGGCATAGATGTATCCTGACCGGCTGGGAGCCAATTTGACATGGTCCAGAGCTACCAGCTCAAGAGGCTGCGTGGTGACGATGGGCCTCAAGGGTGTCTTCTGGCTGGTGCAGTCCTTCCTCCTTAGGTGACAAGGGCCACAGTCTCTGCACCATTTTTCTACAGCTCCTCTCATGCCGACCCAAAAGAACCTTCCTCTTAGTAGGAACTCCAGTTTCTTCCAACCGAACCGATGTGTCCCGCTCTGTCATGGTAAGCCCCCAGGACCATAGCTGCATCCCGCCTTGGGACCACGACTTGCCAGGTCAGCTCGTGCGTCCGGTGGTTGACAATCCTTCTGCACAACTTGCCTTTGTAGAGGAACAGCTTGCTCTTCTCTTTCCATAGCTGCTTGGCTTCCTCTGGAGCATCCGGATCTATGCGGGCATCTTCCTGGGTCAGCAGATCTTTCACCAGGCGGATGGCAGGGTCACTATCTTGGGTCTCGGCCCAGCTGTGTTGAGGTAGGGGATTTATCATCACGGTTGTTAGATCCTCCTCCTTCACGCGGTGGGAGTATTGAGCAGCTCCATACCGGTGAAACGCGGGGAGTTCTACCTCCTCCAGCTCTTCTGGGTCTTCGTCACCTTCAGATAAGTGAGGCATCCTCGATAGGGCGTCAGCGTTGGCATTGGTTTTGCCGGCCCGGTACTTGATCAGTCATAGTTGGAGAGACGGGCCATCCACCGCTGTTCTAGGGCACCCAGTCTTGCATTGTCCAGGTGTGTCAACGGGTTGTTGTCCGTGTACACGGTGAACTTTGCGGAGGCCAGGTAATGCTTGAAGCGTTCCGTCACGGCCCACACCACCGCCAAGAATTCTAGCTTGAAGGAGCTGTAATTCTCCGGGTTCCTCTTGGTGGGTCTCAGCTTCCGGCTGGCGTACGCGATCACCCTTTCTCTGCCCTGTTGGTTTTGGGACAGTACGGCTCCCAGTCCCACATTACTGGCATCTGTGTGGAGAATGAAAGGCTGGCCATAATCAGGGTAGGCCAGGATCTCGTCCCCTGTGAGGGCCATCTTTAGCTGGCGGAAGGACTCCTCTTCCGGTTTATCCCACTTGAAGGGCGGCTTTTGGCTCCTGGAATTAGACTGTCCGATCAGGAGGTCCTGCATAGGAGCTGCCATCTTAGTGAACCCGGGGATGAACCTTCGGTAGTAGCCTACCAACCCGAGAAACTGTCTCACCTCTTTGATGTTCGAGGGGCTTGGCCAGCTCTTGATTGCCGTGACCTTGTCAGGGTCGGGGGCCACTCCTTCCGCGCTTACCACGTGCCCTAGGTACTGGTCCTTTGGTTTCAGCAGGTGACACTTCGATGGTTTCACCTTCAGGCCATAGCCTGCCAGGGCTTCGAACACCTCGGCCAGGTGCTTTAGGTGGTCCTCGTAGGTCTTCGAATAGACGATCACGTCGTCCAGGTAAAGGAGGACCGTCTCGAAGTTTCGGTGCCCTAGACATCATTCCATCAGCCTCTGGAAGGTCCCTGGTGCGTTGCAGAGCCCGAAGGGCATACAGTTGAACTCACTCAGTCCCATCGGGGTGGTGAAGGCAGTCTTCTCCTTGTCAGCCTCTGCCACAGGAACCTGCCAGTACCCGCTAGTAAGGTCCAAAGTAGAAAAGAAGTTAGCAGATTTTAGTGCGGCTAAAGACTCCTCTATTCTAGGCAGCGGATATGCGTCTTTGTGGGTGATACGGTTGATTTGTCTATAGTCCACGCACATTCTCATGGTGCCGTCTTTCTTTTTGACCAGAACCAAGGGGGCTGCCCAGGGGCTACAGCTGTCTCTAATAACCCCAGCTTCTTTCATCTCTCTTAGCATGCCCTTTGCGTTCTGATAATGTGCAGGGGGTACAGGTCTGTGCCTCTCTTTTATTGGTGGGTGGCTCCCTGTGGGGATGTGGTGTTTTATCCCTTTTACTCTGCCGAAGTCTAGCGGGTGCTTACTAAAGACTCTCTCGTACTCCTGTACCACCCGGTAGACTCCTTGTTTTTGGTGCAGGGGAGTGGAGTCAGCACCCACATGGAGTTTCTGGCACCAGTCCTCCTTTTGTTTCTGGGAGCCATTACCCTCCGCCTGAGGAGATGGAGGCAAGGGTTCCACGGCCCTGATAGCTTTGTGTTCGACAACAAACAGTTTGGCGAGTGTAGCGTACCTGGGTAAGTGTACTTCCCTCTCCCCAATGTTGAGGATGCGGATGGGCACCCTCCCATGACGGACATCAACCACCCCCCGGGCTGTCAAAATGGTGGGCCTGCTGTCTGAGTACACGGGTTCTACCATGGCTTGGTAGTCTCTACCTCTCAACCCGATTGCAGTCCGACACCAGATCATCATTTCACTTTTGGGAGGCATGGAAATGGGGAATGGGTCACTCAGTCTTACGCTACCGATCTCACCACCAGACAGTTCTACCTGCTGCCGTCTCATCAGGGCTTTTATCTCCTTGTTGAGGACTCTCTGTTGGCTGGAACTAGCATTCACCGCCACCTGTTGTAGAATTACAATTACCTCTGAAAGACAATTTTCAATTACGTTAGTACCCACAGTTATTTTAGGGTGACTTTCACGACGGTCAATGTCCACAATAATCACCCCCTGTGCCGGCAGTTCAACTTTACCAATTTTAATGGTCATCTCCTTGAACCCCATCTGCGGCACGGGTAAGCCATTACTGGCGATGATGCTCAAGTTATTGTCTGGATACCGTGTGATATCAGCATCAGTCCAATACTGCTTAAAAAGTACATAAGGGATAGTGGTTACTTGTGACCTATTATCCAGCAAGGCGCTCATGGGGATACCGTCCAGCACCACGGGTAAAACCGGGCGCCCTCCAACGTACTTATTACGCCAATTGTAAGGGCCTGGTGATCTTATGCCTGGGGGTTGGCCCTTTGCCCCAGGTTGGACCCTTTTAAATTACAGTACCTGGAAATGTGTCCGGGCTGGTTGCATCGACGGCAAATGGGCTGTCCATCCTCTGCGTAGCGGTCTGTGGGCCTCCCTCGGAACGACGGGATCCTCCTCTGTCGACGCCACGGGACATCCTCCGGACTTGAAGCCAGCTCGATGGGTCTTGACGGGTCCACTTGCAACGCCTGGACGGTCCTGGTCAACGCCGCGACGCTCCTGGTCAGCTCCTGGACTTGGTGGTGCAGGTCTTTCGACGGGGCTTGGTTCAGGGCCTGTGCATCAGCCCCCACGGGATCCATAGAGGAGGGCGCCGCCTCCTGGTGGTTGGTGAGAGCAGGGCGCCGGGGGTTTATAGCGCCACTGGTTGCAGATTCACGGAGCACCCTTATGGCCCTGTCCTTAAATTGGGCAAAGGTTAGGTCGGGGTTCTGAAAGAACATGAGACGCAGTTGGGCCCTGTGGGCGCTAGACAGCAGACCTTCTATGAATTGTTCTGTTAGCAGCTTATCCGTTTCCTGCACACTGCCAGGGTCAGTTTGTTGAATAGCCCTCAAGGCTTCCTGCAGATTTAGGGCATAGTCTCTGATGCTGTCCTGTGCCCGCTGCTTACATCCATAGAACCTCATTTTAATCTCAGCGGAGGTACGTGTGTCAAAGGTACCCCGCAGCCGGGCCAGAATACCCTTCACAGTCCTTTTATCCTCAGTGGGCCATGATTTTACCTCCCTTTGGGCTGCGCCAGTTAACTGCCCTGTCAATATGCTGACCTTCTGTTCCTCTGTCAGGGGGTAAACGTGGAACAAACTGTATAGCCTTTCCTTGAAGTCAGTTAGGGCATGGGGCTCCCCTGAGTATTTGGGCAGCCAGGCCGCTCCAGGGATGTAGGGCAGGGAAAAGGGCATCACCGCTGCTGCAGCTGCGTTGGTGGTAGTGGGCGCCTCTGTGTCCGACATCTTCCTCCCCCCTAGTTAAGCGTGGCCTACCTTCCGACGATCCTCTTCTGTAGGCCGCGGCTCCGCTGCTGCTGCTCTGGACGAGGACCTTGCGTCGCGTCCTGATGACATCAGCGTCGCTCTCTCTCCCTTCCAGGACCTTGCGCAGCGTCGGTGCGTGGGGCGGAGCTTCGGATCTCGCGCGGTTTTGAAGTCCACGCCCCTCTTCTTCCCGCGCGGCGTCCTGAAGATGGCGTCCGATGGCGAGAAACAGCTGCGGATGGCGGGAAGACGGCAGAAGACGGCGGGAAACAGTCCAAGATGGCGTCTGATGGCGGGAATCGGCTCCGGATGGCGGGAAACGACTCCGGACGGCGGGAAACTTCGCCACAGGTAAGTTACAAAAGTCTTTTTCAGGCACGCAGTACCCGGTGGTTGCGGGCATGAAATCCTGCCGACTACGCCAAAGCTGACTCGCCCCTTGGGCCGTGGGGCACTCGGATCCGGGCAGTCTGGGAACGATGGGAGTAGTAGTGGCAACCCGGTTCCGTGGCTCAGGGTGGTCAGGCCAGTGGTAGTCCGTTATGTGCTATTGATTATGTCCGACTACGCCACCCGTGGATTGCGGTTATTAGGAACCGCCGCTGCATGCCGACCGCTGGGGCTGATGAGGTGTGCAGCTAGGGTAGTGTGACTCCCCACGGGAAGAGTGCGGCCCCAGGGCAGTATAGTGGATGGTGGGAGTGATGGTGGTGAGAGTCCCAGTGCTGCTAGTGCTGGAGAAGCAAGGAGCACACAGACAACAGGTTGCAGTCCAGGGTCTTTACTAGAACAGGTAAATTGACCCATAAACAGTCCCGGCTAGGAGGGGGACCTGGATGTCTGAGAGCAACGGGGAAATTGGCCCTGGTCAGGGTAAGGGTGTAGGCCTACCGTGCTTTCTGCGCTCCTTCTGGCTATCTCCTCCTGATAGGGTAACAGCCCACGTTTCCAAGCTTTCTGTGTATTCTCGCCTGTATGGCCTGCGACGTGGGTTCCTTTCTGCTCCCAGCCTTGTACAGCTTTACTGGTCCCTTCTGTTGTGGCAGGGCCTCCAGGCTTCTTAGGCCAAGGAATATACAGTCCCCTGCGGACTGGTTCTCTGCTGGGGGATGTGGAATCCTCTCAGCCTCAGACACCAAAGTCTGGTAAATTAAGTCCTCTTTCTGCCAAGACAGGCTCTCTTCGCCTCTTGTCTCTGGCTTGTGGCTCTCCTCCTGCCACACTTCCTCTTAGGTGCAGTGCAACTGTCTGTCCCTGTTCTGCTCTGGGACAAGTCTCAATGCTGAGACAGGCCATCCAGTTCTCTCTAACCCTGCCCCCAGCACCAGCTTTTATAGGGGCAGCCTGCTCCCCCTACTGGCCTGAGACAGGAGGCATTGCATGCTAATGTTCCCCTGACTAGAGAACCTCCCCCTTGCTCTCAGACACAGCTTTAATACATTTTGTGGCATCCAGGCCAGGGTGACACAGATGGAGCGAGACATGATGTCCCAGATGTGCTCAATCGGATTCAGGTCTGGGGAACAGGCGGGCCAGTCCATAGCTTCAATGCCTTCACCTTGCAGAAACTGCTGACACACTCCAGCCACATGAGGTCTGGCAATGTCCTGCATACTGCATAAGGGGCATAATGGGGGCATTACACTGTGTGGGGGCATAATACATACTACATAAGGGGCATAATGGGGGCATTAAACTTTTTGGGACATCATACATACTGCATAAGGGGCATAATGGGGGCAATACACTGTGTGGGGGCATCATACATACTGCATAAGGGGCATAATGGGGGCATTACACTGTGTGAGGGGCATCATACATACTGCATAAGGGGCATAATGGGGGCATCATACATCCTGCATAAGGGGCATAATGGGGGCATTACATTGTGTGGTAGCATCATACATCTTGTATAAGGGGCATAATGGGGGCATTACACTGTGTGGGAGCATCATACATACTGCATGAGGGGCATAATGGTGGCATACACTGTGTGGTGCATCATACATACTGTATAAGGGGCATAATGGGGGCATTACACTGTGTGGGGCATCATATATACTGTATAAGGGGCATAATGGGGCATTACACTGTGTGGGGGCATCATACATACTGCATAAGGGGCATAATGGGGGCATTACACTGTGTGGGGGCATCATACATACTGCATAAGGAGCATAATGGGGGCATTACACTGTGTGGGGGCATCATGTATACTGCATAAGGGGCATAATGGGGGCATTACACTGTGTGGGGGCATCATACATCCTGCATAAGGGGCATAATGGGGGCATTACACTGTGTGGGGGGCATCATACATCCTGCATAAGTGGCATAACACTGTGTGGGGGCATCATACATCCTGCATAAGGGGCATAATGGGGGCATTACACTGTGTGGGGGGCATCATACATACTGCATAAGGGGCATAATGGGGGCATTACACTGTGTGGGGGCATCATACATCCTGCATAAGGGGCATAATGGGGGCATTACACTGTGTGGGGGCATCATGCATCCTGCATAAGGGGCATAATGGGGGCATTACACTGTGGGGGGCATCATGCATCCTACATAAGGGGCATAATGGGGGCATTACACTGTGTGGGGGCATCATACATACTGCATAAGGGGTATAATGGGGGCATTACACTGTGGGGGGCATCATGCATCCTACATAAGGGGCATAATGGGGGCATTACACTGTGTGGGGGCATCATACATTCTGTATAAGGGGCATAATGGGGGCATTACACTGTGGGGCCAGTAAAGGGGCCCTTTACTATGAGAACAATACGTTTCCTCCCTTCCTGTCTCCATAGTTGGGTCGTATGTATCTATTACAGGAAACAGAACAAAAACCTTATGATTCTTATAAAGGGGCAACACAAGACCCCAAAAGAGTCTCTGTGCTCAAGGGGTTAATGCCCCCTGCGCCCAGTAATGGGGGATCCCCACATACCTCCACCTGCAGAGCCGCCACCACATATATGGCTGCTCTGTGCGCACAGGAGCTGTGATGAGGTCACAGGAGGGGAAGAGTCAGGGGTCACATGATCAGGGGCCTCAGTGGATGCAGGACTCTGCTGTGCTGGTTGTCATGGTGCTGGATGAGCTGAAGTTTATGTGTGGGGTCAGGAGTAGTGTTGAGCGATACTTTCCGATATCGGGAAATATCGTATCAGATTGGATAGGACCGATACCCAAAAGTATCGGATATCGCCGATTCCGATACCGGAAACCAATGCAAGTCAATGGGACACTAATATCGGAAAGCCATCCCAGCGTGAGAGAATTCTCCTGATTGTTTAAAAGCCGGCGGGCGGTAAAAAGCCGCCGGCTTTTAAACAATCACACAGCCCCATACTGCTTCCCCGCAGCCTCCCACCCCGATCCTGCGCTCCCCCCGCCACCTCCCATCCCGATCGTAAGTTAGGACCGGGCGGGGAGCGCAGCACCAAGGAGCAGGGAGCGAAGGACCCAGGCGGGGAAGCCGGCAGTGAAAAGACTACACCGCCGGCTTTCCCGTTCTGTGCTGCGCTCTCCCGCCGGTTATTTCAAATGAACAGCTGAGGTATCAGGTGATGCTGATCAGCTGTTCATTTGAAGTAGCCGCGGTGCCCTCAGAGGGTTCATGTGAGTTCATGCTTCACTGCATGAACTCACATGAACTTTCCCACGGCCGCACAGGTCAGCCTCACCTCCCAGACCATCAGACCCATCATGATTGGTGTGTGCGCAGGTGTCTGTGCGATGTGTGCGGGTGTGTGCGCGATGTCTGCGGGTGTCTGCGTGCAGGCAGACATAGGCTAATGTGACACTACTACTCCCATCGGCCTATGTCTGTCCCCCGTCCACTTGTGCCAGCAGGATCAGCTCGATGGGAGCAGTAGCTATTTAAACTGCCCCATATGTTATTTTTGCCCCTATACATCTTTTATGTTTTTAGGCCCCCCATATATTTTTTTTGTTTTTGGTCCCCAATAAATTTTAAATACATTTTTCATTGGTGGCCAGTGGTTACCTAAAATAAATTAGTTCATACATTACCTGTCCCCGCCGATCGCCACCTAAAATAAAGTAAAAAATAAAAAACTACACCTATACTCACCTAGACACCTAATTCCCCGAAGCCATCGATCTCCTGTAATAAAATATAAAATAATAAACCACAACCTTATCCTTACCCCTCCGTAGTAGTCCACGAGTGTCCCACGAAGATCTCCAGTTTAGAGCAGCCACATAAAATGTGACCGCTCTAAACCACTGCCGCCGCTAGAATGACGGGGCCGTAAAGCAGCCCCATCATTGCATAAACCGGTGTCTAGGTGAGTATAGGTGTAGTTTTTTATTTTTTACTTTATTTTAGGTGGCGATCAGGTAATGTATGAACTAATTTATTTTAGGTAACCACTGGCCACCAATGAAAAATGTATTTAAAATTTATTGGGGACCAAAAACAAAAAAAATATATGGGGGGCCTAAAAACATAAAAGATGTATAGGGGCAAAAATAACATATGGGGCAGTTTAAATAGCAGGATCAGGCTGATGGGAACTACTGCTCCCATCGAGCTGATCCTGCTGGCACGAGTGGACGGGGGACAGACAAAGGCCGATGTGAGTAGTAGTGTCACATCGGCCTATGTCTGCCTGCACGCAGACACCCGCAGACATCGCGCACACACCCGCACACATCGCACAGACACCCGCGCACACTCCAATCATGATGGGTCTGATGGTCTGGGAGGTGAGGCTGACCTGTGCGGCCGTGGGAAAGTTCATGTGAGTTCATGCAGTGAAGCATGAACTCACATGAACCCTCTGAGGGCACCGCAGCTACTTCAAATGAACAGCTGATCAGCATCACCTGATACCTCAGCTGTTCATTTGAAATAACCGGCGGGAGAGCGCAGCACAAAACGGGAAAGCCGGCGGTGAAGTCTTTTCCCTGCCGGCTTCCCCGCCTGGGTCCTTCGCTCCCTGCTCCTTGGTGCTGCGCTCCCCGCCCGGTCCTAACTTACGATCGGGATGTGAGGTGGCGGGGGGAGCGCAGGATCGGGATGGGAGGCTGCGGGGAAGCAGTATGGGGCTGTGTGATTGTTTAAAAGCCGGCGGCTTTTTACCGCCCGCCGGCTTTTAAACAATCAGGAGAATTCTCTCACGCTGGGATGGCATTCCGATATTAGCGTCCCATTGACTTGCATTGGTTTCCGGTATCGGAATCGGCGATATCCGATACTTTTTGGGTATCGGTCCGATCCAATCCGATCCGATATTTCCCGATATCGGAAGGTATCGCTCAACATTAAGTAATACATAAGAATAATATGTACTATGTCTGACCACTACAAACACTCATCTGAACTGGTCCAAGTGCTGTCAGGTTTTTTCACGGGCAGCACTTAGACAATACGGTCGTGTGAATATAGGCTTATGATGCATCTGGTAATAAACATGTTAAGGATAGGCCGCTACTCATGGGCCACTGCTGTGTGCTTGCCCCCCAGGCTAAAATGTGCCAGCCAGCCCCTGCTGCACCGGGTGCCAGAAAACCTAGATACACCTTTGGAATAGGTATCCTGCAAAGTAAGGATGGGGTTTGGTGTTTTTAAATGATTTTATTGACTCTGTGCATTTATATTTTGTATCAATAATATGATATGGTTATATATATCTTCTGGATATCAGGAGGGCTTATCCCTGTGCCTTGACTCTCTCCTTCTCCTTCGATGTCCTGTATAGGCCAAAAAAAACTACGCGTTTCGAGGACTCACAGTTCCTCTTCGTCAGCTTCTCGCTGGTAGTCAAACTGGTAACCTAATAAAGTCCAAACGCCCCCCACAAAGATAATACAACCAAAGAAATGGAGGAAGATCCAATACTAACAAGACGGTGCAAAAGGACATATGGAGGTGCAATAGAACTAAGATAGAATTCCAATAAGAATAGACTGTGTGTGAAAAAAATAATAAAAAAGACTTTGTTCAAACTTTCACAATTAGTTAAAAATGAATAAAAATTATATACTTATATTTCTGATGGCTATAAAAAACAGTCTGTTAATCAGTGTATATTACCAGGATAGTATAAATTCGGCACTTAGTACCATCCAGAGATAAAAAAGGAAAAAATGAAGGAGAAAAATAAAAACATTATATTGTATCTCCAATAGGGGTATCAATGTATAGAAACAAATACATATATAAAATAGGTGGATTCAAAGGAATATATCCAAAAGACATATTATATTGATAAAATATAAGGAGGTTCATAAAAGTGCAATGTAAATGTTCAATTGGTACTGGGATAAAAAATACATACAGTATATACCGCTGCGAGTTGAAGGCATACAGCTGACTCGTGATTAAGGCCCTTCAGAGCCAAGCTATTTAATGTGAAGAACCATTTGGATTCCATCCGCGACATTAATCTCAGGTAATCACCTCCCCTCCATTTTCTGGGGACTAATCGGATCCCACAAAACTTAGTGTCCTTATAAGATTGGTTGTGGAACTTCCAGTAGTGCCGGGACAGTGGATGCCCTTCAAAACCTTCATTCATGTTGATAAAGTGTTCCTTCAGCCTTTTGATAACTTGCGCTTTGTACAGACATCTCCTCCTGCCAAGGCATAAAAAGGGCGTGGCTTGGGGTGTGGATAGGGGCGTGGCCAGACTACGCGTGCCGCATGGTTTCGCCCTCTTTCTAGTCCTCATAGGTTGGCGGTATGCTTGTACTGAGGAGATCTGGGATATCAGTGATTAGGTCCCATATTGTGCACTGTAAGGTCTGGAAAAGCTCCTTCTATCCGTCTCTGTAGCACCAGAGGAAGAACAGAGGGGAAAAGACAGGATTTTCTACATGTCGCGTTATGTAGATGTTCTGCAGATTTATCACAACCGTCCACAAGAAGAAACTGCCATCACAGAGCCGCCTTTAGCTGTTGGAAAAGTTTAAACTTAGTTTTGAATAGTTGCTATAGCCAACAAGGACTTTCTATTTATGCTGGGTCACATGATGCTGGTGCTGGGTGATGTCATGTGACGGAATGTTGTGGGTGATGATGTCACAGAGGGCGTTGTGATGTCACCCTTGGGGTATATAAGGGGGCTCCATCCACCTGGAGCTCATATCTCATTGGCCATATCTTGGTGCTGAGATACCCCCTGGAGACAATGAGGATCGCCATATTTTTTCTGTGCTGTACCCTGTTCTACCCTGTGAATTACCATAGGCTGCCAGTGAGTACCTGTCTATTATTACATATGGAGGACGTTTAGAATCAGCTGCGGCAGGGGAAGGGGATGGGGAGGGGTGTCCTGTAAGAATTTACCTGCGGGAATAAGAGGTTATGGCAGGGAAAGGAGCTTAGGAAGTGACAGTCAGAGGGGATATAAGTGTGGGGTGACCCCTCTGACTCCCACATTCCTGCCTTGTCCTTGTAGTGATTAATGACTTTGGTGTTGTCCCTTATATATCACTTTGCAGTCACCAGTGATCGCTCCGCACTGTGATCCTAAACTACAGTCTCATTTACCTTTTTGCAAACGCCCAGAAGGGGAGGAGTGACATCACACCCATGTGAGCAGATCCCGCCCACTTTTACTGCAGTCGTAATGCGAGCTAGCTGTATTCTGTTTTCATGGAAATATCAGCAGCTGCTCCCCCTAGTGTTTACAAGATGAAAACATCAAAAGAGTTAAAATATTTTTTTCAGATTTTATACCATTAAAACCTTTTTAAATATATATGTGTATTTATATATAAATATAAATACTTTACAATTTTACAATTGTAAAAAAATTGCTGACACTTTCCCTTTAAAAGATCTAAAGACGTTCTGCTTCATGTGCCATTGTGACCAATCACAGCACAGATTATATTTTTTAAACTTTTCTTGAAAAACTGAAGCTGCTCCGTGATTGGAAATCATGTGGAAGGGTTCTCTTTTAGACATTTAGTTAGGTCCAAAGTATCAGTGACATGATGGATAGAACTGTTAAATGATGTCACAGAGGACTTTGTGATGTCACCCCTGGGTATATTAGAAGCCTCGGCCCATCTGCAGCTTGTATCTCATTGACCATACCTTGGTGCTGAGAGACCTCTGGAGATGATGAGTATCATCCTATCATTTCTGTGCTTTACGTTGCTCTACCCCCCACATTACAGTACACTGAGGGCGAGTATGTTCTCATCAATATGGAGGTCACAAGGATCAGCTAATGAGAATATCGCCTCTTGCAGGACTTCTCATACTGGACACGTGACCGTCCGTCATATGAAAGTCCAACTGTAAATAATATTCCATGGACCCTGGAGGTGAATCCCAAACTTCTTCCTGATCTTCTCAATGGGATATTTCTGAAAGTTGCTTGATAATGTATCCATCACTGTATAATAACAAGGGCTCTCTGTTTGACTGGATTGGGTATAAATATACAGGACTTTATTATGTTTTTTTTCTTTATTATAGGATGACCCACTACCCGTGGATCTCAGAAGAAGCACCTATCAAGCTTCCATCAATCTTCCTCTTTGGCTCTTCCGTGACGCAGTTTTTGTTGCGGTGATGACACTACTGACAATACTAGAGTATTTGGCCTTAAGTCTTGTCCTGAGCAAGTGGGCAATGTCTGAACCTGGTGAAACAATCAGAAAACTCCTGAGAACAAAACCATTCTGAAGGAACAAAGTGCTTGTAAGGAGCCGATTTGCATCCCTCAGATTCAGAAGCAAGACTCCAGGAGAACACCTGTCCTGCCCAATGGCAAATGTTCTACTCCATCCATGGCTCCTGCACCGCAGGATGCGAAAAAGGTTCCTAGTTGCAACTATAAAGTGGCGTTCAGTGATATTGTCTGGGTCAGAATGATCCCTCACAACAATATAGGAAGAAGAGCTCGAAGTTCAACGGAGCTTAAAGAGAGGTTACTGATTTTTCAGAGAAGCCAACAACCCAGAATTCCAGAGCCAAGAGCACCAGAACCTAGAACACCAGAACCTACCATGTCAGAACCTAGTATGTCAGAACCTAGAATGCCAGAGCCTGAAATGCCTACAACACCTCAACCCAAAATCAAGAGGAGAAGATGTTTCCTTAGATGTCTTAGAGGCGAGGAAGATTGAGAAGGCAACTGCTTGAACTTTCCCATTGCTCGTGTTTTCATCACAGGTTAGTCCTATACATGCTGTCTGATGGGCACCATCTTACTACATACAATGCAGCATTGCACCTGAAATCGCATGGATATTTTGTCACACACTTGCACTTTAGCACCTTATCATATGGCGCATATATCTATGAACGCTTTGCTAAGTATCACTGTCTAGTATGTGCTTCTGATGAACCTATTTTAGGAAAACGTGTCGAGGTTTGGCATACTATGTACTTGAGTTTGGCGTACTATGTGCTTGTTGGTAAATTCTATTGCCATCTATAATCTACTAGATATTATAATGTCTCTGGTGGGATGCCCCATGCCGAATTGTTGATAACTGACTATGAGCATTGTCCTCTATTTCTTATCTACTATGGTTACAGGTTGATGTGAAGAGAGCTGTGCCATTGGTAGCGATTTTTCTACTGATTTGTCAGTTATATTTATATTAGTTTAGCAAATTTCTGCTTGTAGGGTCTAATGTTTTACCATAGTGTATGTTCTGTGAGCTAAATTGTCATACTTATGCACTAGATAGATTATAAATTGTGATGCTTATGTACAAGATAGATTATTAGTTTAATCGGTGATTTTTTAAATATTTTTTAGCATCAGGAGACTCAAGAATCGCATCTTACAGAAGACAAGAAGCCTAAATGCCGAAGGGTGATGACCTGTTGATGGCCCACAGCTGGAGGGTCATTACCTCTTGATGGCACAAAACTGGACAGAAGATAAAAACATTTGATGGCACACAGCCGGAGGGTGATGATCTATTGATGGCCATAGCCAGAGGGTCATTACCTGTTGATGGCACACAGCCGGAGGGTGATGACCTATTGATGACCATAGCCAGAGGGTCATTACCTGTTGATGGCACACAGCCGGACAGAGGATAATTACCTGTTGATGGCACACAGACGGATGGTCATTACCTGTTCATGGCGCACTGCCGGATGGTCATTACCTATTGATGGCACACAGCCGGAGGGTGATGACCAATTGATGGCCATAGCCAGAGGGTCATTACCTGTTGATGGTGCACTGCCGGATGGTCATTACCTGTTGATGGCACACAGCCGGATGGTCATTACCTGTTCATGGCACACTGCCGGATGGTCATTACCTGTTGATGTAACACAGCCGGAGGGTGATGACCTATTGATGGCCATAGCCAGAGGGTCATTACCTGTTGATGGCGCACTGCCGGATGGTCATTACCTGTTGATGGCACACAGCTGGAGGGTGATGACCAGTTGATGTCGGACTGCCGGATGGTCATTACCTGTTGATGGCACACAGCCGGACAGAGGATCATTACCTGTTGATGGCACAAAGCCGGTCAGAGGATAAGATCTTTTGATTGCATACACCGGGTCCCTCCCTGATAACAGGGAACCCTGGGGAATACTCGTCATCTTGATCCCCCACTGACTAAATACTTGCTCCACCTCAGCCTACACCATCATGGAGGACACTTCCACCTGTGTCCACTGTAAGGTTCGACTTTCTTTTATCATTTCAGCAGATTAATAAACATCATAAAGCTGTAAAACTATCGAGTAATTTATTATAAATTATTATAAAGAAATATAAAGTATAATAGATAGCTATAGAGGGCACAGAAGACGACTAACTATAGTAAGCATGGTATCGCCTGATATATACTGTATATTCTAGATGGCGCTATCACACTAAATACATCACAACCTCCAGGGTGATATTACCGTACAATGTGAGATCACTAATAATGGCCACAGATTATGAGAAAATGACCAGCTCCATAGTCCTGGAGTTATTATAAATGTCTCTAGTGTGAGGCAGGGACTGGACGAGTGTTGGAGGGAGGTATATTCCCCCAGGACGTCCTTTATGTATCCATGCTGTAGAATCTGCCGTATACTTCTGTTCTAGCAGTCAGACATTTCACTCTGCAGATCACAGGCTCAACATTGTGTAAAACTACCACCGTATATAAGAGCACTCAGAATAAAAACTAGCGGCATGCCGTGCACTGCCCACGTCATGTGTACGGGATACAGGACCTGCAGGACCTGGTACGGCCATTATAGTTGATAGATTAATGATACCTGTGCAGATGAAGGGAAAAAAATATGTGCAACAGCAGGAGGAGAAAGTCTCAAAATGTAATTTGAAGAGTATAATAGAGAAATGGGAAACTTCTGGAGATGCAGATAAGTGGTACCAGGGCAAAACATAAGTGCAGTCAGACAAGGGAAAAGTGCAAATGATCCAGCGTAAAGGTTTGTTTAGTAGAAAAAATATTAAAACTTAGCTTTTATTAGCCATATAAAACACTGCTCCACAAAGAATACAGCAAATGTGCAACTATCATAGCTTACAGACCTACACGTTTCAACAAATCATGTCTTAATTATGGCCCTACTACTAGAATGACAAAAAGGCATATATATATATATATATATATATATATATATCCACGTGCCTGTATGACCTCCCTACAACGCCTGGGCATGCTCCTGATGAGGTTGCGGATGGTCTCCTGTGGGATCTCCTCCCAGACCTGAACTAAAGCATCCGCCAACTCCTGGACAGTCTGTGGTGCAACGTGACGTTGGCGGATGGAGCGAGACATGATGTCCCAGATGTGCTCAATCGGATTCAGGTCTGGGGAACGGGCGGGCCAGTCCATAGCTTCAATGCCTCCATCTTGCAGGAACTGCTGACACACTCCAGCCACATGAGGTCTGCCATTGTCCAGCATTATGAGGAACCCAGGGCCAACCGCACCAGCATATGGTCTCACAAGGGGTCTGAGGATCTCATCTCGGTACCTAATGGAAGTCAGGCTACCTCTGGCGAGCGCATGGAGGGCTGTGCGGCTCTCCAAAGAAATGCCACCCCACACCATTACTCACCCACTGCCAAACCGGTCATGCTGAAGGATGTCACTCTCCACGGCGTCTCCAGACTCTGTCACGTCTGTCACATGTGCTCAGTGTGAACCTGCTTTCATCTACGAAGAGCACAGGGCGCGAGTGGCAACTTTGCCAATCCTCGTGTTCTGTGGCAAATGCCAAGCGTCCTGCATGGTGTTGGGCTGTGAGCACAACCCCTATCTGTGGACGCCGGGCCCTCATACCACCCTCATGGAGTTAGTATCTAACCGTTTGTGCAGACACATGCACATTTGTGGCCTGCTGGAGGTCATTTTGCAGGGCTCTGGCAGTGCTCCTCCTGTTCCTCCTTTCACAAAGGCGGAGGTAGCGGTCCTGCTGCTGGGCTGTTGCCCTCCTACGGCCCCCTCCACATCTCCTGGTGTACTGGCCTGTCTCCTGGTAGCGCCTCCAGCCTCTGGACACAGCCAACCTTCTTGCCACAGCTCGCATTGATGTGCCATCCTGGATGAGCTGCACTATCTGAGCAACTTCTGTGGGTTGTAGAGTCTGTCTCATGCTACCACGAGTGTGAAAGCACAACCAACATTCAAAAGTGACCAAAACATCAGCCAGAAAGCATTGGTACTGAGATGTGGTCTGTGGTCCCCACCTGCAGAACCACTCCTTTATTGAGGGTGTCTTGATAATTGCCAATAATTTCCATCTATCCTCTATTCCATTTGCACATCAGCATGTGAAATTGATTGTCAATCAGTGTTGCTTCCTAAGTGGACAGTTTGATTTCACAGAAGTTTGATTTACTTGGAGTTATATTCTGTTGTTTTAGGTGTTCCCTTTATTTTTGGAGCAGTTTATATAGATATATACAGTGAGTACGGAAAGTATTCAGACTCCTTTAAATTTTTCACTCTTTGTTTCATTGCAGCCATTTGATAAATTCTAAAAAGTTCATTTTTTTCTCATTAAAGTACACTCTGCACCCCATCTTGACTGAAAAAAACAGCAATATAGAATTTTTTTGCAAATTTATTAAAAAAGAAAAACTGAAATATCACATGGTCATAAGTATTCAGATCCTTTGCTCAGACACTCATATTTAAGTCACATGCTGTCCATTTCCTTGTGATCCTCCTTGAGATGGTTCTACTCCTTCAATGGAGTCCAAATGTGTTTAATTAAACTGATAGGACTTGATTTGGAAAGGCACACACCTGTCTATATAAGACCCCACAGCTCACACTACATGTCAGACCAAATGAGAATCATGAGCTCAAACGAACTGCCCAAGGAGCTCAGAGACCGAATTGTGGCAAGGCACAGATCTAGCCAAGGTTATAAAAGAATTTCTGCATTACCCAAGGTTCATAAGAGCACAGTGGCCTCCATAATCCTTAAATGGAAGAAGTTTGGGACCACCAGAAGTCTTCCTAGACCTGGCCGTCCAGCCAAACTGAGCAATCGTGGGAGAAGAGCCTTGGTGAGAGAGGTAAAGAAGAACCCCAAGATCACTGTGGCTGAGCTCCAGAGATGCAGAAGGGAGATGGGAGAAAGTTCCACATAGTCAACTATCACTGCAGCCCTTCCCCAGTTGGGCCTTTATGGCAGAGTGGCCAGATGGAAGCCTCTCCTCATATGAAAGCCCGCATAGAGTTTGCTCAAAAACACATGAAGGACTCCCAGACTATGAGAAATAAGATTCTCTGGTCTGATGAGACGAAGATAGAACTTTTTGGTGATAATTCTAAGTGGTATGTGTGGAGAAAACCAGGCACTGCTCATCACCTGCCTAATACAATCCCAACAGTGAAACATGGTGGTGGCAGTTGTTAGAACCCTCCTGTTAGTTTTTTCTATTTTGTGGTCATGTGACCTTCTGCCTATTTATTCCAGCTCCGCCCTTCAGGCTTTGCTGGACTTCAGTGTTACTTTGACTCTTAATCTAGCCAGGTGCTTTGTACCTACTGTATCTCTCTAGTTTGTTTGGTCCTTGGACCACTAAGTACTTTTGTCTGTTTGTCTTCTTCTGCTACTACTTCTGCCAGGAGGTGTCCAGTTTTGTCCCAGTCCTTAGTTCTTTTAGGGACCCCTCCCTTTAATCTATAGGTCTGTGTTCAGATTAGCCGCGGACATAGGCGGGTCTGTTTGCAAGGAACAGGTTGCCCGCTGCATCGTAAGGAATCAGCTTAGTCCTATTGTATGGACAGATTTCCTCTCTTTCCTTAGTTCTTGTAGCAGATCATAACAGCAGTATCATGCTATGGGTGTGTTTTTCAGCTGCAGGGACAGGACGACTGGTTGCAATTGAAGGAAACATGAATGCGGCCAAGTACAGAGATATCCTGGATGAAAACCTCTTCCAGAGTGCTCTGCACCTCAGACTTGGCCAAAGGTTCACCTTCCAACAAGACAATGACCCTAAGCACACAGCTAAAATAACAAAGGAGTGGCTTCAGAACAACTATGTGACCATTCTTGACTGGCCCAGCCAGAGCCCTGACCTAAACCCAATTGAGCATCTTTGGAGAGACCTGAAAATGGCTGTCCACCAACGTTTCCCATTCATCCTGACGGAACTGGAGAGGATCTGCAAGGAAGAATGGCAGAGGATCCCAAAATGCTGGTGTGAAAAACTTGTTGCGTCATTTCCAAGAAGACTCATGGCTGTACTAGCCCAAAAGGGTGCTTCTACTCAATACTGAGCAAAGGGTCTGAATACTTATGCCCGTGTGATATTTCAGTTTTTCTTTTTTATTAAATTTTGCAAAAATTTCTTCATTTCTGTTTTCTTTCAGACAAGATGGGGTGCAGAGTGGACTTTAATGAGAAAAAAATGAACTTTTTAGAATTTACCAAATGGCTGCAATGAAACAAAGAGTGAAAAATGTAAAGGGGTCTGAATACTTTCCGTACCCAGTGTACATGCATGGAAATAAATGCAGAATTATATTTCTTAATACTGCAGTATCAGATCCTGTCTTGAATTTAACCCCTGTGGTATCCAATGTGAAAATCCACAGGGACTCCCCTGATGAATTACAATTGAGGAAATCATGAATTTTATATTCTCTATCATTACTTAAGGACATAAAACTATCTGTTTTAACCGCATGTAGACACGCTTTGCACCGATTGGCTCCACATCTGAAGAAACCTTTTGTGCTGAGCCAATTTGGTTGTACAGTATTAGTCTCACTCAGGGGTGGATTAAGAGTAGCAAGGGCCCCCTCCACACACCTGATTTATCACGTGACATGTCACATGATCCCCGTGATAGATCATGTGATAGTTCACGGGAAATTAATTTGGCATAATATTAATTGTGCTGCCCCATCTGAGAGCAGCACAATATTGGGGCAGATACCCTGATTCCAGCGATGTGTCACTTTTTCAGCTGCTTGTTGTCATTTTGAGAAAATCACCGTTTTATCTGCTGCAGATCTAGCAGCTCTCTGAATGCTGCGCTCTGTATAGCCCCGCCCACACCACTGATTGGCAGCTTTCTGCCCATGCTCAGTGTACACAGAAATCTACTGATCAGTGATGGGGGTGGGGTCCTACAGAACTTACTAGTCATCTAGTAATAATTACCTTCTGACAAATCAATGATTTTATCAAAACAACACTAAGCAGCCCAGTAAGTGACACATTACTGGAATCAGTGCCTCTAACCCTACATTATGCTGCTCTCAGATTAGGTGGCAAAAACCTGATGACAGATTCCCTTTAAAGGAGCTGTAAACACAAAAAAAGTTTGTATTAAAAAATACAAGCCATTTGTTAAATTAACTTTTTTTCATTGTTAATTCACATTAGACTGTATCTTCAACACTTTTGTCAGCAGGTCTTATTACAGACTCTGAATAGGGCAGCTCTCTCCCTCTCCCTCAGCAGAAAGTCACAGCATGGTTAAAAAACGGGATCTTTTATGATTTTCTCATAATAAATAAAAAAGGACATGCAAGTCCTCCAAACTATTTTCCGTTTCTGTATAGGGGAGGTCCTAAATCTTTCTTGTTCTTTAGTTGATCACATGTCAAAAAGGCAAAGCATTTACTATGAACTCGCCTAAAAAAATATGCACTTGGAGAGTAATATCATCATTTGCATGTAAATATTCCTTGACTCTAAGGGCTCGCTCACACTGTCGTATAACACGGCCGAATGCTATGTGATGTTTTATCGGATAGGACTCGGCCCTATGTTATACTATGGGACAGTGCAGATCTGCGATTATTGGCA
>NW_027362871.1:4480000-4565000 GCF_046119375.1 Phyllobates terribilis | reverse complement strand
CAAAAAAACGATAAAGTTTACGTTTTTTTTCCGTAATTCATCAAATGAGCGTGATAACGGAAGCTGCGTTGAACGGCGGCGCGTAGGAACGGGCGGTGAAATAAGCGCGCCAAAAAAACTATAAAGTTTACGTTTTTTTTCCGTAATTCATCAAATGAGCGTGATAACGGAAGCTGCGCTGAACGGCGGCGCGTAGGAACGGGCGGTGAAATAAGCGCGCCAAAAAAACTATAAAGTTTACGTTTTTTTCCATAATTCATTAGATGAGCGTGATAACGGAAGCTGCGCTGAACGGCGGCGCGTAGGAAAAGGCAGTGAAATAAGCGCGCCAAAAAAACTATAAAGTTTACGTTTTTTTTCCGTAATTTATCAGATGAGCGTGATAACGAACGCAGCCCTTAACGGCGGCGTCAGAGCGACTTTTTTTTGTTGCAGATTGAATTTTAAGTGCTTTTGCTATCATCAAACCTGTAGCCAGCTCTAATCCTCATTGAGCTATTCCAAGGGTGAGGGCTGGCTAAGGGTCGCCCTGGAGGCACCTGTAGCCAGCTCTCATCCTCATTGAGCTGCTCCAAGGGTGAGGGCTGGCTAGGGGTCGCCCTGGAGGCACCTGTAGCCAGCTCTCATCCTCATTGAGCTGCTCCAAGGGTGAGGGCTGGCTACGGGTCGCCCTGGAGGCACCTGTAGCCAGCTCTCATCCTCATTGAGCTGCTCCAAGGGTGAGGGCTGGCTAGGGGTCGCCCTGGAGGCACCTGTAGCCAGCTCTCATCCTCATTGAGCTGCTCCAAGGGTGAGGGCTGGCTAGGGGTCGCCCTGGAGGCACCTGTAGCCAGCTCTCATCCTCATTGAGCTGCTCCAAGGGTGAGGGCTGGCTAGGGGTCGCCCTGGAGGCACCTGTAGCCAGCTCTCATCCTCATTGAGCTGCTCCAAGGGTGAGGGCTGGCTAGGGGTCGCCCTGGAGGCACCTGTAGCCAGCTCTCATCCTCATTGAGCTATTCGAAGGGTGAGGGCTGGCTACGTGTCGCCCTGGAGGCACCTGTAGCCAACTCTCATCCTCATTGAGCGTGATAACGGACGCTGCGCTGAACGGCGGCGCATAGGAACGGGCGGTGAAATAAGCGCGCCAAAAAAACTATAAAGTTTACGTTTTTTTTCCGTAATTCATCAGATGAGGGTGATAACGGACGCTGTGCTGAACGGCGGCGCGTAGGAACGGGCGGTGAAATAAGCACGCCAAAAAAACTATAAAATTTACGTTTTTTTTCCGTAATTCATCAGATGAGCGTGATAACGGAAGCTGCGCTGAACGGCGGCGCGTAGGAACGGGCGGTGAAATAAGCGCGCCAAAAAAGCTATAAAGTGTACGTTTTTTTTCCATAATTCATTAGATGAGCGTGATAACGGAAGCTGCGTTGAATGGCGGCGCGTAGGAACGGGCGGTGAAATAAGCGCGCCAAAAAAACTATAAAATTTACGTTTTTTTTCCGTAATTCATCAGATGAGCGTGATAACGGACGCTGCGCTGAATGGCGGCGCGTAGGAACGGGCGGTGAAATAAGCGCGCCAAAAAAACTATAAAGTTTACGTTTTTTTCCGTAATTCATCAGATGAGCGTGATAACGGATGCTGTGCTGAACGGCGGCACGTAGGAACGGGCGGTGAAATAAGTGCGCCAAAAAAACGATAAAGTTTACGTTTTTTTTCTGTAATTTATCAGATGAGCGTGATAACGGACGCAGCCCTTAACGGCGGCGTCAGAGCGACTTTTTTTTGTTGCAGATTGAATTTTAAGTGCTTTTGGTATCATCAAACCTGTAGCCAGCTCTCATCCTCATTGAGCTATTCCAAGGGTGAGGGCTGGCTAGGGGTCGCCCTGGAGGCACCTGTAGCCAGCTCTCATCCTCATTGAGCTGCTCCAAGGGTGAGGGCTGGCTAGGGGTCGCCCTGGAGGCACCTTTAGCCAGCTCTCATACTCATTGAGGTGCTCCAAGGGTGAGGGCTGGCTAGGGGTCGCCCTGGAGGCACCTGTAGCCAGCTCTCATCCTCATTGAGCTGCTCCAAGGGTGAGGGCTGGCTAGGGGTCGCCCTGGAGGCACCTGTAGCCAGCTCTCATCCTCATTGAGCTGCTCCAAGGGTGAGGGCTGGCTAGGGGTCGCCCTGGAGGCACCTGTAGCCAGCTCTCATCCTCATTGAGCTGCTCCAAGGGTGAGGGCTGGCTAGGGGTCGCGCTGGAGGCACCTGTAGCCAGCTCTCATCCTCATTGAGCTGCTCCAAGGGTGAGGGCTGGCTAGGGGTCGCCCTGGAGGCACCTGTAGCCAGCTCTCATCCTCATTGAGCTGCTCCAAGGGTGAGGGCTGGCTAGGGGTCGCCCTGGAGGCACCTGTAGCCAGCTCTCATCCTCATTGAGCTGCTCCAAGGGTGAGGGCTGGCTAGGGGTCGCCCTGGAGGCACCTGTAGCCAGCTCTCATCCTCATTGAGCTGCTCCAAGGGTGAGGGCTGGCTAGGGGTCGCCCTGGAGGCACCTGTAGCCAGCTCTCATCCTCATTGAGCTGCTCCAAGGGTGAGGGCTGGCTAGGGGTCGCCCTGGAGGCACCTGTAGCCAGCTCTCATCCTCATTGAGCTATTCCAAGGGTGAGGGCTGGCTACGTGTCGCCCTGGAGGCACTTGTAGCCAGCTCTCATCCTCATTGAGCGTGATAACGGACGCTGCGCTGAACGGCGGCGCATAGGAACGGGCGGTGAAATAAGCGCGCCAAAAAAACTATAAAGTTTACGTTTTTTTTCCGTAATTCATCAGATGAGGGTGATAACGGACGCTGCGCTGAACGGCGGCGCGTAGGAACGGGCGGTGAAATAAGCGCGCCAAAAAAACTATAAAGTTTACGTTTTTTTTCCGTAATTCATCAGATGATCGTGATAACGGACGCTGCGCTGAATGGAGGCGCGTAGGAACGGGCGGTGAAATAAGCGCGCCAAAAAAACTATAAAGTTTACGTTTTTTTTCCGTAATTCATCAGATGAGCGTGATAACGGATGCTGTGCTGAACGGCGGCAAGTAGGAACGGGCGATGAAATAAGTGCGCCAAAAAAACGATAAAGTTTACGTTTTTTTTCTGTAATTTATCAGATCAGCGTGATAACGGACGCAGCCCTTAACGGCGGCGTCAGAGCGACTTTATTTTGTTGCAGATTGAATTTTAAGTGCTTTTGCTATCATCAAACCTGTAGCCAGCTCTCATCCTCATTGAGCTATTCCAAGGGTGAGGGCTGGCTAGGGGTCGCCCTGGAGGCACCTGTAGCCAGCTCTCATCCTCATTGAGCTGCTCCAAGGGTGAGGGCTGGCTAGGGGTCGCCCTGGAGGCACCTGTAGCCAGCTCTCATCCTCATTGAGCTGCTCCAAGGGTGAGGGCTGGCTAGGGGTCGCCCTGGAGGCACCTGTAGCCAGCTCTCATCCTCATTGAGCTGCTCCAAGGGTGAGGGCTGGCTAGGGGTCGCCCTGGAGGCACCTGTAGCCAGCTCTCATCCTCATTGAGCTGCTCCAAGGGTGAGGGCTGGCTAGGGGTCGCCCTGGAGGCACCTGTAGCCAGCTCTCATCCTCATTGAGCTGCTCCAAGGGTGAGGGCTGGCTAGGGGTCGCCCTGGAGGCACCTGTAGCCAGCTCTCATCCTCATTGAGCTGCTCCAAGGGTGAGGGCTGGCTAGGGGTCGCCCTGGAGGCACCTGTAGCCAGCTCTCATCCTCATTGAGCTATTCCAAGGGTGAGGGCTGGCTACGTGTCGCCCTGGAGGCACTTGTAGCCAGCTCTCATCCTCATTGAGCGTGATAACGGACGCTGCGCTGAACGGCGGCGCATATGAACGGGCGGTGAAATAAGCGCGCCAAAAAAACTATAAAGTTTACGTTTTTTTTCCGTAATTCATCAGATGAGGGTGATAACGGACGCTGAGCTGAACGGCGGCGCGTGGGAACGGGCGGTGAAATAAGCGCGCCAAAAAAACTATAAAGTTTACGGGTTTTTTTCCGTAATTCATCAGATGAGCGTGATAACGGACGCTGCGCTGAATGGCGGCGCGTAGGAACGGGCGGTGAAATAAGCGCGCCAAAAAAACTATAAAGTTTACGTTTTTTTCCGTAATTCATCAGATGAGCGTGATAACGGATGCTGTGCTGAACGGCGGCACGTAGGAACGGGTGATGAAATAAGTGCGCCAAAAAAACGATAAAGTTTACGTTTTTTTTCTGTAATTTATCAGATCAGCGTGATAACGGACGCAGCCCTTAACGGCGGCGTCAGAGCGACTTTATTTTGTTGCAGATTGAATTTTAAGTGCTTTTGCTATCATCAAACCTGTAGCCAGCTCTCATCCTCATTGAGCTATTCCAAGGGTGAGGGCTGGCTAGGGGTCGCCCTGGAGGCACCTGTAGCCAGCTCTCATCCTCATTGAGCTGCTCCAAGGGTGAGGGCTGGCTAGGGGTCGCCCTGGAGGCACCTGTAGCCAGCTCTCATCCTCATTGAGCTGCTCCAAGGGTGAGGGCTGGCTAGGGGTCGCCCTGGAGGCACCTGTAGCCAGCTCTCATCCTCATTGAGCTGCTCCAAGGGTGAGGGCTGGCTAGGGGTCGCCCTGGAGGCACCTGTAGCCAGCTCTCATCCTCATTGAGCTGCTCCAAGGGTGAGGGCTGGCTAGGGGTCGCCCTGGAGGCACCTGTAGCCAGCTCTCATCCTCATTGAGCTGCTCCAAGGGTGAGGGCTGGCTAGGGGTCGCCCTGGAGGCACCTGTAGCCAGCTCTCATCCTCATTGAGCTATTCCAAGGGTGAGGGCTGGCTACGTGTCGCCCTGGAGGCACTTGTAGCCAGCTCTCATCCTCATTGAGCGTGATAACGGACGCTGCGCTGAACGGCGGCGCATAGGAACGGGCGGTGAAATAAGCGCGCCAAAAAAACTATAAAGTTTACGTTTTTTTTCCGTAATTCATCAGATGAGGGTGATAACGGACGCTGCGCTGAACGGCGGCGCGTAGGAACAGGCGGTGAAATAAGCGCGCCAAAAAAACTATGAAGTTTACGTTTTTTTCCGTAATTCATCAGATGAGCGTGATAACGGACGCTGCGCTGAATGGCGGCGCGTAGGAACGGGCGGTGAAATAACCGCGCCAAAAAAACTATAAAGTTTACGTTTTTTTTCCGTAATTCATCAGATGAGCGTGATAACGGATGCTGTGCTGAACGGCGGCACGTAGGAACGGGTGATGAAATAAGTGCGCCAAAAAAACTATAAAGTTTACGTTTTTTTTCCGTAATTCATCAGATGAGCGTGATAACGGACTCTGCGCTGAATGGCGGCGCGTAGGAACGGGCGGTGAAATAAGCGCGCCAAAAAAACTATAAAGTTTACGTTTTTTTCCGTAATTCATCAGATGAGCGTGATAACGGATGCTGTGCTGAACGGCGGCACGTAGGAACGGGTGATGAAATAAGTGCGCCAAAAAAACGATAAAGTTTACGTTTTTTTTCTGTAATTTATCAGATCAGCGTGATAACGGACGCAGCCCTTAACGGCGGCGTCAGAGCGACTTTATTTTGTTGCAGATTGAATTTTAAGTGCTTTTGCTATCATCAAACCTGTAGCCAGCTCTCATCCTCATTGAGCTATTCCAAGGGTGAGGGCTGGCTAGGGGTCGTCCTGGAGGCACCTGTAGCCAGCTCTCATCCTCATTGAGCTGCTCCAAGGGTGAGGGCTGGCTAGGGGTCGCCCTGGAGGCACCTGTAGCCAGCTCTCATCCTCATTGAGCTGCTCCAAGGGTGAGGGCTGGCTAGGGGTCGCCCTGGAGGCACCTGTAGCCAGCTCTCATCCTCATTGAGCTGCTCCAAGGGTGAGGGCTGGCTAGGGGTCGCCCTGGAGGCACCTGTAGCCAGCTCTCATCCTCATTGAGCTGCTTCAAGGGTGAGGGCTGGCTAGGGGTCGCCCTGGAGGCACCTGTAGCCAGCTCTCATCCTCATTGAGCTGCTCCAAGGGTGAGGGCTGGCTAGGGGTCGCCCTGGAGGCACCTGTAGCCAGCTCTCATCCTCATTGAGCTATTCCAAGGGTGAGGGCTGGCTACGTGTCGCCCTGGAGGCACTTGTAGCCAGCTCTCATCCTCATTGAGCGTGATAACGGACGCTGCGCTGAACGGCGGCGCATAGGAACGGGCGGTGAAATAAGCGCGCCAAAAAAACTATAAAGTTTACGTTTTTTTTCCGTAATTCATCAGATGAGGGTGATAACGGACGCTGCGCTGAACGGCGGCGCGTAGGAACGGGCGGTGAAATAAGCGCGCCAAAAAAACTATAAAGTTTACGTTTTTTTCCGTAATTCATCAGATGAGCGTGATAACGGACGCTGCGCTGAATGGCGGCGCGTAGGAACGGGCGGTGAAATAACCGCGCCAAAAAAACTATAAAGTTTACGTTTTTTTTTCCGTAATTCATCAGATGAGCGTGATAACGGATGCTGTGCTGAACGGCGGCACGTAGGAACGGGCGATGAAATAAGTGCGCCAAAAAAACTATAAAGTTTACGTTTTTTTTCCGTAATTCATCAGATGAGCGTGATAACGGATGCTGTGCTGAACGGCGGCACGTAGGAACGGGCGATGAAATAAGTGCGCCAAAAAAACGATAAAGTTTACGTTTTTTTTCTGTAATTTATCAGATCAGCGTGATAACGGACGCAGCCCTTAACGGCGGCGTCAGAGCGACTTTATTTTGTTGCATTTGAATTTTAAGTGCTTTTGCTATCATCAAACCTGTAGCCAGCTCTCATCCTCATTGAGCTATTCCAAGGGTGAGGGCTGGCTAAGGGTCGCCCTGGAGGCACCTGTAGCCAGCTCTCATCCTCATTGAGCTGCTCCAAGGGTGAGGGCTGGCTAGGGGTCGCCCTGGAGGCACCTGTAGCCAGCTCTCATCCTCATTGAGCTGCTCCAAGGGTGAGGGCTGGCTACGGGTCGCCCTGGAGGCACCTGTAGCCAGCTCTCATCCTCATTGAGCTGCTCCAAGGGTGAGGGCTGGCTAGGGTTCGCCCTGGAGGCACCTGTAGCCAGCTCTCATCCTCATTGAGCTGCTCCAAGGGTGAGGGCTGGCTAGGGGTCGCCCTGGAGGCACCTGTAGCCAGCTCTCATCCTCATTGAGCTATTCCAAGGGTGAGGGCTGGCTACGTGTCGCCCTGGAGGCACTTGTAGCCAGCTCTCATCCTCATTGAGAGTGATAACGGACGCTGCGCTGAACCGCGGCGCATAGGAACGGGCGGTGAAATAAGCGCGCCAAAAAAACTATAAAGTTTACGTTTTTTTTCCGTAATTCATCAGATGAGGGTGATAACGGACGTTGCGCTGAACGGCGGCGCGTAGGAACGGGCGGTGAAATAAGCGCGCCAAAAAAACTATAAAGTTTACGTTTTTTTTCCGTAATTCATCAGATGAGCGTGATAACGGACGCTGCGCTGAATGGCGGCGCGTAGGAACGGGCGGTGAAATAAGCGCGCCAAAAAAACTATAAAGTTTACGTTTTTTTTCCGTAATTCATCAGATGAGCGTGATAACGGATGCTGTGCTGAACGGCGGCACGTAGGAACGGGCGATGAAATAAGTGCGCCAAAAAAACGATAAAGTTTACGTTTTTTTTCTGTAATTTATCAGATCACCGTGATAACGGACGCAGCCCTTAACGGCGGCATCAGAGCGACTTTTTTTTGTTGCAGATTGAATTTTAAGTGCTTTTGCTATCATCAAACCTGTAGCCAGCTCTCATCCTCATTGAGCTATTCCAAGGATGAGGGCTGGCTAAGGGTCGCCCTGGAGGCACCTGTAGCCAGCTCTCATCCTCATTGAGCTGCTCCAAGGGTGAGGGCTGGCTAGGGGTCGCCCTGGAGGCACCTGTAGCCAGCTCTCATCCTCATTGAGCTGCTCCAAGGGTGAGGGCTGGCTAGGGGTCGCCCTGGAGGCACCTGTAGCCAGCTCTTATCCTCATTGAGCTGCTCCAAGGGTGAGGGCTGGCTACGGGTCGCCCTGGAGGCACCTGTAGCCAGCTCTCATCCTCATTGAGCTGCTCCAAGGGTGAGGGCTGGCTAGGGGTCGCCCTGGAGGCACCTGTAGCCAGCTCTCATCCTCATTGAGCTGCTCCAAGGGTAAGGGCTGGCTAGGGGTCGCCCTGGAGGCACCTGTAGCCAGCTCTCATCCTCATTGAGCTGCTCCAAGGGTGAGGGCTGGCTAGGGGTCGCCCTGGAGGCACCTGTAGCCAGCTCTCATCCTCATTGAGCTGCTCCAAGGGTGAGGGCTGGCTAGGGGTCGCCCTGGAGGCACCTGTAGCCAGCTCTCATCCTCATTGAGCTGCTCCAAGGGTGAGGGCTGGCTAGGGGTCGCCCTGGAGGCACCTGTAGCCAGCTCTCATCCTCATTGAGCTATTCGAAGGGTGAGGGCTGGCTACGTGTCGCCCTGGAGGCACCTGTAGCCAACTCTCATCCTCATTGAGCGTGATAACGGACGCTGCGCTGAACGGCGGCGCATAGGAACGGGCGGTGAAATAAGCGCGCCAAAAAAACTATAAAGTTTACGTTTTTTTTCCGTAATTCATCAGATGAGGGTGATAACGGACGCTGCGCTGAACGGCGGCGCGTAGGAACGGGCGGTGAAATAAGCGCGCCAAAAAAACTATAAAATTTACGTTTTTTTTCCGTAATTCATCAGATGAGCGTGATAACGGAAGCTGCGCTGAACGGCGGCGCGTAGGAACGGGCGGTGAAATAAGCGCGCCAAAAAAGCTATAAAGTGTACGTTTTTTTTCCATAATTCATTAGATGAGCGTGATAACGGAAGCTGCGTTGAACGGCGGCGCGTAGGAACGGGCGGTGAAATAAGCGCGCCAAAAAAACTATAAAGTTTACGTTTTTTTCCGTAATTCATCAGATGAGCGTGATAACGGACGCTGCGCTGAATGGCGGCGCGTAGGAACGGGCGGTGAAATAAGCGCGCCAAAAAAACTATAAAGTTTACGTTTTTTTTCCGTAATTCATCAGATGAGCGTGATAACGGATGCTGTGCTGAACGGCGGCGCATAGGAACGGGCGGTGAAATAAGTGCGCTAAAAAAACGATAAAGTTTACGTTTTTTTTCTGTAATTTATCAGATGAGCGTGATAACGGACGCAGCCCTTAACGGCGGCGTCAGAGCGACTTTTTTTTGTTGCAGATTGAATTTTAAGTGCTTTTGGTATCATCAAACCTGTAGCCAGCTCTCATCCTCATTGAGCTATTCCAAGGGTGAGGGCTGGCTAGGGGTCGCCCTGGAGGCACCTGTAGCCAGCTCTCATCCTCATTGAGCTGCTCCAAGGGTGAGGGCTGGCTAGGGGTCGCCCTGGAGGCACCTGTAGCCAGCTCTCATCCTCGTTGAGCTGCTCCAAGGGTGAGGGCTGGCTAGGGGTCGCCCTGGAGGCACCTGTAGCCAGCTCTCATCCTCATTGAGCTGCTCCAAGGGTGAGGGCTGGCTAGGGGTCGCCCTGGAGGCACCTGTAGCCAGCTCTCACCCTCATTGAGCTGCTCCAAGGGTGAGGGCTGGCTACGGGTCGCCCTGGAGGCACCTGTAGCCAGCTCTCATCCTCATTGAGCTGCTCCAAGGGTGAGGGCTGGCTAGGGGTCGCCCTGGAGGCACCTGTAGCCAGCTCTCATCCTCATTGAGCTGCTCCAAGGGTGAGGGCTGGCTAGGGGTCGCCCTGGAGGCACCTGTAGCCAGCTCTCATCCTCATTGAGCTGCTCCAAGGGTGAGGGCTGGCTAGGGGTCGCCCTGGAGGCACCTGTAGCCAGCTCTCATCCTCATTGAGCTATTCCAAGGGTGAGGACTGGCTACGTGTCGCCCTGGAGGCACTTGTAGCCAGCTCTCATCCTCATTGAGCGTGATAACGGACGCTGCGCTGAACGGCGGCGCATAGGAACGGGCGGTGAAATAAGCGCGCCAAAAAAACTATAAAGTTTACATTTTTTTTCCGTAATTCATCAGATGAGGGTGATAACGGACGCTGCGCTGAACGGCGGCGCGTAGGAACGGACGGTGAAATAAGTGCACCAAAAAAACTATAAAGTTTACGTTTTTTTTCCGTAATTCATCAGATGAGCGTGATAACGGACGCTGCGCTGAATGGCGGCGCGTAGGAACGGGCGGTGAAATAAGCGCGCCAAAAAAACTATAAAGTTTACGTTTTTTTTCCGTAAATCATCAGATGAGCGTGATAACGGATGCTGTGCTGAACGGCGGCACGTAGGAACGGGCGATGAAATAAGTGCGCCAAAAAAACGATAAAGTTTACATTTTTTTTCTGTAATTTATCAGATCACCGTGATAACGGACGCAGCCCTTAACGGCGGCGTCAGAGCGACTTTTTTTTGTTGCAGATTGAATTTTAAGTGCTTTTGCTATCATCAAACCTGTAGCCAGCTCTCATCCTCATTGAGCTATTCCAAGGGTGAGGGCTGGCTAAGGGTCGCCCTGGAGGCACCTGTAGCCAGCTCTCATCCTCATTGAGCTGCTCCAAGGGTGAGGGCTGGCTAGGGGTCGCCCTGGAGGCACCTGTAGCCAGCTCTCATCCTCATTGAGCTGCTCCAAGGGTGAGGGCTGGCTAGGGGTCGCCCTGGAGGCACCTGTAGCCAGCTCTCATCCTCATTGAGCTGCTCCAAGGGTGAGGGCTGGCTACGGGTCGCCCTGGAGGCACCTGTAGCCAGCTCTCATCCTCATTGAGCTGCTCCAAGGGTGAGGGCTGGCTAGGGGTCGCCCTGGAGGCACCTGTAGCCAGCTCTCATCCTCATTGAGCTGCTCCAAGGGTGAGGGCTGGCTAGGGGTCGCCCTGGAGGCACCTGTAGCCAGCTCTCATCCTCATTGAGCTGCTCCAAGGGTGAGGGCTGGCTAGGGGTCGCCCTGGAGGCACCTGTAGCCAGCTCTCATCCTCATTGAGCTGCTCCAAGGGTGAGGGCTGGCTAGGGGTCGCCCTGGAGGCACCTGTAGCCAGCTCTCATCCTCATTGAGCTGCTCCAAGGGTGAGGGCTGGCTAGGGGTCGCCCTGGAGGCACCTGTAGCCAGCTCTCATCCTCATTGAGCTGCTCCAAGGGTGAGGGCTGGCTAGGGGTCGCCCTGGAGACACCTGTAGCCAGCTCTCATCCTCATTGAGCTATTCGAAGGGTGAGGGCTGGCTACGTGTCGCCCTGGAGGCACCTGTAGCCAACTCTCATCCTCATTGAGCGTGATAACGGACGCTGCGCTGAACGGTGGCACATAGGAACGGGCGGTGAAATAAGCGCGCCAAAAAAACTATAAAGTTTACGTTTTTTTTCGTAATTCATCAGATGAGGGTGATAACGGACGCTGCGCTGAACGGCGGCGCGTAGGAACGGGCGGTGAAATAAGCGCGCCAAAAAAACTATAAAATTTACGTTTTTTTTCCGTAATTCATCAGATGAGCGTGATAACGGAAGCTGCGCTGAACGGCGGCGCGTAGGAACGGGCGGTGAAATAAGCGCGCCAAAAAAGCTATAAAGTGTACGTTTTTTTTCCATAATTCATTAGATGAGCGTGATAACGGAAGCTGCGTTGAACGGCGGCGCGTAGGAACAGGCGGTGAAATAAGCGCGCCAAAAAAACTATAAAGTTTACGTTTTTTTTCCGTAATTCATCAGATGAGCGTGATAACGGACGCTGCGCTGAATGGCGGCGCGTAGGAACGGGCGGTGAAATAAGCGCGCCAAAAAAACTATAAAGTTTAAGTTTTTTTTCCGTAATTCATCAGATGAGCGTGATAACGGATGCAGTGCTGAACGGCGGCACGTAGGAACGGGCGGTGAAATAAGTGCGCCAAAAAAACGATAAAGTTTACGTTTTTTTTCTGTAATTTATCAGATGAGCGTGATAACGGACGCAGCCCTTAACGGCGGCGTCAGAGCGACTTTTTTTTGTTGCAGATTGAATTTTAAGTGCTTTTGGTATCATCAAACCTGTAGCCAGCTCTCATCCTCATTGAGCTATTCCAAGGGTGAGGGCTGGCTAGGGGTCGCCCTGGAGGCACCTGTAGCCAGCTCTCATCCTCATTGAGCTGCTCCAAGGGTGAGGGCTGGCTAGGGGTCGCCCTGGAGGCACTTGTAGCCAGCTCTCATCCTCATTGAGCTGCTCCAAGGGTGAGGGCTGGCTAGGGGTCGCCCTGGAGGCACCTGTAGCCAGCTCTCATCCTCATTGAGCTGCTCCAAGGGTGAGGGCTGGCTAGGGGTCGCCCTGGAGGCACCTGTAGCCAGCTCTCATCCTCATTGAGCTGCTCCAAGGGTGAGGGCTGGCTAGGGGTCGCCCTGGAGGCACCTGTAGCCAGCTCTCATCCTCATTGAGCTGCTCCTAGCGTGAGGGCTGGCTAGGGGTCGCCCTGGAGGCACCTGTAGCCAGCTCTCATCCTCATTGAGCTGCTGCAAGGGTGAGGGCTGGCTAGGGGTCGCCCTGGAGTCACCTGTAGCCAGCTCTCATCCTCATTGAGCTGCTCCAAGGGTGAGGGCTGGCTAGGGGTCGCCCTGGAGGCACCTGTAGCCAGCTCTCATCCTCATTGAGCTGCTCCAAGGGTGAGGGCTGGCTAGGGGTCGCCCTGGAGGCACCTGTAGCCAGCTCTCAGCCTCATTGAGCTGCTCCAAGGGTGAGGGCTGGCTAGGGGTCGCCCTGGAGGCACCTGTAGCCAGCTCTCATCCTCATTGAGCTGCTCCAAGGGTGAGGGCTGGCTAGGGGTCGCCCTGGAGGCACCTGTAGCCAGCTCTCATCCTCATTGAGCTGCTCCAAGGGTGAGGGCTGGCTAGGGGTCGCCCTGGAGGCACCTGTAGCCAGCTCTCATCCTCATTGAGCTGCTCCAAGGGTGAGGGCTGGCTAGGGGTCGCCCTGGAGGCACCTGTAGCCAGCTCTCATCCTCATTGAGCTGCTCCAAGGGTGAGGGCTGGCTAGGGGTCGCCCTGGAGGCACCTGTAGCCAGCTCTCATCCTCATTGAGCTGCTCCAAGGGTGAGGGCTGGCTAGGGGTCGCCCTGGAGGCACCTGTAGCCAGCTCTCATCCTCATTGAGCTGCTCCAAGGGTGAGGGCTGGCTAGGGGTCGCCCTGGAGGCACCTGTAGCCAGCTCTCATCCTCATTGAGCTGCTCCAAGGGTGAGGGCTGGCTAGGGGTCGCCCTGGAGGCACCTGTAGCCAGCTCTCATCCTCATTGAGCTGCTCCAAGGGTGAGGGCTGGCTAGGGGTCGCCCTGGAGGCACCTGTAGCCAGCTCTCATCCTCATTGAGCTGCTCCAAGGGTGAGGGCTGGCTAGGGGTCGCCCTGGAGGCACCTGTAGCCAGCTCTCATCCTCATTGAGCTATTCCAAGGGTGAGGGCTGGCTACGTGTCGCCCTGGAGGCACTTGTAGCCAGCTCTCATCCTCATTGACCGTGATAACGGACGCTGCGCTGAACGGCGGCGCATAGGAACGGGCGGTGAAATAAGCGCGCCAAAAAAAACTATAAAGTTTACGTTTTTTTTCCGTAATTCATCAGATGAGGGTGATAACGGACGCTGCGCTGAACGGCGGCGCGTAGGAACGGGCGGTGAAATAAGCGCGCCAAAAAAACTATAAAGTTTACGTTTTTTTTCCGTAATTCATCAGATGAGCATGATAACGGACGCTGCGCTGAATGGCGGCGCGTAGGAACGGGCCGTGAAATAAGCGCGCCAAAAAAACTATAAAGTTTACTTTTTTTTTCCGTAATTCATCAGATGAGCGTGATAACGGATGCTGTGCTGAACGGCGACACGTAGGAACGGGCGATGAAATAAGTGCGCCAAAAAAACGATAAAGTTTACGTTTTTTTTCTGTAATTTATCAGATCAGCGTGATAACGGACGCAGCCCTTAACGGCGGCGTCAGAGCGACTTTTTTTTGTTGTAGATTGAATTTTAAGTGCTTTTGCTATCATCAAACCTGTAGCCAGCTCTCATCCTCATTGAGCTATTCCAAGGGTGAGGGCTGGCTAAGGGTCGCCCTGGAGGCACCTGTAGCCAGCTCTCATCCTCATTGAGCTGCTCCAAGGGTGAGGGCTGGCTAGGGGTCGCCCTGGAGGCACCTGTAGCCAGCTCTCATCCTCATTGAGCTGCTCCAAGGGTGAGGGCTGGCTAGGGGTCGCCCTGGAGGCACCTGTAGCCAGCTCTCATCCTCATTGAGCTGCTCCAAGGGTGAGGGCTGGCTAGGGGTCGCCCTGGAGGCACCTGTAGCCAGCTCTCATCCTCATTGAGCTGCTCCAAGGGTGAGGGCTGGCTAGGGGTCGCCCTGGAGGCACCTGTAGCCAGCTCTCATCCTCATTGAGCTGCTCCAAGGGTGAGGGCTGGCTAGGGGTCGCCCTGGAGGCACCTGTAGCCAGCTCTCATCCTCATTGAGCTGCTCCAAGGGTGAGGGCTGGCTAGGGGTCGCCCTGGAGGCACCTGTAGCCAGCTCTCATCCTCATTGAGCTGCTCCAAGGGTGAGGGCTGGCTAGGGGTCGCCCTGGAGGCACCTGTAGCCAGCTCTCATCCTCATTGAGCTGCTCCAAGGGTGAGGGCTGGCTAGGGGTCGCCCTGGAGGCACCTGTAGCCAGCTCTCATCCTCATTGAGCTGCTCCTAGCGTGAGGGCTGGCTAGGGGTCGCCCTGGAGGCACCTGTAGCCAGCTCTCATCCTCATTGAGCTGCTGCAAGGGTGAGGGCTGGCTAGGGGTCGCCCTGGAGTCACCTGTAGCCAGCTCTCATCCTCATTGAGCTGCTCCAAGGGTGAGGGCTGGCTAGGGGTCGCCCTGGAGGCACCTGTAGCCAGCTCTCATCCTCATTGAGCTGCTCCAAGGGTGAGGGCTGGCTAGGGGTCACCCTGGAGGCACCTGTAGCCAGCTCTCATCCTCATTGAGCTGCTCCAATGGTGAGGGCTGGCTAGGGGTCGCCCTGGAGGCACCTGTAGCCAGCTCTCATCCTCATTGAGCTGCTCCAAGGGTGAGGGCTGGCTAGGGGTCGCCCTGGAGGCACCTGTAGCCAGCTCTCATCCTCATTGAGCTGCTCCAAGGGTGAGGGCTGGCTAGGGGTCGCCCTGGAGGCACCTGTAGCCAGCTCTCATCCTCATTGAGCTGCTCCAAGGGTGAGGGCTGGCTAGGGGTCGCCCTGGAGGCACCTGTAGCCAGCTCTCATCCTCATTGAGCTGCTCCAAGGGTGAGGGCTGGCTAGGGGTCGCCCTGGAGGCACCTGTAGCCAGCTCTCATCCTCATTGAGCTGCTCCAAGGGTGAGGGCTGGCTAGGGGTCGCCCTGGAGGCACCTGTAGCCAGCTCTCATCCTCATTGAGCTGCTCCAAGGGTGAGGGCTGGCTAGGGGTCGCCCTGGAGGCACCTGTAGCCAGCTCTCATCCTCATTGAGCTGCTCCAAGGGTGAGGGCTGGCCAGGGGTCGCCCTGGAGGCACCTGTAGCCAGCTCTCATCCTCATTGAGCTGCTCCAAGGGTGAGGGCTGGCTAGGGGTCGCCCTGGAGGCACCTGTAGCCAGCTCTCATCCTCATTGAGCTGCTCCAAGGGTGAGGGCTGGCTAGGGGTCGCCCTGGAGGCACCTGTAGCCAGCTCTCATCCTCATTGAGCTATTCCAAGGGTGAGGGCTGGCTACGTGTCGCCCTGGAGGCACTTGTAGCCAGCTCTCATCCTCATTGACCGTGATAACGGACGCTGCGCTGAACGGCGGCGCATAGGAACGGGCGGTGAAATAAGCGCGCCAAAAAAAACTATAAAGTTTACGTTTTTTTTCCGTAATTCATCAGATGAGGGTGATAACGGACGCTGCGCTGAACAGCGGCGCGTAGGAACGGGCGGTGAAATAAGCGCGCCAAAAAAACTATAAAGTTTACGTTTTTTTTCCGTAATTCATCAGATGAGCATGATAACGGACGCTGCGCTGAATGGCGGCGCGTAGGAACGGGCCGTGAAATAAGCGCGCCAAAAAAACTATAAAGTTTACTTTTTTTTTCCGTAATTCATCAGATGAGCGTGATAACGGATGCTGTGCTGAACGGCGACACGTAGGAACGGGCGATGAAATAAGTGCGCCAAAAAAACGATAAAGTTTACGTTTTTTTTCTGTAATTTATCAGATCAGCGTGATAACGGACGCAGCCCTTAACGGCGGCGTCAGAGCGACTTTTTTTTGTTGTAGATTGAATTTTAAGTGCTTTTGCTATCATCAAACCTGTAGCCAGCTCTCATCCTCATTGAGCTATTCCAAGGGTGAGGGCTGGCTAAGGGTCGCCCTGGAGGCACCTGTAGCCAGCTCTCATCCTCATTGAGCTGCTCCAAGGGTGAGGGCTGGCTAGGGGTCGCCCTGGAGGCACCTGTAGCCAGCTCTCATCCTCATTGAGCTGCTCCAAGGGTGAGGGCTGGCTAGGGGTCGCCCTGGAGGCACCTGTAGCCAGCTCTCATCCTCATTGAGCTGCTCCAAGGGTGAGGGCTGGCTAGGGGTCGCCCTGGAGGCACCTGTAGCCAGCTCTCATCCTCATTGAGCTGCTCCAAGGGTGAGGGCTGGCTAGGGGTCGCCCTGGAGGCACCTGTAGCCAGCTCTCATCCTCATTGAGCTGCTCCAAGGGTGAGGGCTGGCTAGGGGTCGCCCTGGAGGCACCTGTAGCCAGCTCTCATCCTCATTGAGCTGCTCCAAGGGTGAGGGCTGGCTAGGGGTCGCCCTGGAGGCACCTGTAGCCAGCTCTCATCCTCATTGAGCTGCTCCAAGGGTGAGGGCTGGCTAGGGGTCGCCCTGGAGGCACCTGTAGCCAGCTCTCATCCTCATTGAGCTGCTCCAAGGGTGAGGGCTGGCTAGGGGTCGCCCTGGAGGCACCTGTAGCCAGCTCTCATCCTCATTGAGCTGCTCCAAGGGTGAGGGCTGGCTAGGGGTCGCCCTGGAGGCACCTGTAGCCAGCTCTCATCCTCATTGAGCTGCTCCAAGGGTGAGGGCTGGCTAGGGGTCGCCCTGGAGGCACCTGTAGCCAGCTCTCATCCTCATTGAGCTATTCCAAGGGTGAGGGCTGGCTACGGGTATGCCCTGGAGGCACCTGTAGCCAGCTCTCATCCTCATTGAGCTATTCCAAGGGTGAGGGCTGGCTAGGGGTCGCCCTGGAGGCACCTGTAGCCAGCTCTCATCCTCATTGAGCTATTCCAAGGGTGAGGGCTGGCTACGTGTCGCCCTGGAGGCACCTGTAGCCAGCTCTCATCCTCATTGAGCGTGATAACGGACGCTGCGTTGAACGGCGGCGCATAGGAACGGGCGGTGAAATAAGCGCGCCAAAAAAACTATAAAGTTTAAGTTTTTTTTTCCGTAATTCATCAGATGAGGGTGATAACGGACGCTGCGCTGAACGGCGGCGCGTAGGAACGGGCGGTGAAATAAGCGCGCCAAAAAAACTATAAAATTTACATTTTTTTCCGTAATTCATCAGATGAGCGTGATAACGGAAGCTGAGCTGAACGGCGGCGCGTAGGAACGGGCGGTGAAATAAGCGCGCCAAAAAAACTGTAAAGTTTACGTTTTTTTTCCGTAATTCATCAGATGAGCGTGATAACGGATGCTGCACTGAATGGCGGCGCGTAGGAACGGGCGGTGAAATAAGCGCGCCAAAAAAACTATAAAGTTTACGTTTTTTTTCCGTAATTCATCAAATGAGCGTGATAACGGAAGGTGCGCTGAACCGTGGCGCGTAGGAACGGGCGGTGAAATAAGCGCGCCAAAAAAACTATAAAGTTTACGTTTTTTTCCATAATTCATTAGATGAGCGTGATAACGGAAGCTGCGCTGAACGGCGGCGCGTAGGAAAAGGCAGTGAAATAAGCGCGCCAAAAAAGCTATAAAGTTTCCTTTTTTTTCCGTAATTTATCAGATGAGCGTGATAACGGACGCAGCCCTTAACGGCGGTGTCAGAGCGACTTTTTTTTGTTGCAGATTGAATTTTAAGTGCTTTTGGTATCATCAAACCTGTAGCCAGCTCTCATCCTCATTGAGCTATTCCAAGGGTGAGGGCTGGCTAGGGGTCGCCCTGGAGGCACCTGTAGCCAGCTCTCATCCTCATTGAGCTATTCCAAGGGTGAGGGCTGGCTACGGGTCGCCCTGGAGGCACCTGTAGCCAGCTCTCATCCTCATTGAGCTGCTCCAAGGGTGAGGGCTGGCTAGGGGTCGCCCTGGAGGCACCTGTAGCCAGCTCTCATCCTCATTGAGCTATTCCAAGGGTGAGGGCTGGCTACGGGTCGTCCTGGAAGTACCTGTAGCCAGCTCTCATCAAGAAAAAGCTACGCCTACTAAGTTGCATTAACCAATCGGAGCAGATTCATGATTTACATTCAAATAAACCATCATTTTAGGAAAAGGAAAAGGAGTTTTGGAGGGAAGTTTAATTTGATCCAGTGCTCAGGAGCAACAAGGGTGATTAGTGCACAAGAGAAGCTGTGACCTTAGCCAATTACAACCATGCCGCCCAAAAGAAGGTAAGTACACCTGGTGGGATAGTGAGTGGGAGGGAAATATGAATCTGCAGAGGTATGTGTTGCTTCTAGAAATACTCTTTCTGGACACCATTGCAGCATGCATTCTGGGGTACACTGAGACCATGGGAGTATTTGCAGAAGAGGTTAACATACAGCATGTATTGGGATCAGGTGCCTAACTATACTGCAGCATCATCTGAGCTTGTACTGGAATCAGGTGTATAAGTATACTTGTACTCATATAGCTTGTACTGGAATCAGGTGTATAAGTATACTTGTACTCATATAGCTTGTACTGGAATCAGGTGTATAAGTATACTTGTACTCATATAGCTTGTACTGGAATCAGGTGTATAAGTATGCTTGTACTCATATAGTTTGTACTGGAATCAGGTGCCTAATCTGATGTCCTCTCTGTGACCTCTGCAAACTTTTTAGCTTGGTTGTATTACTGTGGTGGGGGGAGGGGGAAGGATTGCGGTGTGAAAGTGTATTATAACATCATGTTAAGGCTTGCAATTGTTCAGGCTCAGTCACAGAAAGGGTTTATGTTTTTGGCGCGGTCTTTCTGTATCTTTCAAAGTTTGCAGTGTGAAAAGGCTTTAAACTGTATATGTACTTGCTCGCTCACTCGTTTTTTCTCCTTTTTGACTGATAAATGAGTGCCGGTCATGTGCAAAACTGTATAAGCATTTGCATAGTCAATACCACATTAATTTTTTGCACGGTATCTTTGTCAATCTAAATAATTCTTGCAAAACCTCAGATTTGCGCAAGATCTAGGAACATGCATATGATAAAAAACCGCATGTGTTATGTGCACAATATTGCCACAATTTGTGTAGTATGCTATAAAAGTGCATTAACTTGTGCTAAACAATTGCTCCTTAAAAAATTGTGTACGTTTGTCCGTTTTTGTGACCAAAAATGAGGGCTGGCTATTGGTGGTCAAAATACACTCTAGAGCCAGCCCTCATCTTTTTAAAAAAATCTATGGCAATGATGAGACGTGCCTTTTCTCATGAGCTGTGTATTTGTTGTAAAAAAAAATCAGATTTTTGAAATCCAGTTATCCTGCTGAAACATAAAAAATGCTGGTTGATATTAGTGGGTGGAAAAGCTAGATTCTCACTGATATTGTTCCTGATCTTCCATTTTTCTTTTTTACAGCGGCTTCAGGATGCTGAAGACATGTCCACTATGTTACAAAGCATTTACTCAACTGCCACAGCACCTTACACGACAATGCCTTAGATGCTGTACACAAGAGGAGAAGGATGCGCTAGTGAAAGAATCTAGAAACTCACTGATAGCAATTGCAACAAAAGGAACATATATCCCTTATGACAAGATTCCAGAGATCACTACAAAGGACGATCTTATCTCCTTCCTGGAGGACAGAGGGTTTATAGTACCCGAGAAACCAACTATGGCCAGGTATGCCCCACTAGCATCTTATTCTTTGAATACTGATGTTCATACTTGTGTAAGCTTTATAGATTTGCATATATGTTCTGAACTATGCCAAATAATCACGTGTATTTTATATTTACAGGATTGTTGAAGATGAGGGGGCATCACCTGTGCAGGAGGAGCTGACAGCCAGTGAGCAAGAGCTGCCTAATGAGGAGGAAGTGCTGCCTGTTGAGGAGGAAATGTCTACAGTCATCGAGGAGGAGTCGCCCGTCCCAGAGGAAGAGCCGCCCGTCCCAGAGGAAGAGCCGCCCGTCCCAGAGGAAGAGCCGTCCGTCACAGAGGAAGAGCCGTCCGTCACAGAGGAAGAGCCGCCCGTCACAGTGGAAGAGCCGCCCGTCCCAGAGGAAGAGCCGTCCGTCCCAGAGGAAGAGCCGCCCGTCCCAGAGGAAGAGCCGCCCGTCCCAGAGGAAGAGCTGTCCGTCACAGAGGAAGAGCCGTCCGTCACAGAGGAAGAGCCGCCCGTCACAGTGGAAGAGCCGCCCGTCCCAGAGGAAGAGCCGCCCGTCCCAGAGGAAGAGCCGTCCGTCACAGAGGAAGAGCCGTCCGTCACAGTGGAAGAGCCGTCCGTCCCAGAGGAAGAGCCGCCCGTCACAGTGGAAGAGCCGCCCGTCCCAGAGGAAGAGCTGCCCGTCCCAGAGGAAGAGCCGCCCGTCCCAGAGGAAGAGCCGCCCGTCCCAGAGGAAGAGCCTCCCGTCCCAGAGGAAGAGCCGCCCGTCCCAGAGGAAGAGCCGTCCGTCACAGAGGAAGAGCCGTCCGTCACAGAGGAAGAGCCGCCCGTCACAGTGGAAGAGCCGTCCGTCACAGAGGAAGAGCCGCCCGTCCCAGAGGATTATGATGTCTACAGGTCAGTGTAAATTTATACAAGGAATTTACTTTAATCCCTTGCTCAAACATTGCCTTGGCCTCAGCACATCCTGGCTTTTAGGCCACTTTAAAAAATTGTCAACACTGCTGGCCTACTCAAGATTGTACTTCACGTTATTACTAAGGATTTTTATAATTTACAGGACTGTTGAAGATGAGAAGCCATCTACATCAACTGGCACATCGGCACGCCGAGCCATATCAAATCCTGAATTGGTGCATCTTTCAGCTGCAGAAGACTATACATCCTCTGAAACATCCGACAGTGAAGCCGATCAACAACCAGAGACCAGAGAAAGAGAGGAAAATACCAGCCAAACAGATGAAGACAGGCCGAGGTCAGTTAGTGTGTGTAACATTCTCACTCATCATGCTTTTATATATATATACATATCTATATATATCTATATATATATATCTATATATATATATATATATATATATATATATATTTATATATATATATATTGAGCAAAAAAACAATACAAATAATGTTTAACTGGGACAATTAATAGCATATCCCACAACTTTACAGCCCTTACAAAGTAATTTTTTCTCCTATTTTAGGCAATAGATTTCCCTTCCATTGCAGCCATAAAACAGGATGCCAAAAAAGTGCCCTACACACAGACAGCTCTGTGGGGCACACAGCTTTGGCGGGGCATACTAAAATGCACTGCCATTACGATTTTCATCTGTGGGCCAGTAGAGGATGATGTACTAGCTTTACCCACAGATGAACTTCAGAACACGCAGTGTTCAGCAGTGGATGCTGCGTATAAAGGGCAGGCAGCCAGCAAAGTGCTGCTGCCAGTCAGAGCACTGGGGTCCACAGAAATCGGGCCTGGGGACACAGAAATGTTTACCACCCCTGACAACGGTGAGTGGAACCCCCAGCTGTCAAGGTCCCCGACATTTCCCCAGATTCTTCCACTGGGTGAGGGCCCCATGAATGCGTCGTTACAGGGAACCCTGGACTCACAGGCCCCATAGCGGCTGCATAGTCTACTGCCATTGGCAGGACGTCACTATATATATGCTGTATATGCTTACACAGTATTTTTCTCAAAGTTCTAATTTGTTTCTACTCTGACCTGTTGTTCTTTCTTCCAAATTTGTAGGATGACAAGCCAGAAATGGACTGTTGACAAGAGGATCAAAATGAAAGATGCAGGTTATTATGATCACCATTCTCTGTCTCATCCAATATTAAAAGGTTTTTCCTCTTATTTGCAGAACCATTGCAAGCTGGAAAGATACAAACAAATTGTTGAAAATGTGTCAAGGTTTTTATACTTTATGAACAAACGCCGTGTGAGCCTCAACTTTGCGACAAAGATTGAAAACGCCCATTTATTTTTCAAAAACCTTCAAGATCTCGGTCTGTGCAACCAAACTGTCACCAACTACATTAAGAATGTCCGGAAATTTGTACATTATCAACTATTTGCAACCAATTTACGCGATAAAAATGAAAAACTCTTCAAGGCAATGAAGTATTTCCAGTATGTGACTGCGGATATTCAGAAGAAATTTTCCAAGGGAGTTGCAAAAGAAGTTGTCAGCAAAAGGTATGTCAGCTAATTTTTATCCTTTCAGATGTATGCACAATTATTATTTTTTCTCTTTTCTCTCTCCCGCCAGGATTTTTCATACATGACTTAAAAATAGGCCTCACCTATCAGTCACATTTATTAATCTTTCTCTTAGGTACCTGGAGTTGCATAAATTGGACAAAACACCTCAGCAATGCCAGGAAATCCTGACCGTTGCAAAGCCAGCTTTCCTGCAAGCCATCGAGGATGTCCAAGGAGGATTCCGAAATGAAGTGCATCAGTTGGAGATTCTCTATTACCTTGAGGCCTTAATCATACTAAAACACTTACAAAGACCAGGAGTTGTCAGAAACATGACGGTAAGTAACAACCTACTCATTATCCTGATTTAAAGCCACATGTCTATCTAACTTTCCCATGTCTTGACTCACAGGTTTCTGAGTGGACAGAGAGGATGCGTCACATCTATCAAAATGAACAGCTAATAATTGTCGGAGTTAAATCCCATAAGACTGCTGCCCACCAAGTAGCCTGTTTTGTGCTTACTGAAGAAGAAGAAAAGGTAAGATGTTCCTGTCACTACGATGGCACCCACATTAGAGAGGGATCTGTTAGTTGTCATGACTTCAACCCGTAGGATTAGTGGCATTCTGTCCCTTTTAGTAGATCCTCCCTTTAACCAGATTTTACAGGACAACTTGGTGCTACATCCTCATGCAGGTGTGTTGGGAGTCTTTCCCTTATTTCCCTGCAGTATCCAGGATGCTAAACCATAGTATCGGTGTCCAGAATAGTGCATTTTCTTAACAATAATGCTTGTTGCAGCAGCATCCAGAATGCATTATCAGTAGGAACAGATATGCTCTCCCTTATCACAGATGTTCTGCACTTTAAATGAATGGTGGGCAGTTTATAGTCTGACATATGTTTGGTGTGAGGTGACTTTTCTATATATTTAGATTGTGTGGTTCCTATCATGCTCTGAAATCCAACTGAGGCGGAGGAGAGATACTGCCCTTTTAGTCTGTAGGTTTCGCTCTCCTGGTTAGGCACATCCCTCCCTCACGTTGGTGCGGTCATTGACTCCAGTAATTAATTTAGTCTATTTCAAATTTTCTTATCTTAATATTGAAGGGCCCAACTCAATTTTTATTAAGTGGTTTACTGTTTTTTGTTTTGTTTATTTACAGTGGTTTAACATCTACTTTAAAAAAGTGAGACGGGTGCTGGCCAAAAAAGACAGTCCAGATAAATTCTTCTTATCGACTACAGGAAGACAGATATATAATGTATCCACCGACCTTCATCGCTACCAGAAGAAGTAAGTCTTAAAAGTTAAAAATCCTACATATTAGATGTTGTGCCATGTATTTATGATCTACTCTATTGCTATCTAGGTACAAACTTAAATCCATCTCTAGTCAGGTGGCAAGAAAAACTTGTGAAACATGGACCGTGTCACATTTAACAGAGACACAGAGGTATCTTTTCTCCAAATATCTCAGTCATTCCAACATGACAGCAGAGAGGAATTACAGAGAAAAAACGTTAGGAGACCTCTGCCAAGCATACACACTGGTCTTGGCAGCAGGGAAATCATCGGAAAATCAACCTCAACCCAGCAGCTCAAGGTAATTTATTGCAAAGCAGTTATGATCTATTTCACCAAATTGTTGATAAAATGTAATATTCTGTTTTCTATCTCCCCTAAAGAGAAGCAGAAGAGAGCAATGGAGAAGAGGAGCAAATGGTCCAGCAAGCTGAAGACTACAGTGCCCAGGGTGAAACAGAGGACCTCGGTGTGTCAAATTTAAATACTAAGACTCAAAGGTGGGTATATTATTAAATCAAGCAAGCTAGTAGGAGTTGGCAAACTGTACATAGCTTGTGATGTTATGGACAATGACTTGTTCTTCTGAGCATCCTCAGCACCTATACCCAGGCAAAGTGCTCTCAGTAGCGGCCACTTGTAGACAGTATGCGGAAGGGTATATTACAGGCGTTTATTGATGATATCTCCATCGCAGAACAAACCTCGATGCCTAAACTTTTAGGATTGATAGAAGATATCCTTATACCACTCTAAGTGCCCAGAAAATGTAATGTTATTATTTATATCAGGCGGAGAGCACCAATCGAACCTAGGGTCACAACAAGGTCCATGAAGACAGGGATGCAGTTGAGGAAAAGGAAACACCCAGGGTAATTGGTCAATATACTCATTCACATTGTCCTTGAACAATAAACATTTCGGTTTTAACATATGTATTCCCCTTCTTTCCTTTAAAGAGATTAAGAAGACGGCAGTGATCAGCTCCCAAGAAAGAATGAGGCGTTTCGGAGACTAAAGTTCCGGTCTTGTTAAAGTTTCTGAATTCATGTTTTATTTGTTTCTTTTCTATTCTAGGTTGTTCTACAATTCCAGGTGAACGGGGCTCTCGAAGCAATGGGAGAAGATTTTCTTTATTATAAACATTTGTACTGTTTGTATTAGTGTTAAAGGGATTCTGTCACCAGGTTTTAGCCATCTCATCTGAGCGCACCATAATGTGGACACAGACATCTTTATTCCAGTGATATATCACTTACTAGGCTGCTCAGTGTAGTTTGCATTAAAACACTGTTAAATCATCTGGAGATTATCATTAGAGCACTACTCCAGTAGTCCAGTCATACTTGGGAGCTGCCAAATCTGCAACAGAGAAAACAGTAATTTTATCAAAATGACAGCAAGGAGCTCAGTAAGTGAAACATTGCTGGATCAGGATTTCTATCTCTACATTATGCTGCTGTCCGATGGGATGTCAAAAACCTGGTGACAGAGTCCTTTTAATAACTATTTTAAAGATAAATATAAGGTGGAAGTCCTATGGCTATGATGAAACAATTCTGACAACTGTTCAAATGGCACAATCATTTACTACCGTCAGGTCTCTGAGCCGTTTAGTCTAATGCTTTGTCAGTATTACTAGAATCCATAATAATTTAAAGGTCAGGTAGCCATAAAAGTGCTCCTGCCAGTCAGAGCAGTGCAGTCCCTGGAAATCAGGCCTAGGGAAGCAGAATATATTACCATCCCTAACAACGGTAAGCATGACCCCCAGCTGTCCAGCAACCCGACATGTAGAACTGCCTATAAAAATGACCATTTGTCCAGTCAGTGCATCACTCTCTGGTGCCCTTTTACACTGGCACACTGCTTTCTGTCTCTCTCTCTTTCTCTCTCTCCAGTGCAATGCTCTCTGGTGCTCTTTCACTCTCTTTCCAGTGCACCACTCTCTGATGTGTTCTCTTTCTCCCTACTGCACCGCTCTCTGGCACTCCTCTGTCTTTATAGTGCAGTGCTCTCTTTTGTGCTCTCTCAGTCTCCAGTGCATCACTGGCGCTCACTTTTGATCTCTCCCCATTGCACCACTCTCTCGCATGCTCTCTCTCTGGTGCTTTCTTTCCATCCAAAGTGCCTTTTTTTGTCTCTGTGCCTTCACGAGCCTCTCAATCTCTGTCTTTGCCCATCTGTGGCTCTCTATCGGTCTCTGTGCCTCTCTGTCCCTCCCTGTGCTTCTATTTACCTTTTGCATCCCTCTATGTGCCTACCTTTGCCCCTTTGCTCCCCTCTTTGCCTCTATGTGCCTCTCAATGACTCTCTCTCATGCACACCTCTTCCTGTAGGTCAAAGGTAAGAAGCACTACTCAAGTTGCAGCAGAGAAGATTAATTGGTAAGTAACCACAAAGCTACACAGTGTTTAACACTTGTGTATTTTTTAAGAATCTTGTTCCTGTAGGATGCTTCCTGAACATTAAAGTGAATTGTCAGGAAACATCTTTAAGCTACAGGATCCTTGAAAAATATGCAAGTTTTTATTGGATGATTTGTCAGGCTATCAACAATCACACAGGGCCACAGGCCCGTCAACAGGGCAATAGCCAACTCCACAAGGCCAATGACCCTTTGCAAAGGGCCAGAGGTCCCTTTCCGCAGTGCCATAGGCATTTCCACAGGGCCATAACCCACTCCAGCTCTCTCCACAGGGCAACAGGCCCATTTGAAGGGCCACAGATCCCTCTTCAGGGTCACAGGCCTTTCCACAGGGCCGCACCCACCTTCAGCTCTCTCCACAGGGCCATAGGCCCTTTCCTCAGGGCCACAAGCCCCTCCAGCTCTCTCCACAGGGCAACAGACCACTATACAGGGTCACAGGCCTTTCCACAGGGCCACAAGCCCCTTCAGCTCTCTCCACAGGACCACAGGCTCCTACCGGGCCACAGGCCTTTACACAGTGCCACAAGCCCCTCCAGCTCTTTCCACAGGCAATCATGTTGCATGTTGTTTACTGCAAAAGGCTTCATAGGCCCCAATCTTACTCCAGAGCCTTCCACAGGCCCCTCCAGCCCACTCCACATGGCCTTTTTAGCAGAGCAAAACTCCCTCCAGCTCTCTTTACATCACTACATGCCCCTCTGCGGGCAAACAACCCCTTCAACTCTCTCCACAGTACCATAGGCTCCTTCTGCCGGGCCACAAGCATTTCCACAGGGCCACAATCCCCTCCAACTCTTCTCCACAGGACAACAAGCTCTCATTAAAGGGCCATAGCTCCCCTCCACAGGGCCAAATGCACTTTCTGCATGGACACAGCCCCATTTAGCTCTCTCCACAGAGACACAAGGCCCGTCTGCAGAGCACAAGCCCCCTCTTCAAGGCCAAAAGGCCTTTCTACATGGCCATAGTCATTTCCATAGGGCACGAGCCCCTCCAGCTCTCTCCACAGGGCAACGGACCCCTATACAGGGTCACAGGCCTTTCCACAGGGCCACAACACCTTCAGCTCTCTCCACATGACCACAGGCTCCTACTGGGCCACAGGCCTTTCCACAGTGCCACAAGCCCCTCCAGCTCTCTCCACAGGCAATCATGTTGCATGTTGTTTACTGCAAAGGACTTCATAGGCCCAAATCTTACTCCAGAGCCTTCGAAAGGCCCCTCCAGCCCGCTCCACATGGCCTTTTCGTCAGGACACAACTCCCTCCAGCTCTCTTTACATCGTCACATGCTCCTCAGCGGGGCCACAGACACCTATACAGGGTCACAGGCCTTTCCACAGGGCCTCAACCCCTTCAGCTGTCTCCACAGGACCACAGGCTTTTCCACAGCCCACAACTCCTTCCAGCTCTCACCACAGGGCCACAGCCCCTTCCACAGGGCTAAAGGGCGTATCCATAGGGCCACAGACCTTTCCACAGGGCCACAACACCCTCCAGCTCTCTCCACAGGACAAGAAGCTCTCTTTACAGGGCCATAGCTCACCTCCACAGGGCCAAAAGCACTTTCCACACGGCCACAACTCCCAACAGCTCTCTCCACAGAGTCACAGGGCCCGTCTGCAGGGCACAAGCCCCCTCTTCAAGGCCAAAAGGCCTTTCTACATGGCCATAGTCATTTCCATAGGGCACGAGCCCCTCCAGCTCTCTCCACAGGGCAACGGACCCCTATACAGGGTCACAGGTCTTTCCACAGGGCCACAATCCCCTCCAACTCTTCTCCACAGGACAACAAGCTCTCTTTACCGGGCCATAGCTCCCCTCCACAGGGCCAAATGCACTTTCTGCATGGCCACAGCCCCCTTTAGCTCTCTCCACAGAGACACAAGGCCCGTCTGCAGTGCACAAGCCCCCTCTTCAAAGCCAAAAGGCCTTTCTACAGGGCCATAGTCATTTCCATAGGGCACAAGCCCCTCCAGCTCTCTCCACAGGGTAACGGACCTCTATACAGGGTCACAGGCCTTTCCACAGGGCCACAACACCTTCAGCTCTCTCCACAGGACCACAGGCTCCTACTGGGCCACAGGCCTTTCCACAGTGCCACAAGCCCCTCCAGTTCTCTCCACAGGCAATCATGTTGCATGTTGTTTACTGCAAAGGACTTCATAGGCCCAAATCTTACTCCAGAGCCTTCCACAGGCCTCTCCAGCCCGCTCCACATGGCCTTTTCCTCAGGCCACAACTCCCTCCAGCTCTCTTTACATCGCCACATGCCCCTCTGCGGGGCCACAGACCCCTATACAGGGTCACAGGCCTTTCCACAGGGCCTCAACCCCTTCAGCTGTCTCCACAGGACCACAGGCTTTTCCACAGCCCACAACTCCTTCCACCTCTCACCACAGGGCCACAGCCCCTTCCACAAGGCTAAAGGGCCTATTCATAGGGCCACAGACCTTTCCACAGGGCCACAACACCCTCCAGCTCTCTCCACAGGACAAGAAGCTCTCTTTACAGGGCCATAGCTCACCTCCAGAGGGCCAAATGCACTTTCCACACGGCCACAACTCCCAACAGCCCTCTCCACAGTGTCACAGGGCCCGTCTGCAGGGCACAAGCCCCCTCTTCAAAACCAAAAGGCCTTTCTACATGGCCATAGTCATTCCCATAGGGCACAAGCACCTCCAGCTCTCTCCACAGGGCAACGGACCCCTGTACAGGGTCACAGGCCTTTCCACAGGGCCACAAAACCTTCAGCTCTCTCCACAGGCAATCATGTTGCATGTTGTTTACTGCAGAGGACTTCATAGGCCCAAATCTTACTCCAGAGCCTTCCACAGGCCCCTCCAGCCCACTCCACATGGCCTTTTCCTCAGGCCACAACTCCCTCCAGCTCTCTTTACATCGCCACATGCCCCTCTGCGGGGCCACAGACCCCTATACAGCGTCACATGCCTTTCCACAGGGCCTCAACCCCTTCAGCTCTCTCCACAGGACCGCTGCCTCCTTCTGCCGGGCTACAAGCCTTTCCACAGGGCCACAATCCCCTCCAACTCTTCTCCGCAGGACAACAAGCTCTCTTTACCGGGCCATAGCTCCCCTCCACATGCACTTTCTGCATGGACACAGCCCCCTTTAGCTCTCTCCACAGAGACACAAGGCCCGTCTGCAGGGCACAAGCCCCCTCTTCAAGGCCAAAAGGCCTTTCTACATGGCCATAGTCATTTCCATAGGGCACGAGCCCCTCCAGCTCTCTCCACAGGGCAACGGACCCCTATACAGGGTCACAGGCCTTTCCACAGGGCCACAACACCTTCAGCTCTCTCCACAGGACCACAGGCTCCTACTGGGCCACAGGCCTTTCTACAGTGCCACAAGCCCCTCCAGCTCTCTCCACAGGCAATCATGTTGCATATTGTTTACTGCAAAGGACTTCATAGGCCCAAATCTTACTCCAGAGCCTTCCACAGGCCTTTCCAGCCCGCTCCACATGGCCTTTTCCTCAGGCCACAACTCCCTCCAGCTCTCTTTACATCGCTACATGCCCCTCTGCGGGGCCACAGACCCCTATACAGGGTCACAGGCCTTTCCACAGGGCCTCAACCCCTTCAGCTGTCTCCACAGGACCACAGGCTTTTCCACAGCCCACAACTCCTTCCACCTCTCACCACAGGGCCACAGCCCCTTCCACAAGGCCAAAGGGCCTATCCATAGGGCCACAGACCTTTCCACATGGCCACAACACCCTCCAGCTCTCTCCACAGGACAAGAAGCTCTCTTTACAGGGCCATAGCTCACCTCCACAGGGCCAAATGCACTTTCCACACGGCCACAACTCCCAACAGCCCTCTCCACAGAGTCACAGGGCCCGTCTGCAGGGCACAAGCCCCCTCTTCAAAGCCAAAAGGCCTTTCTGCATGGCCATAGTCATTTCCATAGGGCACGAGCCCCTCCAGCTCTCTCCACAGGGCAACGGACCGCTATACAGGGTCACAGGCCTTTCCACAGGGCCACAACACCTTCAGCTCTCTCCACAGGACCACAGGCTCCTACCCGGCCACAGGCTTTTACACAGTGCTACAAGTCCCTTTAGCTCTCTCCACAGGCAATCATGTTGCATGTTGTTTACCGAAAAAAGGACTTCATAGGCCCAAATCTTACTTCAGACCCTTCCACAGGCCCCTCCAGCCCGCTCCACATGGCCTTTTCCGCAGGCCACAACTCCCTCCAGCTCTCTTTACATCGCCACATGCCCCTCTGCGGGGCCACAGACCCCTATACAGGGTCACAGGCCTTTCCACAGGGCCTCAACCCCTTCAGCTCTCTCCACAGGACCACAGACTTTTCCACAGCCCACAACTCCTTCCAGCTCTCACCAGAGGGCCACAGCCCCTTCCAAAAGGCTAAAGGGCCTATCCATAGGGCCACAGACATTTCCACAGGGCCACAACACCCTCCAGCTCTCTCCACAGGAAAAGAAGCTCTCTTTACAGGGCCATAGCTCACCTCCACAGGGCCAAATGCACTTTCCACACGGCCACAACTCCCAACAGCTCTCTCCACAGAGTCACAAGGCCCGTCTGCAGGGCACAAGCCCCCTCTTCAAGGCCAAAAGGCCTTTCTACATGGCCATAGTCATTTCCATAGGGCACGAGCCCCTCCAGCTCTCTCCACAGGGCAACGGACCCCTATACAGGGTCACAGGCCTTTCCCCAGGGCCACAATCCCCTCCAACTCTTCTCCACACGACAACAAGCTCTCTTTACCGGGCCATAGCTCCCCTCCACAGGGACAAATGCACTTTCTGCATGGCCACAGCCCCCTTTAGCTCTCTCCACAGAGACACAAGACCCGTCTGCAGGGCACAAGCCCTCTCTTCAAGGCCAAAAGGCCTTTCTACATGGCCATAGTCATTTCCATAGGGCACAAGCCACTCCAGCTCTCTCCACAGGGCAACGGACCCCTATACAGGGTCACAGGCCTTTCCACAGGGCCACAACACTTTCAGCTCTCTCCACAGGACCACAGGCTCCTACTGGGCCACAGGCCTTTCCACGGTGCCACAAGCCCCTCCAGCTCTCTCCACAGGCAATCATGTTGCATGTTGTTTACTGCAAAGGACTTCATAGGCCCAAATCTTACTCCAGAGCCTTCCACAGGCCTTTCCAGCCCACTCCACATGGCCTTTTCCTCAGGCCACAACTCCCTCCAGCTCTCTTTACATCGCCACATGCACCCTCTGCGGGGCCACAGACCCCTATTCAGGGTCACAGGCCTTTCCACAGGGCCTCAACCCCTTCAGCTCTCTCCACAGGACCACTGGCTCCTTCTGCCGGGCCACAAGCATTTCCACAGGGCCACAATCCCCTCCAACTCTTCTCCACAGGACAACAAGCTCTCTTTACAGAGCCATAACTCCCCTCCACAGGGCCAAATGCACTTTCTGCACGGCCACAGCCCCCTTTAGCTCTCTCCACAGAGACACAGGGCCCGTCTGCAGGACACAAGCCCCCTCTTCAAGGCCAAAGGGCCTTTCTACATGGCCATAGTCATTTCCATAGGGCACAAGCCCCTCCAGCTCTCTCCACAGGGCAACGGACCCCTATACAGGGTCACAGGCCTTTCCACAGGGCCACAACACCTTCAGCTCTCTCCACAGGACCACAGGCTACTACCGGGCCACAGGTCTTTCCACAGTGCCACAAGCACCATCCAGCTCTCTCCACAGGCAATCATGTTGCACTTTTGCAACAAGAGTCAATTTTTGTTGCAGTTCGGCAACATTGGAGTCAACCCTGTTGCAAATCGGACACGAAGCTTGAAAATTTAGATGTTTACTGCAAAGGACTTCATAGGCCTTCATCTTACTCCAGAGCCTTCCACAGGCCCCTCCAGCACGCTCTACATGGCCTTTTCCACAGGCCACAACTCCATCCAGCTCTCTTTACATCGCCACATGCCCCTCTGCGGGGCAACAGACCCCTATACAGGGTCACAGGCCTCTCCACAGGGCCTCAACCCCTTCAGCTCTCTCCACAGGACCACTGGCTCCTTCTGCCATGCCACAAGCCTTTCCACAGGGCCACAATCCCCTCCAATTCCACAGGACAACAGGCTCTCTTTACAGGGCCATAGCTCCCCTCCACAGGGCCAAATGCACTTTCCACATGGCCACAACCCCCTCCAGCTCTCTACACAGAGTCATGGGGCCCGTCTGCAGGGCACAAGCCCCTTCATCAAGGCCAAGGGGCCTTTCTACAGGGCCACTGGCCTTTAAATAGTGCCACAACCTCCTCTGGCTCTCTCAAGAGGGCCACAGGCTCCTTCTACAGGGCAAGGGCCCCCTCCACAAGGCCAAAGGCCCTTTGCAAAGGGCCATAGGTCCATTCCACAGGGCCATAGTCATTTCCATAGGGCCATAACCCCCCTCAAGCTCTCTCCACAGAACCGCAGGCTCCTTCTACAGGTTTACAGGCATATACACAGGGCCACATCCGCCTTCACCTCTCTCCACAAGGCGACAGGGCCCTTTCACTGTGTCATAGGCCTTTCCATAAGGCCACAACCCCCTCTGTCTCTGTCAAAAAGGACAGAGGCTCCCTTTACAAGGCAACAGCCCCCTCCACAAGGCCAAAGGCCTTTTTCAAAGGGCCACAGGTCCCTTTCGCAGGGCCATAGGCATTTCCCCAAGGCAATAACCCCCTCCAGCTCTCTCCACAGGACCACAGGCTCCTTCTACAAGACTACAACCCCTTTGAGCTCTTTCATCAGGGCCACAGCCTCCTCCGCCCCCCTTTAATCAGTTAAAAGGGCTCAATTGAGTGACCACAACACCTTCAGCTCTCTCCACAGGACCACAGGCTCCTACTGAGCCACAGGACTTTCCACAGTGCCACAAGCCCCTCTAGCTCTCTCCACAGGCAATCATGTTGCATGTTTTTTACTGCAAAGGACTTCATAGGCCAAAATCTTACTCCAGAGCCTTCCACAGGCCCCTCCAGCCGGCTCCACATGGCCTTTTCCTCAGGCCAGAACTCCCTCCAGCTCTCTTTACATCGCCACATGCCCCTCTGCGGGGCCACAGACCCCTATACAGGGTCACTGGCCTTTCCACAGGGCCTCAACCCCTTCAGCTCTCTCCACAGGACCACAGGCTTTTCCACAGCCCACAACTCCTTCCAGCTCTCACCACAGGGCCACAGCCCCTTCCACAAGGCTAAAGGGCCTATCCATAGGGCCACAGACCTTTCCACAGGGCCACAACACGCTCCAGCTCTCTCCACAGGACAAGAAGCTCTCTTTACAGGGCCATAGCTCACCTCCACAGGGCCAAATGCACTTTCCACACGGCCACAACTCCCAACAGCCCTCTCCACAGAGTCACAGGGCCCGTCTGCAGGGCACAAGCCCCTCTTCAAGGCCAAAAGTCCTTTCTACATGGCCATAGTCATTCCCATAGGGCACGAGCACCTCCAGCTCTCTCCACAGGGCAACGGACCCCTGTACAGGGTCACAGTCCTTTCCACAGGGCCACAACAGCTTCAGCTCTCTCCACAGGCAATCATGTTGCATGTTGTTTACTGCAGAGGACTTCATAGGCCCAAACCTTACTCCAGAGCCTTCCACAGGCCCCTCCAGCCCGCTCCACATGGCCTTTTCCTCAGGCCACAACTCCCTCCAGCTCTCTTTACATCGCCACATGCCCCTCTGCGGGGCCACAGACCCCTATACAGGGTCACATGCCTTTCCACAGGGCCTCAACCCCTTCAGCTCTCTCCACAGGACCACTGCTTCCTTCTGCCGGGCTACAAGCCTTTCCACAGGGCCACAATCCCCTCCAACTCTTCTCCACAGGACAACAAGCTCTCTTTACAGGGCCATAGCTCCCCTCCACAGGGCCAAATGCACTTTCTGCACGGCCACAGCCCCCTTTAGCTCTCTCCACAGAGACACAAGGCCCGTCTGCAGGGCACAAGCCCCCTCTTCAAGGCCAAAAGGCCTTTCTACATGGCCATAGTCATTTCCATAGGGCACGAGCCCCTCCAGCTCTCTCCACAGGGCAACGGACCGCTATACAGGGTCACAGGCCTTTCCCCAGGGCCACAATCCCCTCCAACTCTTCTCCACACGACAACAAGCTCTCTTTACCGGGCCATAGCTCCCCTCCACAGGGCCAAATGCACTTTCTGCATGGCCACAGCCCCCTTTAGCTCTCTCCACAGAGACACAAGGCCCGTCTGCAGGGCACAAGCCCCCTCTTCAAGGCCAAAAGGCCTTTCTACATGGCCATAGTCATTTCCATAGGGCACAAGCCCCTCCAGCTCTCTCCACAGGGCAACGGACCCCTATACAGGGTCACAGGCCTTTCCACAGGGCCACAACACTTTCAGCTCTCTCCACAGGACCACAGGCTCCTACCCGGCCACAGGCATTTCCACAGTGCTACGAGTCCCTCCAGCTCTCTCCACAGGCAATCATGTTGCATGTTGTTTACCGCAAAAGGACTTCATAGGCCCAAATCTTACTTTAGACCCTTCCACAGGCCCCTCCAGCCCGCTCCACATGGCCTTTTCCGCAGGCCACAACTCCCTCCAGCTCTCTTTACATCGCCACATGCCCCTCTGCGGGGCCACAGACCCCTATACAGGGTCACAGGCCATTCCACAGGGCCACAATCCCCTCCAACTCTTCTCCACAGGACAACAAGCTCTCTTTACCGGGCCATAGCTCCCCTCCACAGGGCCAAATGCACTTTCTGCATGGCCACAGCCCACTTTAGCTCTCTCCACAGAGACACAAGGCCCGTCTGCAGGGCACAAGCCCCCTCTTCAAGGCCAAAAGGCCTTTCTACATGGCCATAGTCATTTCCATAGGGCACGAGCCCCTCCAGCTCTCTCCACAGGGCAACGGACCGCTATACAGGGTCACAGGCCTTTCCACAGGGCCACAACACCTTCAGCTCTTCCACAGGACCACAGGCTCCAGCCCGGCCACAGGCCTTTCCACAGTGCTACAAGTCCCTCCAGCTCTCTCCACAGGCAATCATGTTTCATGTTGTTTACCGCAAAAGGACTTCATAGGCCCAAATCTTACTTCAGACCCTTCCACAGGCCCCTCCAGCCCGCTCCACATGGCCTTTTCCGCAGGCCACAACTCCCTCCAGCTCTCTTTACATCGCCACATGCCCCTCTGCGGGGCCACAGACCCCTATACAGGGTCACAGGCCTTTCCACAGGGCCTCAACCCCTTCAGCTGTCTCCACAGGACCACAGGCTTTTCCACAGCCCACAACTCCTTCCAGCTCTCACCAGAGGGCCACAGCCCCTTCCACAAGGCTAAAGGGCCTATCCATAGGGCCACAGACATTTCCACAGGGCCACAACACCCTCCAGCTCTCTCCACAGGACAAGAAGCTCTCTTTACAGGGCCATAGCTCACCTCCACAGGGCCAAATGCACTTTCCACACGGCCACAACTCCCAACAGCTCTCTCCACAGAGTCACAAGGCCCGTCTGCAGGGCACAAGCCCCCTCTTCAAGGCCAAAAGGCCTTTCTACATGGCAATAGTCATTTCCATAGGGCACGAGCCCCTCCAGCTCTCTCCACAGGGCAACGGACCCCTATACAGGGTCACAGGCCTTTCCCCAGGGCCACAATCCCCTCCAACTCTTCTCCACACGACAACAAGCTCTCTTTACCGGGCCATAGCTCCCCTCCACAGGGCCAAATGCACTTTCTGCATGGCCACAGCCCCCTTTAGCTCTCTCCACAGAGACACAAGGCCCGTCTGCAGGGCACAAGCCCCCTCTTCAAGGCCAAAAGGCCTTTCTACATGGCCATAGTCATTTCCATAGGGCACAAGCCCCTCCAGCTCTCTCCACAGGGCAACGGACCCCTATACAGGGTCACAGGCCTTTCCACAGGGCCACAACACTTTCAGCTCTCTCCACAGGACCACAGGCTCCTACTGGGCCACAGGCCTTTCCACGGTGCCACAAGCCCCTCCAGCTCTCTCCACAGGCAATCATGTTGCATGTTGTTTACTGCAAAGGACTTCATAGGCCCAAATCTTACTCCAGAGCCTTCCACACGCCTTTCCAGCCCACTCCACATGGCCTTTTCCTCAGGCCACAACTCCCTCCAGCTCTCTTTACATCGCCACATGCACCCTCTGCGGGACCACAGACCCCTATACAGGGTCACAGGCCTTTCCACAGGGCCTCAACCCCTTCAGCTCTCTCCATAGGACCACTGGCTCCTTCTGCCGGGCCACAAGCATTTCCACAGGGCCACAATCCCCTCCAACTCTTCTCCACAGGACAACAAGCTCTCTTTACAGAGCCATAACTCCCCTCCACAGGGCCAAATGCACTTTCTGCACGGCCACAGCCCCCTTTAGCTCTCTCCACAGAGACACAGGGCCCGTCTGCAGGACACAAGCCCCCTCTTCAAGGCCAAAGGGCCTTTCTACATGGCCATAGTCATTTCCATAGGGCACAAGCCCCTCCAGCTCTCTCCACAGGGCAACGGACCCCTATACAGGGTCACAGGCCTTTCTACAGGGCCACAACACCTTCAGCTCTCTCCACAGGACCACAGGCTACTACCGGGCCACAGGTCTTTCCACAGTGCCACAAGCACCATCCAGCTCTCTCCACAGGCAATCATGTTGCACTTTTGCAACAAGAGTCAATTTTTGTTGCAGTTCGGCAACATTGGAGTCAACCCTGTTGCAAATCGGACACGAAGCTTGAAAATTTAGATGTTTACTGCAAAGGACTTCATAGGCCTTCATCTTACTCCAGAGCCTTCCACAGGCCCCTCCAGCACGCTCCACATGGCCTTTTCCACAGGCCACAACTCCATCCAGCTCTCTTTACATCGCCACATGCCCCTCTGCGGGGCAACAGACCCCTATACAGGGTCACAGGCCTCTCCACAGGGCCTCAACCCCTTCAGCTCTCTCCACAGGACCACTGGCTCCTTCTGCCGGGCCACAAGCCTTTCCACAGGGCCACAATCCCCTCCAATTCCACAGGACAACAGGCTCTCTTTACAGGGCCATAGCTCCCCTCCACAGGGCCAAATGCACTTTCCACATGGCCACAACCCCCTCCAGCTCTCTACACAGAGTCATGGGGCCCGTCTGCAGGGCACAAGCCCCTTCATCAAGGCCAAGGGGCCTTTCTACAGGGCCACTGGCCTTTAAATAGTGCCACAACCTCCTCTGGCTCTCTCAAGAGGGCCACAGGCTCCTTCTACAGGGCAAGGGCCCCCTCCACAAGGCCAAAGGCCCTTTGCAAAGGGCCATAGGTCCATTCCACAGGGCCATAGTCATTTCCATAGGGCCATAACCCCCCTCAAGCTCTCTCCACAGAACCGCAGGCTCCTTCTACAGGTTTACAGGCATATACACAGGGCCACATCCGCCTTCACCTCTCGCCACAAGGCGACAGGGCCCTTTCACTGTGTCATAGGCCTTTCCATAAGGCCACAACCCCCTCTGTCTCTCTCAAAAAGGACAGAGGCTCCCTTTACAAGGCAACAGCCCCCTCCACAAGGCCAAAGGCCTTTTTCAAAGGGCCACAGGTCCCTTTCGCAGGGCCATAGGCATTTCCCCAAGGCAATAACCCCCTCCAGCTCTCTCCACAGGACCACAGGCTCCTTCTACAAGACTACAACCCCTTTGAGCTCTTTCATCAGGGCCACAGCCTCCTCCGCCCCCCTTTAATCAGTTAAAAGGGCTCAATTGAGTGACCACAACACCTTCAGCTCTCTCCACAGGACCACAGGCTCCTACTGAGCCACAGGACTTTCCACAGTGCCACAAGCCCCTCTAGCTCTCTCCACAGGCAATCATGTTGCATGTTTTTTACTGCAAAGGACTTCATAGGCCAAAATCTTACTCCAGAGCCTTCCACAGGCCCCTCCAGCCGGCTCCACATGGCCTTTTCCTCAGGCCACAACTCCCTCCAGCTCTCTTTACATCGCCACATGCCCCTCTGCGGGGCCACAGACCCCTATACAGGGTCACTGGCCTTTCCACAGGGCCTCAACCCCTTCAGCTGTCTCCACAGGACCACAGGCTTTTCCACAGCCCACAACTCCTTCCAGCTCTCACCACAGGGCCACAGCCCTTTCCACAAGGCTAAAGGGCCTATCCATAGGGCCACATACCTTTCCACAGGGCCACAACACCCTCCAGCTCTCTCCACAGGACAAGAAGCTCTCTTTACAGGGCCATAGCTCACGTCCACAGGGCCAAATGCACTTTCCACACGGCCACAACTCCCAACAGCTCTCTCCACAGAGTCACAGGGCCCGTCTGCAGGGCACAAGCCCCCTCTTCAAGGCCAAAAGGCCTTTCTACATGGCCATAGTCATTTCCATAGGGCACGAGCCCCTCCAGCTCTCTCCATAGGGCAACAGACCCCTATACAGGATCACAGGCCTTTCCACAGGGCCACAACACCTTCAGCTCTCTCCACAGGACCACAGGCTCCTACTGGGCCACAGGCCTTTCCACAGTGCCACAAGCCCCTCCAGCTCTCTCCACAGGCAATCATGTTGCATGTTGTTTACTGCAAAGGACTTCATAGGCTCAAATCTTACTCCAGAGCCTTCCACAGGCCTCTCCAGCCCGCTCCACATGGCCTTTTCCTCAGGCCACAACTCCCTCCAGCTCTCTTTACATCGCCACATGCCCCTCTGCGGGGCCACAGACCCCTATACAGGGTCACAGGCCTTTCCACAGGGCCTCAACCCCTTCAGCTGTCTCCACAGGACCACAGGCTTTTCCACAGCCCACAACTCCTTCCAGGTCTCACCACAGGGCCACAGCCCTTTCCACAAGGCTAAAGGGCCTATCCATAGGGCCACAGACCTTTCCACAGGGCCAAAACACCCTCCAGCTCTCTCCACAGGACAAGAAGCTCTCTTTACAGGGCCATAGCTCACCTCCACAGGGCCAAATGCACTTTCCACACGGCCACAACTCCCAACAGCTCTATCCACAGAGTCACAGGGCCCGTCTGCAGGGCACAAGCCCCCTCTTCAAGGCCAAAAGGCCTTTCTACATGGCCATAGTCATTTCCATAGGGCACGAGCCCCTCCAGCTCTCTCCACAGAGCAACGGACCCCTATACAGGATCACAGGCCTTTCCACAGGGCCACAACACCTTCAGCTCTCTCCACAGGACCACAGGCTCCTACTGGGCCACAGGCCTTTCCACAGTGCCACAAGCCCCTCCAGCTCTCTCCACAGGCAATCATGTTGCATGTTGTTTACTGCAAAGGACTTCATAGGCTCAAATCTTACTCCAGAGCCTTCCACAGGCTTCTCCAGCCCGCTCCACATGGCCTTTTCCTCAGGCCACAACTCCCTCCAGCTCTCTTTACATCGCCACATGCCCCTCTGCGGGGCCACAGACCCCTATACAGGGTCACAGGCCTTTCCACAGGGCCTCAACCCCTTCAGCTGTCTCCACAGGACCACAGGCTTTTCCACAGCCCACAACTCCTTCCAGCTCTCACCACAGGGCCACAGCCCTTTCCACAAGGCTAAAGGGCCTATCCATAGGGCCACATACCTTTCCACAGGGCCACAACACCCTCCAGCTCTCTCCACAGGACAAGAAGCTCTCTTTACAGGGCCATAGCTCACCTCCACAGGGCCAAATGCACTTTCCACACGGCCACAACTCCCAACAGCTCTCTCCACAGAGTCACAGGGCCCGTCTGCAGGGCACAAGCCCCCTCTTCAAGGCCAAAAGGCCTTTCTACATGGCCATAGTCATTTCCATAGGGCACGAGCCCCTCCAGCTCTCTCCGCAGGGCAACGGACCCCTATACAGGGTCACAGGCCTTTCCACAGGGCCACAACACCTTCAGCTCTCTCCACAGGACCACAGGCTCCTACTGGGCCACAGGCCTTTCTACAGTGCCACAAGCCCCTCCAGCTCTCTCCACAGGCAATCATGTTGCATATTGTTTACTGCAAAGGACTTCATAGGCCCAAATCTTACTCCAGAGCCTTCCACAGGCCTTTCCAGCCCGCTCCACATGGCCTTTTCCTCAGGCCACAACTCCCTCCAGCTCTCTTTACATCGCTACATGCCCCTCTGCGGGGCCACAGACCCCTATACAGGGTCACAGGCCTTTCCACAGGGCCTCAACCCCTTCAGCTGTCTCCACAGGACCACAGGCTTTTCCACAGCCCACAACTCCTTCCACCTCTCACCACAGGGCCACAGCCCCTTCCACAAGGCCAAAGGGCCTATCCATAGGGCCACAGACCTTTCCACATGGCCACAACACCCTCCAGCTCTCTCCACAGGACAAGAAGCTCTCTTTACAGGGCCATAGCTCACCTCCACAGGGCCAAATGCACTTTCCACACAGCCACAACTCCCAACAGCCCTCTCCACAGAGTCACAGGGCCCGTCTGCAGGGCACAAGCCCCCTCTTCAAAGCCAAAAGGCCTTTCTGCATGGCCATAGTCATTTCCATAAGGCACGAGCCCCTCCAGCTCTCTCCACAGGGCAACGGACCCCTATACAGGGTCACAGGCCTTTCCACAGGGCCACAACACCTTCAGCTCTCTCCACAGGACCACAGGCTCCTACTGGGCCACAGGCCTTTCCACAGTGCCACAAGCCCCTCCAGCTCTCTCCACAGGCAATCATGTTGCATGTTGTTTACTGCAAAGGACTTCATAGGCTCAAATCTTACTCCAGAGCCTTCCACAGGCCTCTCCAGCCCGCTCCACATGGCCTTTTCCTCAGGCCACAACTCCCTCCAGCTCTCTTTACATCGCCACATGCCCCTCTGCGGGGCCACAGACCCCTATACAGGGTCACAGGCCTTTCCACAGGGCCTCAACCCCTTCAGCTGTCTCCACAGGACCACAGGCTTTTCCACAGCCCACAACTCCTTCCAGCTCTCACCACAGGGCCACAGCCCTTTCCACAAGGCTAAAGGGCCTATCCATAGGGCCACAGACCTTTCCACAGGGCCACAACACCCTCCAGCTCTCTCCACAGGACAAGAAGCTCTCTTTACAGGGCCATAGCTCACCTCCACAGGGCCAAATGCACTTTCCACACGGCTACAACTCCCAACAGCTCTCTCCACAGAGTCACAGGGCCCGTCTGCAGGGCACAAGCGCCCTCTTCAAGGCCAAAAGGCCTTTCTACATGGCTATAGTCATTTCCATACGGCACGAGCCCCTCCAGCTCTCTCCACAGGGCAACGGACCCCTATACAGGGTCACAGGCCTTTCCACAGGGCCACAACACCTTCAGCTCTCTCCACAGGACCACAGGCTCCTACTGGGCCACAGGCCTTTCCACAGTGCCACAAGCCCCTCCAGCTCTCTCCACAGGCAATCATGTTGCATGTTGTTTACTGCAAAGGACTTCATAGGCTCAAATCTTACTCCAGAGCCTTCCACAGGCCTCTCCAGCCCGCTCCACATGGCCTGTTCCTCAGGCCACAACTCCCTCCAGCTCTCTTTACATCGCCACATGCCCCTCTGCGGGGCCACAGACCCCTATACAGGGTCACAGGCCTTTCCACAGGGCCTCAACCCCTTCAGCTGTCTCCACAGGACCACAGGCTTTTCCACAGCCCACAACTCCTTCCAGCTCTCACCACAGGGCCACAGCCCTTTCCAAAAGGCTAAAGGGCCTATCCATAGGGCCACATACCTTTCCACAGGGCCACAACACCCTCCAGCTCTCTCCACAGGACAAGAAGCTCTCTTTACAGGGCCATAGCTCACCTCCACAGGGCCAAATGCACTTTCCACACGGCTACAACTCCCAACAGCTCTCTCCACAGAGTCACAGGGCCCGTCTGCAGGGCACAAGCGCCCTCTTCAAGGCCAAAAGGCCTTTCTACATGGCTATAGTCATTTCCATACGGCACGAGCCCCTCCAGCTCTCTCCACAGGGCAACGGACCCCTATACAGGATCACAGGCCTTTCCACAGGGCCACAACACCTTCAGCTCTCTCCACAGGACCACAGGCTCCTACTGGGCCACAGGCCTTTCCACAGTGCCACAAGCCCCTCCAGCTCTCTCCACAGGCAATCATGTTGCATGTTGTTTACTGCAAAGGACTTCATAGGCTCAAATCTTACTCCAGAGCCTTCCACAGGCCTCTCCAGCCCGCTCCACATGGCCTTTTCCTCAGGCCACAACTCCCTCCAGCTCTCTTTACATCGCCACATGCCCCTCTGCGGGGCCACAGACCCCTATACAGGGTCACAGGCCTTTCCACAGGGCCTCAACCCCTTCAGCTGTCTCCACAGGACCACAGGCTTTTCCACAGCCCACAACTCCTTCCAGCTCTCACCACAGGGCCACAGCCCTTTCCACAAGGCTAAAGGGCCTATCCATAGGGCCACATACCTTTCCACAGGGCCACAACACCCTCCAGCTCTCTCCACAGGACAAGAAGCTCTCTTTACAGGGCCATAGCTCACCTCCACAGGGCCAAATGCACTTTCCACACGGCCACAACTCCCAACAGCTCTCTCCACAGAGTCACAGGGCCCGTCTGCAGGGCACAAGCCCCCTCTTCAAGGCCAAAAGGCCTTTCTACATGGCCATAGTCATTTCCATAGGGCACGAGCCCCTCCAGCTCTCTCCACAGGGCAACAGACCCCTATACAGGATCACAGGCCTTTCCACAGGGCCACAACACCTTCAGCTCTCTCCACAGGACCACAGGCTCCTACTGGGCCACAGGCCTTTCTACAGTGCCACAAGCCCCTCCAGCTCTCTCCACAGGCAATCATGTTGCATGTTGTTTACTGCAAAGGACTTCATAGGCTCAAATCTTACTCCAGAGCCTTCCACAGGCCTCTCCAGCCCGCTCCACATGGCCTTTTCCTCAGGCCACAACTCCCTCCAGCTCTCTTTACATCGCCACATGCCCCTCTGCGGGGCCACAGACCCCTATACAGGGTCACAGGCCTTTCCACAGGGCCTCAACCCCTTCAGCTGTCTCCACAGGACCACAGGCTTTTCCACAGCCCACAACTCCTTCCAGCTCTCACCACAGGGCCACAGCCCTTTCCACAAGGCTAAAGGGCCTATCCATAGGGCCACAGACCTTTCCACAGGGCCACAACACCCTCCAGCTCTCTCCACAGGACAAGAAGCTCTCTTTACAGGGCCATAGCTCACCTCCACAGGGCCAAATGCACTTTCCACACGGCTACAACTCCCAACAGCTCTCTCCACAGAGTCACAGGGCCCGTCTGCAGGGCACAAGCGCCCTCTTCAAGGCATAAAGGCCTTTCTACATGGCTATAGTCATTTCCATACGGCACGAGCCCCTCCAGCTCTCTCCACAGGGCAACGGACCCCTATACAGGGTCACAGGCCTTTCCACAGGGCCACAACACCTTCAGCTCTCTCCACAGGACCACAGGCTCCTACTGGGCCACAGGCCTTTCCACAGTGCCACAAGCCCCTCCAGCTCTCTCCACAGGCAATCATGTTGCATGTTGTTTACTGCAAAGGACTTCATAGGCTCAAATCTTACTCCAGAGCCTTCCACAGGCCTCTCCAGCCCGCTCCACATGGCCTTTTCCTCAGGCCACAACTCCCTCCAGCTCTCTTTACATCGTCACATGCCCCTCTGCGGGGCCACAGACCCCTATACAGGGTCACAGGCCTTTCCACAGGGCCTCAACCCCTTCAGCTGTCTCCACAGGACCACAGGCTTTTCCACAGCCCACAACTCCTTCCAGCTCTCACCACAGGGCCACAGCCCTTTCCACAAGGCTAAAGGGCCTATCCATAGGGCCACATACCTTTCCATAGGGCCACAACACCCTCCAGCTCTCTCCACAGGACAAGAAGCTCTCTTTACAGGGCCATAGCTCACCTCCACAGGGCCAAATGCACTTTCCACACGGCCACAACTCCCAACAGCTCTCTCCACAGAGTCACAGGGCCCGTCTGCAGGGCACAAGCCCCCTCTTCAAGGCCAAAAGGCCTTTCTACATGGCCATAGTCATTTCCATAGGGCACGAGCCCCTCCAGCTCTCTCCACAGGGCAACAGACCCCTATACAGGATCACAGGCCTTTCCACAGGGCCGCAACATCTTCAGCTCTCTCCACAGGACCACAGGCTCCTACTGGGCCACAGGCCTTTCTACAGTGCCACAAGCCCCTCCAGCTCTCTCCACAGGCAATCATGTTGCATGTTGTTTACTGCAAAGGACTTCATAGGCTCAAATCTTACTCCAGAGCCTTCCACAGGCCTCTCCAGCCCGCTCCACATGGCCTTTTCCTCAGGCCACAACTCCCTCCAGCTCTCTTTACATCGCCACATGCCCCTCTGCGGGGCCACAGACCCCTATACAGGGTCACAGGCCTTTCCACAGGGCCTCAACCCCTTCAGCTGTCTCCACAGGACCACAGGCTTTTCCACAGCCCACAACTCCTTCCAGCTCTCACCACAGGGCCACAGCCCTTTCCACAAGGCTAAAGGGCCTATCCATAGGGCCACAGACCTTTCCACAGGGCCACAACACCCTCCAGCTCTCTCCACAGGACAAGAAGCTCTCTTTACAGGGCCATAGCTCACCTCCACAGGGCCAAATGCACTTTCCACATGGCTACAACTCCCAACAGCTCTCTCCACAGAGTCACAGGGCCCGTCTGCAGGGCACAAGCGCCCTCTTCAAGGCCAAAAGGCCTTTCTACATGGCTATAGTCATTTCCATACGGCACGAGCCCCTCCAGCTCTCTCCACAGGGCAACGGACCCCTATACAGGGTCACAGGCATTTCCACAGGGCCACAACACCTTCAGCTCTCTCCACAGGACCACAGGCTCCTACTGGGCCACAGGCCTTTCCACTGTGGCACAAGCCCCTCCAGCTCTCTCCACAGGCAATCATGTTGCATGTTGTTTACTGCAAAGGACTTCATAGGCTCAAATCTTACTCCAGAGCCTTCCACAGGCCTCTCCAGCCCGCTCCACATGGCCTTTTCCTCAGGCCACAACTCCCTCCAGCTCTCTTTACATCGCCACATGCCCCTCTGCGGGGCCACAGACCCCTATACAGGGTCACAGGCCTTTCCACAGGGCCTCAACCCCTTCAGCTGTCTCCACAGGACCACAGGCTTTTCCACAGCCCACAACTCCTTCCAGCTCTCACCACAGGGCCACAGCCCTTTCCACAAGGCTAAAGGGCCTATCCATAGGGCCACAGACCTTTCCACAGGGCCACAACACCCTCCAGCTCTCTCCACAGGACAAGAAGCTCTCTTTACAGGGCCATAGCTCACCTCCACAGGGCCAAATGCACTTTCCACACGGCTACAACTCCCAACAGCTCTCTCCACAGAGTCACAGGGCCCGTCTGCAGGGCACAAGCGCCCTCTTCAAGGCCAAAAGGCCTTTCTACATGGCTATAGTCATTTCCATACGGCATGAGCCCCTCCAGCTCTCTCCACAGGGCAACGGACCCCTATACAGGGTCACAGGCCTTTCCACAGGGCCACAACACCTTCAGCTCTCTCCACAGGACCACAGGCTTCTACTGGGCCACAGGCCTTTCCACAGTGCCACAAGCCCCTCCAGCTCTCTCCACAGGCAATCATGTTGCATGTTGTTTACTGCAAAGGACTTCATAGGCTCAAATCTTACTCCAGAGCCTTCCACAGGCCTCTCCAGCCCGCTCCACATGGCCTTTTCCTCAGGCCACAACTCCCTCCAGCTCTCTTTACATCGCCACATGCCCCTCTGCGGGGCCACAGACCCCTATACAGGGTCACAGGCCTTTCCACAGGGCCTCAACCCCTTCAGCTGTCTCCACAGGACCACAGGCTTTTCCACAGCCCACAACTCCTTCCAGCTCTCACCACAGGGCCACAGCCCTTTCCACAAGGCTAAAGGGCCTATCCATAGGGCCACAGACCTTTCCACAGGGCCACAACACCCTCCAGCTCTCTCCACAGGACAAGAAGCTCTCTTTACAGGGCCATAGCTCACCTCCACAGGGCCAAATGCACTTTCCACACGGCTACAACTCCCAACAGCTCTCTCCACAGAGTCACAGGGCCCATCTGCAGGGCACAAGCGCCCTCTTCAAGGCCAAAAGGCCTTTCTACATGGCTATAGTCATTTCCATACGGCTCGAGCCCCTCCAGCTCTCTCCACAGGGCAACGGACCCCTATACAGGGTCACAGGCCTTTCCACAGGGCCACAACACCTTCAGCTCTCTCCACAGGACCACAGGCTCCTACTGGGCCACAGGCCTTTCCACAGTGCCACAAGCCCCTCCAGCTCTCTCCACAGGCAATCATGTTGCATGTTTTTTACTGCAAAGGACTTCATAGGCTCAAATCTTACTCCAGAGCCTTCCACAGGCCTCTCCAGCCCTCTCCACATGGCCTGTTCCTCAGGCCACAACTCCCTCCAGCTCTCTTTACATCGCCACATGCCCCTCTGCGGGGCCACAGACCCCTATACAGGGTCACAGGCCTTTCCACAGGGCCTCAACCCCTTCAGCTGTCTCCACAGGACCACAGGCTTTTCCACAGCCCACAACTCCTTCCAGCTCTCACCACAGGGCCACAGCCCTTTCCACAAGGCTAAAGGGCCTATCCATAGGGCCACAGACCTTTCCACAGGGCCACAACACCCTCCAGCTCTCTCCACAGGACAAGAAGCTCTCTTTACAGGGCCATAGCTCACCTCCACAGGGCCAAATGCACTTTCCACACGGCTACAACTCCCAACAGCTCTCTCCACAGAGTCACAGGGCCCGTCTGCAGGGCACAAGCGCCCTCTTCAAGGCCAAAAGGCCTTTCTACATGGCTATAGTCATTTCCATACGGCACGAGCCCCTCCAGCTCTCTCCACAGGGCAACGGACCCCTATACAGGGTCACAGGCCTTTCCACAGGGCCACAACACCTTCAGCTCTCTCCACAGGACCACAGGCTCCTACTGGGCCACAGGCCTTTCCATAGTGCCACAAGCCCCTCCAGCTCTCTCCACAGGCAATCATGTTGCATGTTGTTTACTGCAAAGGACTTCATAGGCTCAAATCTTACTCCAGAGCCTTCCACAGGCCTCTCCAGCCCGCTCCACATGGCCTTTTCCTCAGGCCACAACTCCCTCCAGCTCTCTTTACATCGCCACATGCCCCTCTGCGGGGCCACAGACCCCTATACAGGTTCACAGGCCTTTCCACAGGGCCTCAACCCCTTCAGCTGTCTCCACAGGACCACAGGCTTTTCCACAGCCCACAACTCCTTCCAGCTCTCACCACAGGGCCACAGCCCTTTCCACAAGGCTAAAGGGCCTATCCATAGGGCCACATACCTTTCCACAGGGCCACAACACCCTCCAGCTCTCTCCACAGGACAAGAAGCTCTCTTTACAGGGCCATAGCTCACCTCCACAGGGCCAAATGCACTTTCCACACGGCCACAACGCCCAACAGCTCTCTCCACAGAGTCACAGGGCCCGTCTGCAGGGCACAAGCCCCCTCTTCTAGGCCAAAAGGCCTTTCTACATGGCCATAGTCATTTCCATAGGGCACGAGCCCCTCCAGCTCTCTCCACAGGGCAACAGACCCCTATACAGGATCACAGGCCTTTCCACAGGGCCACAACACCTTCAGCTCTCTCCACAGGACCACAGGCTCCTACTGGGCCACAGGCCTTTCTACAGTGCCACAAGCCCCTCCAGCTCTCTCCACAGGCAATCATGTTGCATGTTGTTTACTGCAAAGGACTTCATAGGCTCAAATCTTACTCCAGAGCCTTCCACAGGCCTCTCCAGCCCGCTCCACATGGCCTTTTCCTCAGGCCACAACTCCCTCCAGCTCTCTTTACATCGCCACATGCCCCTCTGCGTGGCCACAGACCCCTATACAGGGTCACAGGCCTTTCCACAGGGCCTCAACCCCTTCAGCTGTCTCCACAGGACCACAGGCTTTTCCACAGCCCACAACTCCTTCCAGCTCTCACCACAGGGCCACAGCCCTTTCCACAAGGCTAAAGGGCCTATCCATAGGGCCACATACCTTTCCACAGGGCCACAACACCCTCCAGCTCTCTCCACAGGACAAGAAGCTCTCTTTACAGGGCCATAGCTCACCTCCACAGGGCCAAATGCACTTTCCACACGGCCACAACTCCCAACAGCTCTCTCCACAGAGTCACAGGGCCCGTCTGCAGGGCACAAGCCCCCTCTTCAAGGCCAAAAGGCCTTTCTACATGGCCATAGTCATTTCCATAGGGCACGAGCCCCTCCAGCTCTCTCCACAGGGCAACAGACCCCTATACAGGATCACAGGCATTTCCACAGGGCCACAACACCTTCAGCTCTCTCCACAGGACCACAGGCTCCTACTGGGCCACAGGCCTTTCCACAGTGCCACAAGCCCCTCCAGCTCTCTCCACAGGCAATCATGTTGCATGTTGTTTACTGCAAAGGACTTCATAGGCTCAAATCTTACTCCAGAGCCTTCCACAGGCCTCTCCAGCCCGCTCCACATGGCCTTTTCCTCAGGCCACAACTCCCTCCAGCTCTCTTTATGACGCGCCCCTGGGCCTGTGTCGCGCTGCGTTGCGCACGCGGGAGCTTACCCGGAGCTGGATCTCTTGAGGGTTGTAGTCTCGTGGCGGTGACCCGGTCCGTGCCCAGGGAGTCAAACTGAGCGGCGATGTAACAGCGGTAGATGTAGGACGACTACGCCACCCGTTGAATGCAGCTATGGAGCTGCCGCTGCAGGACAGTCCGCTGAGGCCGGTGGATGGATGGTGCAGCGTAGATGGTATAACCCCCAACGGGAGGGGTATGGCCTCAGGGCAGCAGATGTGGATGATGGGGGTAGCAGGAACCACTCAGAGACGGTGCGGTGTAATTCAGGGTCTTTACTGGTAACAACGATAGACCCTCCCGGAGTACTTGCTAGTGAACGGGGCCTGGTCAGTCCTTGAGCAGATGGGATCTCCCCTGGCCAGGCGAAGTTGTAGGCCTCCCAAACTGACTGTACTCTTCTGGCTACCTTGCTAGAAGCGGGTATAAGTAGCCCACGTCCCTGAGTGTACCGTGTGGTGCTCACCCGTATGGCCGGTGACTCGGGGCCTTCTAGTGGCTTCCGCTCCACGGTGGCGGTGCTGGTCCCACGCGTGTGACCGTGCCTTCGGGCTTCTTGGCCAGAGGACCTGAAATCCCCTGCCGGACGGATTCTGCTGCTGGGTAGGAGTTAGTCCCCACAGCCTCGGACTCCGGGTCTGGTAAGAAATCTTCTCAGTCAGGGCGAGCTCTGCAGCTGCCAGCCCCTGACTCGTAGTAGTATTGCTTCTGCTGTTTCTTGTCTCTACTTTCCTTGACTGACTAACCCTGCCTCAGCCCAGGGTTTATACAGGGGAAGTTCTTCCCCTCCCAAGACTGGGCAGGAGGTGTGGCATGCACAGGATCCCTGACCAAAGGACCTCCCACCTGCTCTCAGACATAACATTACATTACTGTGGAAAACCAGACCCCTGGGGTGCCACATTCCCCCCTAGTGAAATTTAGTACTCCGGGACTAAACATATTTTAGAAAAAACATAACAAGATATAACAACAATAATAGTACAATAAGAAGAAACACATAAAGGTGGTCACGGCATGTCCGTAACCGGGTGTAGTCTTTGAAGAAAGCAAGGTGTCCATTTCACCAAAACAGGGAGACGTAACCAGGTAGGGGTCTGTCCTACCCTGAGTCCTTAACAGTCTCTAGTCCATCCTGGGTTACGCTCCAACTATGTACAAGGATTCCCGGTAAATCCACCAAGGATTCCTAAAAATAACTGGAAACACAAAATTATACACAAGCAACAATACACAGATAAACATAAATAAAACAATTTATACACTTCAAATCCTCCAGCGTGCGGGTAACTGGCCTCTAGTGGCCCTAGTGGACCTACGGAGCTGACTGTCTGGCCCTGAACTACAGGGTGTAGGAGCTGTCAAGGGTAAACTGGGCAGCTGTCTACCGGCTCTTTGTCTCACTAGGGGTACGGCAGGCTCACTATAAGCAGAGGGTTGATCCTCCTGTTCTGCTTGTGTGGAGTCTTCTGCCTCCTGGACCGGCTGTTCTTCCAGCTCTACCTGTTGCTCCGTAGGTGCTTGGGATGCTGGTTGGAGGAAGGTGAGTACGGGTACCACAACTGCACCATTGACTTGAGTCCAAGACCGAGGGAAGTCCCCGAGCACAGTACTAACCATATCTTCCCTTTCCTCTACGGGTCGATGGTCTTCTTGTTCCTCTTCAGGGTTCCTCAGTTGTTCGGGACACTTCTTCAGGTGGTCCCGGGATACAATGGCTGTGGTTTCCCCTCCGTCTTTACTGATGGTACAAACCTTCGGGTTCTCGTGGCTTGAGGGCAGTACGGTGTACGGGTCCTTCTCCCACTGGTCATCCAACTTGTGGAGCCGTCTCTTCCTCTTCAAGACCTGCTCTCCGGGTACCAGGGGAACAGCGGGAGCATACTGGTTGTAAGTTTTCTCTTGTCTTTCCCTAGCCTGACAGAGACTTCGCTCCACGCTCTCCTGTACTCTCCGGTACTGCTGCTGCCTCTCTGTGTCCCAGTCTGTTTCTGGTGAAGTGTCCTCGGGTGTCAGGACTCCCATTTCCAGGTCAACAGGTAACTTACCAGGTCTTGCCCTCATTAGGTAAGCCGGGGTACAGTTGGTGGAACCTACCGGGATGTGGTTGTATAGGTCCACCAGATCGGGCAACTTCTCAGGCCACAGACTGCGTTCTTCCAGGGGCAACGTTTTTAGAAGATCCATTACCACCTGGTTCATTTTCTCACAAAGTCCATTAGTTTGCGGATGGTAGGGTGTCGTCCTTATCTTCCGGCAGCCATACAGATTGCAGAATTCCTGGAAGACCTCCGCTTCAAAGGCAGGTCCCTGGTCCGTCAGCACTTGGTCCGGGTACCCGTGTGGACGGCAAAAGTGCTGCTGGAAGGCTCTAGCTGCTGTTTGAGCCGTTAAGTCCTTGACGGGGACGACAACCAGAAACCGGGAGTAATGATCCACGATGGTTAACGCGTAGACGTAGCCACTTCTGCTTGGGGTCAGTTTTACATGATCCAAGGCTACCAGTTCCAACGGTTGCCGGGTGACGATGGACTGCAGGGGAGTCTTCTGGCTGGCACGGTCCTTCCTTCTCAGGTTGCACGGGCCACAGTCTCTGCACCACTTCTCGATGGTTCCCCTCATGCCTACCCAGTGGAACCGCTCGCGCAGCAGGAACTCCAGCTTCTTCCACCCGAAGTGTCCAGCTCCGTCGTGGTATGCCTCCATCACCATGGCTGCGTCTCTTCGTGGCACCACTACTTGCCAGAGTAATTCATGCGTCCGGGAGTTAACCATTCTGCGGCACAACTTCCCTTTGTAAAGGAACAGTCGACTCTTCTCTGCCCATAGTTGTTTGGCTTCCTCCGGAGCGTCTGGTTCAAGGCGAGCCTCCGGCCGAGTCAGCATCTCCTTCACCAGTCGGACGGCAGGGTCGCTGTCTTGCATTTCCGCCCAGTTGTAGTGGGGTAAGGGGTTCAACGTAGCAGCCTGCTTACTCCTTACCCGGTGGGAATACTGGATAGTCCCATGACGGTGGAACGCAGGGAGTTCAACTTCTTCCAGTCCCTCCGGATCTTCTCCTCCGTCCGGCAGGTTGGGCATCCTGGACAGGGCGTCCGCGTTGGTATTGGAGCGTCCTGCCCGGTATTTGATTGTGAACTCGTAGTTGGACAAACGGGCCATCCACCTCTGCTCCAGGGCACCGAGTCTTGCCGTGTCCAGGTGTGTCAACGGGTTGTTATCCGTGTACACGGTGAACCGGGAAGAAGCGAGGTAATGCTTAAAGCGCTCGGTGACTGCCCATACTACGGCCAGGAACTCTAACTTAAATGAGCTGTAATTCTCGGGGTTCCTTTCGGTGGGTCACAGTTTTCGGCTGGCGTAGGCGATTACTCGTTCCTTCCCCTGCTGGATCTGGGACAGTACGGCTCCTAGCCCGATGTTACTGGCGTCGGTGTAGAGGATAAAGGGCTGGCTATAATCCGGGTACGCCAGGATTTCGTCCCCCGTGAGGGCCATCTTCAGCTGGCGGAAGGACTCTTTTTCCAGCTCCTCCCATTTGAAGGACGGCTTCTGGTTCTTGGCCTTCCGGGACTGGCCTATCAGGAGGTCCTGCATAGGTGCTGCCTTTTTGGTGAAACCGGGAATAAACCTTCGGTAGTAGCCTACCAACCCGAGGAACTGCCGCACTTCTTTTACGCTGGAGGGGCTTGGCCATTCCTTAATTGCGGTGATCTTATCAGGGTCGGGAGCCACTCCGTCAGCGCTCACCACGTGTCCCAGGTACTGCACCTTTGGTTTCAGGAGGTGACACTTGGAGGGTTTCACCTTTAGGCCGTAACTTGCCAGAGCTTCGAACACTTCCGCCAGGTGTTTCAGGTGGTCCTCATACGTCTTGGAATATACGATGACATCGTCCAGGTACAACAGGACCGTCTCGAAGTTTCTGTGGCCCAGACAACACTCCATTAGTCGTTGGAAGGTTCCCGGTGCGTTGCAGAGTCCGAACGGCATGCAGGTGAACTCGCTAAGTCCCATCGGGGTGGTGAATGCGGTCTTCTCCCGGTCCGCCTCTGCTACAGGAACCTGCCAGTACCCGCTAGTGAGATCCAAGGTAGAGAAGAAGTTAGCAGATCTTAAAGCAGCCAATGACTCCTCTATCCTTGGTAAGGGGTACGCATCCTTGTGTGTGATACGATTGATTTTCCGGTAATCTACACACATCCTCATGGTGTTGTCTTTCTTTCGGACTAAGACTAGTGGAGCTGCCCAGGGGCTACAGCTATCCCTGATCACCCCAGCCTCCTTCATGTCTCTAAGCATCCCCTTGGCGTGTTGGTAGTGGGCAGGGGGTACGGGTCGATACCTCTCTTTTATAGGAGGATGGTCTCCCGTGGAGATGTGGTGTTCTACCCCCTTGACTCGCCCGAAGTCTAACGGGTGTTTACTGAACACTCTCTCGTACTCCTGAACCACCCGATAGACTCCTTGTTTCTGGTGTGCGGGAGTGGAGTCAGTACCCAGATGTAGTTGCTGACACCAGTCCTCCATGTTTTTCTTAGAGCCGTTACCTTCCTCCGGGTGAGATGGAGGCAAGGGTTCCACAGATTGTATAGAATTTTGGTTAATGGTATATAATTTGGCTAGCGTGGCATACCGGGGCAGGTACACTTCCCTCTCCCCGATATTTATTATGCGAACGGGCACCCTCCCATGGCGTACATCAACCACCCCCCGTGCTGTCAAAATGGTGGGCCTACTGTCCGAGTAAACTGGTTCTACCATTGCCTGGTAATCTCTACCTCTCAGACCAATAGCTGCCCGGCACCAAATCATCATTTCACTTTTTGGGGGCATGGCAATAGGAAAAGGGTCACACATTCTTACGCTACCAATCTCACCGCCGGAGAGTTCCACCTGTTGCCGTCGCATCAGTGCCCGGATCTCTTTCTGGAGCACCCGCTGCTCGCCGGAGCTGGCGTTCTTGGCAACCTGCTGTAAAAGGAAAATCACCTCTGCAAGACAATTTTCAATTACATTAGTTCCTAGAGTTATTTTTGGGTGACTCTCGTGTTTGTCAATATCTACAATGATCAGTCCCTGTGCTGCCAGTTCGACTCTACCGATTTTGATGGTCACCTCTTTAAATCCGATCTGTGGCACGGGCTGGCCATTGCTGGCGATGATACTCAAGTCATCGTCAGGGTAGCGGGTAATATCCGAGTCATTCCAGTACTGCTTAAAGAGCACGTACGGGATGGTGGTGACCTGTGACCCGGTGTCCAGTAGGGCACTCATGGGAATGCCATCCAGTACCACAGGCAAGACTGGACGTCCTCCCACATATCTGTCGCGCCAGTTCGATGGGCCTGGTGATCTTTTTCCTGGGGGTTGGCCCTCTACCCCAGGTTGTGCCCGTTTAAAGAACAGTACCTTGCCATATGTCCAGGTTGATTGCAGCGGCGGCAGATGGGTCGTCCGTCCTCGCTGTATCGGTCACTGGGTCTTCCTCTGGCCGGTGGGGTCCTCCTTGGTCGACGCCACGGGATGTCCTCCGGTCCGGATGCCAGCTGGATCTTCCCTGGGGTGGAAACCTGTAAAGACTGCACAGTTCGGGTTAGCGCAGCAACGCTCTTAGCTAGCTCTTGGACCTGATGGTGTAGGTCTGGAGCCGGGTCATTGTCCAAAGCCTGCGCATCAGCTCCCACAGGCCCTGCCGACAAGGGCGCCGCCTCCTGGTGGTAAGTGATAGCTGGGCGCCTGTGGGTCACAACGCCACCCGGTGCCGGTTCTCGGAGCACCCGGATGGCTCTGTCCTTGAACTGTGCAAAGCCCAGATGGGGATCCTGTAAGGCCATCGCCCGCAACTGGGTTCGGTGGGCATTACAATATAGTCCCTCTATAAATTGTTCGGTCAACAGCCTGTCCTCGTTTCCCACTCCATCAGGGTCGGTCTGCTTAATGGCCCTCAGGGCCTCTTGTAGGTTTAGTGCATAGTCCCTTATACTCTCATGCGCTCGCTGCTTGCACCCGTAGAATCTAAGCTTAATCTCGGCTGAGGTGCGGGTATCAAAGGTGTCCTTCAGCCGGGTTAGTATCCCTGCGACAGTCTTCCTCCCAGGTGGCCAGGATTTTACTTCCCTTTTGGCTGCCCCTGTTAGTTGGGCCACCAGGATGCTCACTTTTTGCTCTTCTGTGAGGGGGTACACCTGGAAGAGGCTATCCAGCTTTTCTCTAAAGTCATGCAGGGTATGTGACTCCCCTGAGTACTGGGGTAGCCAAGCTGCTCCCGGGATATAGGGCATGGTGAAGGGCATAACTGCAGCAGCGGTGGCGCTGGCGGGGGTTGAGGCAATGAAGCTCTCCTCCGCATCCGACATCTTCCTCCCCCCTAGTGGACCGTGGCCTACCTTGCGATGATCCTGTTCCGTAGGCCGCGGCTCCGCAGTAGATCGTCAGGGTTGAGGACCTTCCGTCGCGCTCCGGTGACGTCGGCGTCTGCTGAGCTCCTTCCAGGACCTTACGCAACGTCCGGACGTGAGGCGGGGCTTCAGTTCTCGCGCGCTTTCGGAGTCCACGCCCCTCTTCTTCCCGCGCGGCGTCCTCAAGATGGCGTCCAACGGCGGGAAAACTCCACGGATGGCGGGAAGAAGGCTGAAGATGGCGCCGGATGGCGGAAATCTTCACAGATGGCGGGAAGAAGGCTGATAATGGCGCCGGATGGCGGGAATCTTCACCGATGGCGGGAAAACTTCACGGATGGTAAGTTTTAAAAGTCTCTTTTTCAGGCACGCAGTACCCGGTGGTTGCGGGCACGAAATCCTGCCGACTACGCCAAAGTTGACGCGCCCCTGGGCCTGTGTCGCGCTGCGTTGCGCACGCGGGAGCTTACCCGGAGCCGGATCTCTTGAGGGTTGTAGTCTCGTGGCGGTGACCCGGTCCGTGCCCAGGGAGTCAAACTGAGCGGCGATGTAACAGCGGTAGATGTAGGACGACTACGCCACCCGTTGAATGCAGCTATGGAGCTGCCGCTGCAGGACAGTCCGCTGAGGCCGGTGGATGGATGGTGCAGCGTAGATGGTATAACCCCCAACGGGAGGGGTATGGCCTCAGGGCAGCAGATGTGGATGATGGGGGTAGCAGGAACCACTCAGAGACGGTGCGGTGTAATTCAGGGTCTTTACTGGTAACAACGATAGACCCTCCCGGAGTACTTGCTAGTGAACGGGGCCTGGTCAGTCCTTGAGCAGATGGGATCTCCCCTGGCCAGGCGAAGTTGTAGGCCTCCCAAACTGACTGTACTCTTCTGGCTACCTTGCTAGAAGCGGGTATAAGTAGCCCACGTCCCTGAGTGTACCGTGTGGTGCTCACCCGTATGGCCGGTGACTCGGGGCCTTCTAGTGGCTTCCGCTCCACGGTGGCGGTGCTGGTCCCACGCGTGTGACCGTGCCTTCGGGCTTCTTGGCCAGAGGACCTGAAATCCCCTGCCGGACGGATTCTGCTGCTGGGTAGGAGTTAGTCCCCACAGCCTCGGACTCCGGGTCCGGTAAGAAATCTTCTCAGTCAGGGCGAGCTCTGCAGCTGCCAGCCCCTGACTCGTAGTAGTATTGCTTCTGCTGTTTCTTGTCTCTACTTTCCTTGACTGACTAACCCTGCCTCAGCCCAGGGTTTATACAGGGGAAGTTCTTCCCCTCCCAAGACTGGGCAGGAGGTGTGGCATGCACAGGATCCCTGACCAAAGGACCTCCCACCTGCTCTCAGACATAACATTACATTACTGTGGAAAACCAGACCCCTGGGGTGCCACATTTACATCGCCACATGCCCCTCTGCGGGGCCACAGACCCCTATACAGGGTCACAGGCCTTTCCACAGGGCCTCAACCCCTTCAGCTGTCTCCACAGGACCACAGGCTTTTCCACAGCCCACAACTCCTTCCAGCTCTCACCACAGGGCCACAGCCCTTTCCACAAGGCTAAAGGCCTATCCATAGGGCCACAGACCTTTCCACAGGGCCACAACACCCTCCAGCTCTCTCCACAGGACAAGAAGCTCTCTTTACAGGGCCATAGCTCACCTCCACAGGGCCAAATGCACTTTCTACACGGCTACAACTCCCAACAGCTCTCTCCACAGAGTCACAGGGCCCGTCTGCAGGGCACAAGCGCCCTCTTCAAGGCCAAAAGGCCTTTCTACATGGCTATAGTCATACGGCACGAGCCCCTCCAGCTCTTTCCACAGGGCAACGGACCCCTATACAGGGTCACAGTCCTTTCCACAGGGCCACAACACCTTCAGCTCTCTCCACAGGACCACAGGCTCCTACTGGGCCACAGGCCTTTCCACAGTGCCACAAGCCCCTCCAGCTCTCTCCACAGGCAATCATGTTGCATGTTGTTTACTGCAAAGGACTTCATAGGCTCAAATCTTACTCCAGAGCCTTCCACAGGCCTCTCCAGCCCGCTCCACATGGCCTTTTCCTCAGGCCACAACTCCCTCCAGCTCTCTTTACATCGCCACATGCCCCTCTGCGGGGCCACAGACCCCTATACAGGGTCACAGGCCTTTCCACAGGGCCTCAACCCCTTCAGCTGTCTCCACAGGACCACAGGCTTTTCCACAGCCCACAACTCCTTCCAGCTCTCACCACAGGGCCACAGCCCTTTCCACAAGGCTAAAGGGCCTATCCATAGGGCCACAGACCTTTCCACAGGGCCACAACACCCTCCAGCTCTCTCCACAGGACAAGAAGCTCTCTTTACAGGGCCATAGCTCACCTCCACAGGGCCAAATGCACTTTCCACACGGCTACAACTCCCAACAGCTCTCTCCACAGAGTCACAGGGCCCGTCTGCAGGGCACAAGCGCCCTCTTCAAGGCCAAAAGGCCTTTCTACATGGCTATAGTCATTTCCATACGGCACGAGCCCCTCCAGCTCTCTCCACAGGGCAACGGACCCCTATACAGGGTCACAGGCCTTTCCACAGGGCCACAACACCTTCAGCTCTCTCCACAGGACCACAGGCTCCTACTGGGCCACAGGCCTTTCCACAGTGCCACAAGCCCCTCCAGCTCTCTCCACAGGCAATCATGTTGCATGTTGTTTACTGCAAAAGACTTCATAGGCTCAAATCTTACTCCAGAGCCTTCCACAGGCCTCTCCAGCCCGCTCCACATGGCCTGTTCCTCAGGCCACAACTCCCTCCAGCTCTCTTTACATCGCCACATGCCCCTCTGCGGGGCCACAGACCCCTATACAGGGTCACAGGCCTTTCCACAGGGCCTCAACCCCTTCAGCTGTCTCCACAGGACCACAGGCTTTTCCACAGCCCACAACTCCTTCCAGCTCTCACCACAGGGCCACAGCCCTTTCCACAAGGCTAAAGGGCCTATCCATAGGGCCACATACCTTTCCACAGGGCCACAACACCCTCCAGCTCTCTCCACAGGACAAGAAGCTCTCTTTACAGGGCCATAGCTCACCTCCACAGGGCCAAATGCACTTTCCACACGGCTACAACTCCCAACAGCTCTCTCCACAGAGTCACAGGGCCCGTCTGCAGGGCACAAGCGCCCTCTTCAAGGCCAAAAGGCCTTTCTACATGGCTATAGTCATTTCCATACGGCACGAGCCCCTCCAGCTCTCTCCACAGGGCAACGGACCCCTATACAGGGTCACAGGCCTTTCCACAGGGCCACAACACCTTCAGCTCTCTCCACAGGACCACAGGCTCCTACTGGGCCACAGGCCTTTCCATAGTGCCACAAGCCCCTCCAGCTCTCTCCACAGGCAATCATGTTGCATGTTGTTTACTGCAAAGGACTTCATAGGCTCAAATCTTACTCCAGAACCTTCCACAGGCCTCTCCAGCCCGCTCCACATGGCCTTTTCCTCAGGCCACAACTCCCTCCAGCTCTCTTTACATCGCCACATGCCCCTCTGCGGGGCCACAGACCCCTATACAGGGTCACAGGCCTTTCCACAGGGCCTCAACCCCTTCAGCTGTCTCCACAGGACCACAGGCTTTTCCACAGCCCACAACTCCTTCCAGCTCTCACCACAGGGCCACAGCCCTTTCCACAAGGCTAAAGGCCTATCCATAGGGCCACAGACCTTTCCACAGGGCCACAACACCCTCCAGCTCTCTCCACAGGACAAGAAGCTCTCTTTACAGGGCCATAGCTCACCTCCACAGGGCCAAATGCACTTTCTACACGGCTACAACTCCCAACAGCTCTCTCCACAGAGTCACAGGGCCCGTCTGCAGGGCACAAGCGCCCTCTTCAAGGCCAAAAGGCCTTTCTACATGGCTATAGTCACACGGCACGAGCCCCTCCAGCTCTCTCCACAGGGCAACGGACCCCTATACAGGGTCACAGGCCTTTCCACAGGGCCACAACACCTTCAGCTCTCTCCACAGGACCACAGGCTCCTACTGGGCCACAGGCCTTTCCACAGTGCCACAAGCCCCTCCAGCTCTCTCCACAGGCAATCATGTTGCATGTTGTTTACTGCAAAGGACTTCATAGGCTCAAATCTTACTCCAGAGCCTTCCACAGGCCTCTCCAGCCCGCTCCACATGGCCTTTTCCTCAGGCCACAACTCCCTCCAGCTCTCTTTACATCGCCACATGCCCCTCTGCGGGGCCACAGACCCCTATACAGGGTCACAGGCCTTTCCACAGGGCCTCAACCCCTTCAGCTGTCTCCACAGGACCACAGGCTTTTCCACAGCCCACAACTCCTTCCAGCTCTCACCACAGGGCCACAGCCCTTTCCACAAGGCTAAAGGGCCTATCCATAGGGCCACAGACCTTTCCACAGGGCCACAACACCCTCCAGCTCTCTCCACAGGACAAGAAGCTCTCTTTACAGGGCCATAGCTCACCTCCACAGGGCCAAATGCACTTTCCACACGGCTACAACTCCCAACAGCTCTCTCCACAGAGTCACAGGGCCCGTCTGCAGGGCACAAGCGCCCTCTTCAAGGCCAAAAGGCCTTTCTACATGGCTATAGTCATTTCCATACGGCACGAGCCCCTCCAGCTCTCTCCACAGGGCAACGGACCCCTATACAGGGTCACAGGCCTTTCCACAGGGCCACAACACCTTCAGCTCTCTCCACAGGACCACAGGCTCCTACTGGGCCACAGGCCTTTCCACAGTGCCACAAGCCCCTCCAGCTCTCTCCACAGGCAATCATGTTGCATGTTGTTTACTGCAAAGGACTTCATAGGCTCAAATCTTACTCCAGAGCCTTCCACAGGCCTCTCCAGCCCGCTCCACATGGCCTGTTCCTCAGGCCACAACTCCCTCCAGCTCTCTTTACATCGCCACATGCCCCTCTGCGGGGCCACAGACCCCTATACAGGGTCACAGGCCTTTCCACAGGGCCTCAACCCCTTCAGCTGTCTCCACAGGACCACAGGCTTTTCCACAGCCCACAACTCCTTCCAGCTCTCACCACAGGGCCACAGCCCTTTCCACAAGGCTAAAGGGCCTATCCATAGGGCCACATACCTTTCCACAGGGCCACAACACCCTCCAGCTCTCTCCACAGGACAAGAAGCTCTCTTTACAGGGCCATAGCTCACCTCCACAGGGCCAAATGCACTTTCCACACGGCTACAACTCCCAACAGCTCTCTCCACAGAGTCACAGGGCCCGTCTGCAGGGCACAAGCGCCCTCTTCAAGGCCAAAAGGCCTTTCTACATGGCTATAGTCATTTCCATACGGCACGAGCCCCTCCAGCTCTCTCCACAGGGCAACGGACCCCTATACAGGGTCACAGGCCTTTCCACAGGGCCACAACACCTTCAGCTCTCTCCACAGGACCACAGGCTCCTACTGGGCCACAGGCCTTTCCATAGTGCCACAAGCCCCTCCAGCTCTCTCCACAGGCAATCATGTTGCATGTTGTTTACTGCAAAGGACTTCATAGGCTCAAATCTTACTCCAGAACCTTCCACAGGCCTCTCCAGCCCGCTCCTCATGGCCTTTTCCTCAGGCCACAACTCCCTCCAGCTCTCTTTACATCGCCACATGCCCCTCTGCGGGGCCACAGACCCCTATACAGGGTCACAGGCCTTTCCACAGGGCCTCAACCCCTTCAGCTGTCTCCACAGGACCACAGGCTCCTACTGGGCCACAGGCCTTTCCACAGTGCCACAAGCCCCTCCAACTCTTCTCCACAGGACAACAAGCTCTCTTTACCGGGCCATAGCTCCCATCAACAGGGCGAAATGCACTTTCTGCACCGCCACTGCCCCCTTTAGCTCTCTCCACAGAGACACAAGGCCCGTCTGCAAGGCACAAGCCCCCTCTTCAAGGCCAGAAGGCCTGTCTACATGGCCATAGTCATTTCCATAGGGCACGAGCCCCTACAGCTCTCTCCACAGGGCAACGGACCCCTATACAGGGTCACAGGCCTTTCCACAGGGCCTCAACCCCATCAGCTCTCTCCACAGGACCACTGGCTCCTTCTGCCGGGCCAGAAGCATTTCCACAGGGCCACAATCCCCTCAAACTCTTTTCCACATGACAACAAGCTAACTTTACAAGGACATAGCTCCCTTCCTCATAGCCAGCCATCATGGTGTTTGTGTTATTAAAGAAAAAAAAAATTTGAGGGCTGGCTAGAGGCAGCCGTGGACACACTATAGCCAGCCCTCATGGTGTTTGTGTTATTAAAGAAAAAAAAATTTGGGGGTTGGCTAGAGGCAGCCGTGGACACACGATAGCCAGCCCTCATGGTGTTTGTGTTATTAAAGAAAAAAAAAATTGGGGGGCTGGCTAGAGGCAGCCGTGAACACACGATATCCAGCCCTCATGGTGTTTGTGTTATTAAAGAAAAAAAAAATTGGGGGGCTGGCTAGAGGCAGCCGTGGACACACGATAGCCAGCCCTCATGGTGTTTGTGTTATTAAAGAAAAAAAAAATTGGGGGGCTGGCTAGAGGCAGCCGTGAACACACGATAGCCAGTCCTCATGGTGTTTGTGTTATTAAAGAAAAAAAAATTGGGGGGCTGGCTAGAGGCAGCCGTGGACACATGATAGCCAGCCCTCATGGTGTTTGTGTTATTAAAGAAAAAAAAAATTGGGGGGCTGGCTAGAGGCAGCCGTGGACACACGATAGCCAGGCCTCATGGTGCTTGTGTTATTAAAGAAAAAAAAAATTGGGGGGCTGGCTAGAGGTAGCCGTGGATACACGATAGCCAGCCCTCATGGTGTTTGTGTTATTAAAGAAAAAAAAAAATTGGGGGGCTGGCTAGAGGCAGCCGTGAACACACGATAGCCAGCCCTCATGGTGTTTGTGTTATTAAAGAAAAAAAAAAAATTGGGGGGCTGGCTAGAGGCAGCCGTGAACACACGATAGCCAGCCCTCATGGTGTTTGTGTTATTAAAGAAAAAAAAAATTGGGGTGCTGGCTAAAGGCAGCCATGGACACATGATAGCCAGCCCTCATGGTGTTTGTGTTATTAAAGAAAAAAAAATTGGGGGGCTGGCTAGAGGCAGCCGTGAACACACGATAGCCAGCCCTCATGGTGTTTGTGTTATTAAAGAAAAACAAAAATTGGGGGGCTGGCTAGAGGCAGCCGTGGACACACGATAGCCAGCCCTCATGGTGTTTGTGTTATTAAAGAAAAAAAAATTTGGGGGTTGGCTAGAGGCAGCCGTGGACACACGATAGCCAGCCCTCATGGTGTTTGTGTTATTAAAGAAAAAAAAATTGGGGGGCTGGCTAGAGGCAGCCATGGACACACGATAGCCAGCCCTCATGGTGTTTGTGTTATTAAAGAAAAAAAAATTTGGGGGTTGGCTAGAGGCAGCCGTGGACACACGATAGCCAGCCCTCATGGTGTTTGTGTTATTAAAGAAAAAAAAATTGGGGGGCTGGCTAGAGGCAGCCGTGAACACACGATAGCCAGCCCTCATGGTGTTTGTGTTATTAAAGAAAAAAAAAATTGGGGGGCTGGCTAGAGGCAGCCGTGGACACACGATAGCCAGCCCTCATGGTGTTTGTGTTATTAAAGAAAAAAAAAATTGGGGGGCTGGCTAGAGGCAGCCGTGAACAGACGATAGTCAGCCCTCATGGTGTTTGTGTTATTAAAGAAAAAAAAAATTGGGGGGCTGGCTAGAGGCAGCCGTGGACACACGATAGCCAGCCCTCATGGTGTTTGTGTTATTAAAGAAAAAAAAAATTGGGGGGCTGGCTAGAGGCAGCCGTGGACACACGATAGCCAGCCCTCATGGTGCTTGTGTTATTAAAGAAAAAAAAAATTGGGGGGCTGGCTAGAGGTAGCCGTGGATACACGATAGCCAGCCCTCATGGTGTTTGTGTTATTAAAGAAAAAAAAAAATTGGGGGGCTGGCTAGAGGCAGCCGTGAACACACGATAGCCAGCCCTCATGGTGTTTGTGTTATTAAAGAAAAAAAAAATTGGGGGGCTGGCTAGAGGCAGCTGTGGACACACGATAGCCAGCCCTCATGGTGTTTGTGTTATTAAAGAAAAAAAAAATTAGGGGGCTGGCTAGAGGCAGCCGTGGACACACGATAGCCAGCCCTCATGGTGTTTGTGTTATTAAAGAAAAAAAAAAATTGGGGGGCTTGCTAGAGGCAGCCGTGAACACACGATAGCCAGCCCTCATGGTGTTTGTGTTATTAAAGAAAAAAAAAATTGGGGGGCTGGCTAGAGGCAGCTGTGGACACACGATAGCCAGCCCTCATGGTGTTTGTGTTATTAAAGAAAAAAAAAATTAGGGGGCTGGCTAGAGGCAGCCGTGGACACACGATAACCAGCCCTCATGGTGTTTGTGTTATTAAAGAAAAAAAAAAATTGGGGGGCTGGCTAGAGGCAGCCGTGAACACACGATAGCCAGCCCTCATGGTGTTTATGTTATTAAAGAAAAAAAAAATTGGGGGGCTGGCTAGAGGCAGCCGTGGACACACGATAGCCAGCCCTCATGGTGCTTGTGTTATTAAAGAAAAAAAAAATTGGGGGGCTGGCTAGAGGTAGCCATGGATACACGATAGCCAGCCCTCATGGTGTTTGTGTTATTAAAGAAAAAAAAAATTGGGGGGCTGGCTAGAGGCATCTGTGAACACACGATAGCCAGCCCTCATGGTGTTTGTGTTATTAAAGAAAAAAAAATTTGGGGGTTGGCTAGAGGCAGCCGTGGACACACGATAGCCAGCCCTCATGGTGTTTGTGTTATTAAAGAAAAAAAAATTGGGGGGCTGGCTAGAGGCAGCCATGGACACACGATAGCCAGCCCTCATGGTGTTTGTGTTATTAAAGAAAAAAAAATTTGGGGGTTGGCTAGAGGCAGCCGTGGACACACGATAGCCAGCCCTCATGGTGTTTGTGTTATTAAAGAAAAAAAAATTGGGGGGCTGGCTAGAGGCAGCCGTGAACACACGATAGCCAGCCCTCATGGTGTTTGTGTTATTAAAGAAAAAAAAAATTGGGGGGCTGGCTAGAGGCAGCCGTGGACACACGATAGCCAGCCCTCATGGTGTTTGTGTTATTAAAGAAAAAAAAAATTGGGGGGCTGGCTAGAGGCAGCCGTGAACAGACGATAGTCAGCCCTCATGGTGTTTGTGTTATTAAAGAAAAAAAAAATTGGGGGGCTGGCTAGAGGCAGCCGTGGACACACGATAGCCAGCCCTCATGGTGTTTGTGTTATTAAAGAAAAAAAAAATTGGGGGGCTGGCTAGAGGCAGCCGTGGACACACGATAGCCAGCCCTCATGGTGCTTGTGTTATTAAAGAAAAAAAAAATTGGGGGGCTGGCTAGAGGTAGCCGTGGATACACGATAGCCAGCCCTCATGGTGTTTGTGTTATTAAAGAAAAAAAAAAATTGGGGGGCTGGCTAGAGGCAGCCGTGAACACACGATAGCCAGCCCTCATGGTGTTTGTGTTATTAAAGAAAAAAAAAATTGGGGGGCTGGCTAGAGGCAGCTGTGGACACACGATAGCCAGCCCTCATGGTGTTTGTGTTATTAAAGAAAAAAAAAATTAGGGGGCTGGCTAGAGGCAGCCGTGGACACACGATAGCCAGCCCTCATGGTGTTTGTGTTATTAAAGAAAAAAAAAAATTGGGGGGCTTGCTAGAGGCAGCCGTGAACACACGATAGCCAGCCCTCATGGTGTTTGTGTTATTAAAGAAAAAAAAAATTGGGGGGCTGGCTAGAGGCAGCTGTGGACACACGATAGCCAGCCCTCATGGTGTTTGTGTTATTAAAGAAAAAAAAAATTAGGGGGCTGGCTAGAGGCAGCCGTGGACACACGATAACCAGCCCTCATGGTGTTTGTGTTATTAAAGAAAAAAAAAAATTGGGGGGCTGGCTAGAGGCAGCCGTGAACACACGATAGCCAGCCCTCATGGTGTTTATGTTATTAAAGAAAAAAAAAATTGGGGGGCTGGCTAGAGGCAGCCGTGGACACACGATAGCCAGCCCTCATGGTGCTTGTGTTATTAAAGAAAAAAAAAATTGGGGGGCTGGCTAGAGGTAGCCATGGATACACGATAGCCAGCCCTCATGGTGTTTGTGTTATTAAAGAAAAAAAAAATTGGGGGGCTGGCTAGAGGCATCTGTGAACACACGATAGCCAGCCCTCATGGTGTTTGTGTTATTAAAGAAAAAAAAAATTGGGGGGCTGGCTAGAGGCAGCCGTGAACACACGATAGCCAGCCCTCATGGTGTTTGTGTTATTAAAGAAAAAAAATATTTGGGGGGCTGGCTAGAGGCAGCCGTGGACACACGATAGCCAGCCCTCATGGTGTTTGTGTTATTAAAGAAAAAAAAAATTGGGGGGCTGGCTAGAGGCAGCCGTGAACACACGATAGCCAGCCCTCATGGTGTTTGTGTTATTAAAGAAAAAAAAAATTGGGGGGCTGGCTAGAGGCAGCCGTGGACACACGATAGCCAGCCCTCATGGTGCTTGTGTTATTAAAGAAAAAAAAAATTGGGGGGCTGGCTAGAGGTAGCCGTGGATACACGATAGCCAGCCCTCATGGTGTTTGTGTTATTAAAGAAAAAAAAAAATTGGGGGGCTGGCTAGAGGCATCCGTGAACACACGATAGCCAGCCCTCATGGTGTTTGTGTTATTAAAGAAAAAAAAAATTGGGGGGCTGGCTAGAGGCAGCCGTGGACACACGATAGCCAGCCCTCATGGTGTTTGTGTTATTAAAGAAAAAAAAAATTGGGGGGCTGGCTAGAGGCAGCCGTGAACACACGATAGCCAGCCCTCATGGTGTTTGTGTTATTAAAGAAAAAAAAAATTGGGGGGCTGGCTAGAGGCAGCCGTGGACACACGATAGCCAGCCCTCATGGTGCTTGTGTTATTAAAGAAAAAAAAAATTGGGGGGCTGGCTAGAGGTAGCCGTGGATACACGATAGCCAGCCCTCATGGTGTTTGTGTTATTAAAGAAAAAAAAAAATTGGGGGGCTGGCTAGAGGCATCCGTGAACACACGATAGCCAGCCCTCATGGTGTTTGTGTTATTAAAGAAAAAAAAAATTGGGGGGCTGGCTAGAGGCAGCCGTGAACAAAATGCTTCATTTCTGCATCGTGGTTACATAGCCTTAGTGTTATTAAAGGAAAAAAAATTTGAGAGTTGGCTATATACATTATATGCCCAATATGAGGGCTGGATGCAGGTAATCCAGGACAACCAGCAGCCAGCTCTCATGCTTGCGTGCACATTAGAAAGAGAAACATTGCCATCTGGTGTTTTTACAATCCTAAAATAAAAAATTAAAAAGTTGGACAACATTGCCACCCGGTGGAGTTTCCTCAGAACACACAATGTCAACAAAAAAGTCAATGAGGGCTGGCTATTGGTCAATCAGGTAAGTGATTTAGCCAACCCTAATGTTACATTTTTTTGCATTTTTATTGCGTAGACCCCCTCAGGAGCGATATTTCAGGCCGCAGAGCGCGCAGTTTCGAGCAAAAATTTTGCCTTAACCCTGAAAAAAATTTAGCGCATCCCACCGCGTGCGTAAGCGTCCCAAATGGCAAAAAACAAATTTCCCCCATCAGTCCCTATATATTACTATAGTACAGAAGGTCATACTACCATATTGACTCTTTAGTCCAGTTCCAATGTATCAAGGTCAAGCCTGTTGCCCAAATGCAACAGATGTTGCATTCCGGCAACAAAAGTCGGCCATCTTGTGTCCCGTTTGCAACAAAAGGTCATCCTTTGTTGCCTTTCGGCAACATTTAAGGTCAAGCCTGTTGCAAACGGGACACGAAGCCTCTGATTTTGACCAAAGGTGCACCTCATCATCACAACTCCAAGTCAATAACACTTCTGTGAAATCTACCTGTCCAGTTATGAAGCAACACGGATTGTGAATCAATTTCTCCTGCTGTTGTGCAAATGGAGCAGACAACTGGTAGAAATGATAGGCAATTAGCCAGATACCCCCTATAAAGGAGTGGTTCTGCAGGTGGTGACCACAGACCATTTCTCTGTTCTCATTCTTTTTGGCTGATGTTTTGGTCACTTTTTCATTTTGCCATTGCTCTCACCCCTAGAGGTACATTAGCATTAGGCAGTGTCTACAGTACAACCCATAGAAGTTGCTCAGGTAGTGCCGTTCATCCAGGATGGCACATCAGTGCGAGCTGTGGCAAGAAGTGTAGCTGTGTCTGTCAGCACAGTGTCCAGAGCATGGAGCAGATACCAGGAGATGTGCAGGGAGCCATAGGAGGGCAACAACCCAGCAACAGGACCGTTACCTCCTCCTTTGTGCAAGGAGGAACAGGAGGAGCACTGCCAGAGCCCTGCAAAATGACCTCCAGCTGGCCACAAATGTGCATGTGTCTGCACAAACGGTTAGAAACCGACTCCATGAGGGTGGTATGAGGGCCCGATGTCCACAGATGGGGGTTGTGCTCACAGCCCAACACCGAGCAGGACGCTTGACATTTGCCACAGAACACCAGGACTGGCAAAGTCGCCACTGGTGCCCTCTGCTCTTCACAGATGAAAGCTCAGTATTGTGTGTGGCCTCCACGTGCCTGTATGACCTCCCTACAACGCCTGGGCATGCTCCTGATGAGGTTGCGGATGGTCTCCTGTGGGATCTCCTCCCAGACCTAGACTAAAGCATCAGCCAACTCCTGAACAGTCAGTGGTGCAACGCGACGTTGGTGGATGTGACTCGCCCCCTGGGCCGTGGGGTACTCGGATCCGGGCAGTAGGGGAACGATGGGAGTAGTAGTGGCAACCCGGTTTCGTGGCTCAGGGTGGTCAGGCCAGTGGTAGTCCGTTATGTGCTGATGTTTATGTCCGACTACGCCACCCGTGGATTTGCGGTTATTAGGAACCGCCGCTGCATGCCGACCGCTGGGGCTGATGAGGTGTGCAGCTAGGGTAGTGTGACTCCCCACGGGAAGAGTGCGGCCCCAGGGCAGTATAGTGGATGGTGGGAGTGATGGTGGTGAGAGTACCAGTGCTGATAGTGCTGGAGAAGCAAGGAGCACACAGACAACAGGTTGCAGTCCAGGGTCTTTACTAGAACAGGTAAATTGACCCATAAACAGTCCCGGCTAGGAGGGGGACCTGGATGTCTGAGAGCAACGGGGAAATTGGCCCTGGTCAGGGTGAGGGTGTAGGCCTACCGTGCTTTCTGCGCTCCTTCTGGCTATCTCCTCCTGATAGGGTAACAGCCCACGTTTCCAAGCTTTCCGTGTATTCTCGCCTGTATGGCCTGCGACGTGGGTTCCTTTCTGCTCCCAGCCTTGTACGGCTTTACTGGTACCTTCTGTTGTGGCAGGGCCTCCAGGCTTCTTAGGCCAAGGAATATACAGTCCCCTGCGGACTGGTTCTCTGCTGGGGGATGTGGAATCCTCTCAGCCTCAGACACCAAAGTCTGGTAAATTAAGTCCTCTTTCTGCCAAGACAGGCTCTCTTCGCCTCTTGTCTCTGGCTTGTGGCTCTCCTCCTGCCACACTTCCTCTTAGGTGCAGTGCAACTGTCTGTCCCTGTTCTGCTCTGGGACAAGTCTCAATGCTGAGACAGGCCATCCAGTTCTCTCTAACCCTGCCCCCAGCACCAGCTTTTATAGGGGCAGCCTGCTCCCCCTACTGGCCTGAGACAGGAGGCATTGCATGCTAATGTTCCCCTGACTAGAGAACCTCCCCCTTGCTCTCAGACACAGCTTTAATACATTTTGTGGCATCCAGGCCAGGGTGACACATTCCCCCCTAGTGAAATTTAGTACTCCGGGACTAAACAATAAACAAAGACAATAAAACATTAATAGACATTAATAGACAGACGACGCACAAATTGAGTTCTTAAGGTCACAGTGTGGCCTGTGACCGGGTGTCCATATCACCAATACAACGGGGAGCCTTAACCAGGTGGGGGTCTGTCCTACCCCAAGTCCTTCACAGTCTTAGTTCATTCCTTGGTTAGGCTCCGAACGCAGTCCATACCAGGTCCCGGTTATAAAAAGTCCATAACCTGTGAGTCCTTACAGTAACTGCAAGAAACTGAAACACGGAATTACCAAACATGCATGTAACTTTGCAAACAATTCAACATTTGGCAACAAGGTTATTTACAATTTTAGTGCGCTCTATATTCTCCAGCGAGCGGGTATCAGCCCCTTTGTGCTCCTGGTTGACCTACGTAGCCCACTGTCTGGTGGTGGACCAACCTGGCTTTCCCCACTAGCGTTAGGGGTACAGCTACCAGCTGGGTGTACAGGTAGGGAAGGCAGCTGTCTGTGGGTCCTTTGGCTTTGGGAGGTGTCCTCAGGCGTTAGGACTCCCATCTCCAGGTCTATAGGCAGCTTACCCGGTCTGGGTCGCATCAGGTAAGCCGGGGTGCAGTTGGTAGCATTCACCGGGATATGATTGTATAAGTCTATCAGGTCCGGCAGTTTTTCTGGCCACAGGCTGCGCTCCTCCAGGGGCAACGTCTTCAGGAGATCAATGACTATATTGTTCATCTTCTCACACATCCCGTTGGTTTGTGGGTGGTAAGGCGTTGTCCGAATCTTCTTACAGCCATAGAGGTTGCCGAACTCCTGGAAGATTTCAGCCTCGAACGCTGGACCCTGGTCTGTCAGGACCTGTTCCGGATACCCGTGTGGACGGCAGAAATATTGCTGGAAGGCTCTGGCCGCTGTTTGGGCTGTCAAGTCTTTTACTGGGATCACCACTAGAAAACGGGAATAGTGGTCCACGATTGTCAGGGCATAGATGTATCCTGACCGGCTGGGAGCCAATTTGACATGGTCCAGAGCTACCAGCTCAAGAGGCTGCGTGGTGACGATGGGCCTCAAGGGTGTCTTCTGGCTGGTGCGGTCCTTCCTCCTTAGGTGACAAGGGCCACAGTCTCTGCACCATTTTTCTACAGCTCCTCTCATGCCGACCCAAAAGAACCTTCCTCTTAGTAGGAACTCCAGTTTCTTCCAACCGAACCGATGTGTCCCGCTCTGTCATGGTAAGCCCCCAGGACCATAGCTGCATCCCGCCTTGGGACCACGACTTGCCAGGTCAGCTCGTGCGTACGGTGGTTGACAATCCTTCTGCACAACTTGCCTTCGTAGAGGAACAGCTTGCTCTTCTCTTTCCATAGCTGCTTGGCTTCCTCTGGAGCATCCGGATCTATGCGGGCATCTTCCTGGGTCAGCAGATCTTTCACCAGGCGGATGGCAGGGTCACTATCTTGGGTCTCGGCCCAGCTGTGTTGAGGTAGGGGATTTATCATCACGGTTGTTAGATCCTCCTCCTTCACGCGGTGGGAGTATTGAGCAGCTCCATACCGGTGAAACGCGGGGAGTTCTACCTCCTCCAGCTCTTCTGGGTCTTCGTCACCTTCAGATAAGTGAGGCATCCTCGATAGGGCGTCAGCGTTGGCATTGGTTTTGCCGGCCCGGTACTTGATCAGTCATAGTTGGAGAGACGGGCCATCCACCGCTGTTCTAGGGCACCCAGTCTTGCATTGTCCAGGTGTGTCAACGGGTTGTTGTCCGTGTACACGGTGAACTTTGCGGAGGCCAGGTAATGCTTGAAGCGTTCCGTCACGGCCCACACCACCGCCAAGAATTCTAGCTTGAAGGAGCTGTAATTCTCCGGGTTCCTCTTGGTGGGTCTCAGCTTCCGGCTGGCGTACGCGATCACCCTTTCTCTGCCCTGTTGGTTTTGGAACAGTACGGCTCCCAGTCCCACATTACTGGCATCTGTGTGGAGAATGAAAGGCTGGCCATAATCAGGGTAGGCCAGGATCTCGTCCCCTGTGAGGGCCATCTTTAGCTGGCGGAAGGACTCCTCTTCCGGTTTATCCCACTTGAAGGGCGGCTTTTGGCTCCTGGACTTAGACTGTCCGATCAGGAGGTCCTGCATAGGAGCTGCCATCTTAGTGAACCCGGGGATGAACCTTCGGTAGTAGCCTACCAACCCGAGAAACTGTCTCACCTCTTTGATGTTCGAGGGGCTTGGCCAGCTCTTGATTGCCGTGACCTTGTCAGGGTCGGGGGCCACTCCTTCCGCGCTTACCACGTGCCCTAGGTACTGGTCCTTTGGTTTCAGCAGGTGACACTTCGATGGTTTCACCTTCAGGCCATAGCCTGCCAGGGCTTCGAACACCTCGGCCAGGTGCTTTAGGTGGTCCTCGTAGGTCTTCGAATAGACGATCACGTCGTCCAGGTAAAGGAGGACCGTCTCGAAGTTTCGGTGCCCTAGACATCATTCCATCAGCCTCTGGAAGGTCCCTGGTGCGTTGCAGAGCCCGAAGGGCATACAGTTGAACTCAGTCCCATCGGGGTGGTGAAGGCAGTCTTCTCCTTGTCAGCCTCTGCCACAGGAACCTACCAGTACCCGCTAGTAAGGTCCAAAGTAGAAAAGAAGTTAGCAGATTTTAGTGCGGCTAAAGACTCCTCTATTCTAGGCAGCGGATATGCGTCTTTGTGGGTGATACGGTTGATTTGTCTATAGTCCACGCACATTCTCATGGTGCCGTCTTTCTTTTTGACCAGAACCAAGGGGGCTGCCCAGGGGCTACAGCTGTCTCTAATAACCCCAGCTTCTTTCATCTCTCTTAGCATGCCCTTTGCGTTCTGATAATGTGCAGGGGGTACAGGTCTGTGCCTCTCTTTTATTGGTGGGTGGCTCCCTGTGGGGATGTGGTGTTCTATCCCTTTTACTCTGCCGAAGTCTAGCGGGTGCTTACTAAAGACTCTCTCGTACTCCTGTACCACCCGGTAGACTCCTTGTTTTTGGTGCAGGGGAGTGGAGTCAGCACCCACATGGAGTTTCTGGCACCAGTCCTCCTTTTGTTTCTGGGAGCCATTACCCTCCGCCTGAGGAGATGGAGGCAAGGGTTCCACGGCCCTGATAGCTTTGTGTTCGACAACAAACAGTTTGGCGAGTGTAGCGTACCTGGGTAAGTGTACTTCCCTCTCCCCAATGTTGAGGATGCGGACGGGCACCCTCCCATGACGGACATCAACCACCCCCCGGGCTGTCAAAATGGTGGGCCTGCTGTCTGAGTACACGGGTTCTACCATGGCTTGGTAGTCTCTACCTCTCAACCCGATTGCAGTCCGACACCAGATCATCATTTCACTTTTGGGAGGCATGGAAATGGGGAATGGGTCACTCAGTCTTACGCTGCCGATCTCACCACCAGACAGTTCTACCTGCTGCCGTCTCATCAGGGCTTTTATCTCCTTGTTGAGGACTCTCTGTTGGCTGGAACTAGCATTCACCGCCACCTGTTGTAGAATTACAATTACCTCTGAAAGACAATTTTCAATTACGTTAGTACCCACAGTTATTTTAGGGTGACTTTCACGACGGTCAATGTCCACAATAATCACCCCCTGTGCCGGCAGTTCAACTTTACCAATTTTAATGGTCATCTCCTTGAACCCCATCTGCGGCACGGGTAAGCCATTACTGGCGATGATGCTCAAGTTATTGTCTGGATACCGTGTGATATCAGCATCAGTCCAATACTGCTTAAAAAGTACATAAGGGATAGTGGTTACTTGTGACCTATTATCCAGCAAGGCGCTCATGGGGATACCGTCCAGCACCATGGGTAAAACCGGGCGCCCCCCAACGTACTTATTACGCCAATTGTAAGGGCCTGGTGATCTTATGCCTGGGGGTTGGCCCTTTGCCCCAGGTTGGACCCTTTTAAATTACAGTACCTGGAAATGTGTCCGGGCTGGTTGCATCGACGGCAAATGGGCTGTCCATCCTCTGCGTAGCGGTCTGTGGGCCTCCCTCGGAACGACGGGATCCTCCTCTGTCGACGCCACGGGACATCCTCCGGACTTGAAGCCAGCTCGATGGGTCTTGACGGGTCCACTTGCAACGCCTGGACGGTCCTGGTCAACGCCGCGACGCTCCTGGTCAGCTCCTGGACTTGGTGGTGCAGGTCTTTCGACGGGGCTTGGTTCAGGGCCTGTGCATCAGCCCCCACGGGATCCATAGAGGAGGGCGCCGCCTCCTGGTGGTTGGTGAGAGCAGGGCGCCGGGGGTTTATAGCGCCACTGGTTGCAGATTCACGGAGCACCCTTATGGCCCTGTCCTTAAATTGGGCAAAGGTTAGGTCGGGGTTCTGAAAGAACATGAGACGCAGTTGGGCCCTGTGGGCGCTAGACAGCAGACCTTCTATGAATTGTTCTGTTAGCAGCTTATCCGTTTCCTGCACACTGCCAGGGTCAGTTTGTTGAATAGCCCTCAAGGCTTCCTGCAGATTTAGGGCATAGTCTCTGATGCTGTCCTGTGCCCGCTGCTTACATCCATAGAACCTCATTTTAATCTCAGCGGAGGTACGTGTGTCAAAGGTACCCCGCAGCCGGGCCAGAATACCCTTCACAGTCCTTTTATCCTCAGTGGGCCATGATTTACACGATCTCCTGTAATAAAATATAAAATAATAAACCACAACCTTATCCTTACCCCTCCGTAGTAGTCCACGAGTGTCCCACGAAGATCTCCAGTTTAGAGCAGCCACATAAAATGTGACCGCTCTAAACCACTGCCGCCGCTAGAATGACGGGGCCGTAAAGCAGCCCCATCATTGCATAAACCGGTGTCTAGGTGAGTATAGGTGTAGTTTTTTATTTTTTACTTTATTTTAGGTGGCGATCAGGTAATGTATGAACTAATTTATTTTAGGTAACCACTGGCCACCAATGAAAAATGTATTTAAAATTTATTGGGGACCAAAAACAAAAAAAATATATGGGGGGCCTAAAAACATAAAAGATGTATAGGGGCAAAAATAACATATGGGGCAGTTTAAATAGCAGGATCAGGCTGATGGGAACTACTGCTCCCATCGAGCTGATCCTGCTGGCACGAGTGGACGGGGGACAGACAAAGGCCGATGTGAGTAGTAGTGTCACATCGGCCTATGTCTGCCTGCACGCAGACATCGCGCACACACCCGCACACATCGCACAGACACCCGCGCACACTCCAATCATGATGGGTCTGATGGTCTGGGAGGTGAGGCTGACCTGTGCGGCCGTGGGAAAGTTCATGTGAGTTCATGCAGTGAAGCATGAACTCACATGAACCCTCTGAGGGCACCGCAGCTACTTCAAATGAACAGCTGATCAGCATCACCTGATACCTCAGCTGTTCATTTGAAATAACCGGCGGGAGAGCGCAGCACAAAACGGGAAAGCCGGTGGTGAAGTCTTTTCCCTGCCGGCTTCCCCGCCTGGGTCCTTCGCTCCCTGCTCCTTGGTGCTGCGCTCCCCGCCCGGTCCTAACTTACGATCGGGATGTGAGGTGGCGGGGGGAGCGCAGGATCGGGGTGGGAGGCTGCGGGGAAGCAGTATGGGGCTGTGTGATTGTTTAAAAGCCGGCGGCTTTTTACCGCCTGCCGGCTTTTAAACAATCAGGAGAATTCTCTCACGCTGGGATGGCATTCCGATATTAGCGTCCCATTGACTTGCATTGGTTTCCGGTATCGGAATCGGCGATATCCGATACTTTTTGGGTATCGGTCCGATCCAATCCGATCCGATATTTCCCGATATCGGAAGGTATCGCTCAACATTAAGTAATACATAAGAATAATATGTACTATGTCTGACCACTACAAACACTCATCTGAACTGGTCCAAGTGCTGTCAGGTTTTTTCACGGGCAGCACTTAGACAATACGGTCGTGTGAATATAGGCTTATGATGCATCTGGTAATAAACATGTTAAGGATGGGCCGCTACTCATGGGCCACTGCTGTGTGCTTGCCCCCCAGGCTAAAATGTGCCAGCCAGCCCCTGCTGCACCGGGTGCCAGAAAACCTAGATACACCTTTGGAATAGGTATCCTGCAAAGTAAGGATGGGGTTTGGTGTTTTTAAATGATTTTATTGACTCTGTGCATTTATATTTTGTATCAATAATATGATATGGTTATATATATCTTCTGGATATCAGGAGGGCTTATCCCTGTGCCTTGACTCTCTCCTTCTCCTTCGATGTCCTGTATAGGCCAAAAAAAACTACGCGTTTCGAGGACTCACAGTTCCTCTTCGTCAGCTTCTCGCTGGTAGTCAAACTGGTAACCTAATAAAGTCCAAACGCCCCCCACAAAGATAATACAACCAAAGAAATGGAGGAAGATCCAATACTAACAAGACAGTGCAAAAGGACATATGGAGGTGCAATAGAACTAAGATAGAATTCCAATAAGAATAGACTGTGTGTGAAAAAAATAATAATAAAAAAGACTTTGTTCAAACTTTCACAATTAGTTAAAAATGAATAAAAATTATATACTTATATTTCTGATGGCTATAAAAAACAGTCTGTTAATCAGTGTATATTACCAGGATAGTATAAATTCGGCACTTAGTACCATCCAGAGATAAAAAGGAAAAAATGAAGGAGAAAAATAAAAACATTATATAGTATCTCCAATAGGGGTATCAATGTATAGAAACAAATACATATATAAAATAGGTGGATTCAAAGGAATATATCCAAAAGACATATTATATTGATAAAATATAAGGAGGTTCATAAAAGTGCAATGTAAATGTTCAATTGGTACTGGGATAAAAAATACATACAGTATATACCGCTGCGAGTTGAAGGCATACAGCTGACTCTCGTGATTAAGGCCCTTCAGAGCCAAGCTATTTCATGTGAAGATCCATTTGGATTCCATCCGCGACATTAATCTCAGGTAATCACCTCCCCTCCATTTTCTGGGGACTAATCGGATCCCACAAAACTTAGTGTCCTTATAAGATTGGTTGTGGAACTTCCGGTAGTGCCGGGACAGTGGATGCCCTTCAAAACCTTCATTCATGTTGATAAAGTGTTCCTTCAGCCTTTTGATAACTTGCGCTTTGTACAGACATCTCCTCCTGCCAAGGCATAAAAAGGGCGTGGCTTGGGGTGTGGATAGGGGCGTGGCCAGACTACGCGTGCCGCATGGTTTCACCCTCTTTCTAGTCCTCATAGGTTGGCGGTATGCTTGTACTGAGGAGATCTGGGATATCAGTGATTAGGTCCCATATTGTGCACTGTAAGGTCTGGAAAAGCTCCTTCTATCCGTCTCTGTAGCACCAGAGGAAGAACAGAGGGGAAAAGACAGGATTTTCTACATGTCGCGTTATGTAGATGTTCTGCAGATTTATCACAACCGTCCACAAGAAGAAACTGCCATCACAGAGCCGCCTTTAGCTGTTGGAAAAGTTTAAACTTAGTTTTGAATAGTTGCTATAGCCAACAAGGACTTTCTATTTATGCTGGGTCACATGATGCTGGTGCTGGGTGATGTCATGTGACGGAATGTTGTGGGTGATGATGTCACAGAGGGCGTTGTGATGTCACCCTTGGGGTATATAAGGGGGCTCCATCCACCTGGAGCTCATATCTCATTGGCCATATCTTGGTGCTGAGATACCCCCTGGAGACAATGAGGATCGCCATATTGTTTCTGTGCTGTACCCTGTTCTACCCTGTGAATTACCATAGGCTGCCGGTGAGTACCTGTCTATTATTACATATGGAGGACGTTTAGAATCAGCTGCGGCAGGGGAAGGGGATGGGGAGGGGGGTCCTGTAAGAATTTACCTGCGGGAATAAGAGGTTATGGCAGGGAAAGGAGCTTAGGAAGTGACAGTCAGAGGGGATATAAGTGTGGGGTGACCCCTCTGACTCCCACATTCCTGCCTTGTCCTTGTAGTGATTAATGACTTTGGTGTTGTCCCTTATATATCACTTTGCAGTCACCAGTGATCGCTCCGCACTGTGATCCTAAACTTCAGTCTCATTTACCTTTTTGCAAACGCCCAGAAGGGGAGGAGTGACATCACACCCATGTGAGCAGATCCCGCCCACTTTTACTGCAGTCGTAATGCGAGCTAGCTGTATTCTGTTTTCATGGAAATATCAGCAGCTGCTCCCCCTAGTGTTTACAAGATGAAAACATCAAAAGAGTTAAAATATTTTTTTCAGATTTTATACCATTAAAACCTTTTTAAATATATATGTGTATTTATATATAAATATAAATACTTTACAATTTTACAATTGTAAAAAAATTGCTGACACTTTCCCTTTAAAAGATCTAAAGACGTTCTGCTTCATGTGCCATTGTGACCAATCACAGCACAGATTATATTTTTTAAACTTTTCTTGAAAAACTGAAGCTGCTCCGTGATTGGAAATCATGTGGAAGGGTTCTCTTTTAGACATTTAGTTAGGTCCAAAGTATCAGTGACATGATGGATAGAACTGTGCAATGATGTCACAGAGGGCTTTGTGATGTCACCCCTGGGTATATTAGAAGCCTCGGCCCATCTGCAGCTTGTATCTCATTGACCATACCTTGGTGCTGAGAGACCTCTGGAGATGATGAGTATCATCCTATCATTTCTGTGCTTTACGTTGCTCTACCCCCCACATTACAGTACACTGAGGGCGAGTATGTTCTCATCAATATGGAGGTCACAAGGATCAGCTAATGAGAATATCGCCTCTTGCAGGACTTCTCATACTGGACACGTGACCGTCCGTCATATGAAAGTCCAACTGTAAATAATATTCCATGGACCCTGGAGGTGAATCCCAAACTTCTTCCTGATCTTCTCAATGGGATATTTCTGAAAGTTGCTTGATAATGTATCCATCACTGTATAATAACAAGGGCTCTCTGTTTGACTGGATTGGGTATAAATATACAGGACTTTATTATGTTTTTTTTCTTTATTATAGGATGACCCACTACCCGTGGATCTCAGAAGAAGCACCTATCAAGCTTCCATCAATCTTCCTCTTTGGCTCTTCCGTGACGCAGTTTTTGTTGCGGTGATGACACTACTGACAATACTAGAGTATTTGGCCTTAAGTCTTGTCCCGAGCAAGTGGGCAATGTCTGAACCTGGTGAAACAATCAGAAAACTCCTGAGAACAAAACCATTCTGAAGGAACAAAGTGCTTGTAAGGAGCCGATTTGCATCCCTCAGATTCAGAAGCAAGACTCCAGGAGAACACCTGTCCTGCCCAATGGCAAATGTTCTACTCCATCCATGGCTCCTGCACCGCAGGATGCGAAAAAGGTTCCTAGTTGCAACTATAAAGTGGCGTTCAGTGATATTGTCTGGGTCAGAATGATCCCTCACAACAATATAGGAAGAAGAGCTCGAAGTTCAACGGAGCTTAAAGAGAGGTTACTGATTTTTCAGAGAAGCCAACAACCCAGAATTCCAGAGCCAAGAGCACCAGAACCTAGAACACCAGAACCTACCATGTCAGAACCTAGTATGTCAGAACCTAGAATGCCAGAGCCTGAAATGCCTACAACACCTCAACCCAAAATCAAGAGGAGAAGATGTTTCCTTAGATGTCTTAGAGGCGAGGAAGATTGAGAAGGCAACTGCTTGAACTTTCCCATTGCTCGTGTTTTCATCACAGGTTAGTCCTATACATGCTGTCTGATGGGCACCATCTTACTACATACAATGCAGCATTGCACCTGAAATCGCATGGATATTTTGTCACACACTTGCACTTTAGCACCTTATCATATGGCGCATATATCTATGAACGCTTTGCTAAGTATCACTGTCTAGTATGTGCTTCTGATGAACCTATTTTAGGAAAACGTGTCGAGGTTTGGCATACTATGTACTTGAGTTTGGCGTACTATGTGCTTGTTGGTAAATTCTATTGCCATCTATAATCTACTAGATATTATAATGTCTCTGGTGGGATGCCTCATGCCGAATTGTTGATAACTGACTATGAGCATTGTCCTCTATTTCTTATCTACTATGGTTACAGGTTGATGTGAAGAGAGCTGTGCCATTGGTAGCGATTTTTCTACTGATTTCTCAGTTATATTTATGTTAGTTTAGCAAATTTCTGCTTGTAGGGTCTAATGTTTTACCATAGTGTATGTTCTGTGAGCTAAATTGTCATACTTATGCACTAGATAGATTATAAATTGTGATGCTTATGTACAAGATAGATTATTAGTTTAATCGGTGATTTTTTAAATATTTTTTAGCATCAGGAGACTCAAGAATCGCATCTTACAGAAGACAAGAAGCCTAAATGCCAAAGGGTGATGACCTGTTGATGGCCCACAACTGGAGGGTCATTACCTCTTGATGGCACAAAACTGGACAGAAGATAAAAACATTTGATGGCACACAGCCGGAGGGTGATGACCTATTGATGGCCATAGCCAGAGGGTCATTACCTGTTGATGGCACACAGCCGGAGGGTGATGATCTATTGATGGCCATAGCCAGAGGGTCATTACCTGTTGATGGCACACAGCCGGAGGGTGATGACCTATTGATGACCATAGCCAGAGGGTCATTACCTGTTGATGGCACACAGCTGGAGGATGATGACCTATTGATGGCCATAGCCAGAGGGTCATTACCTGTTGATGGCACACAGCCGGACAGAGGATAATTACCTGTTGATGGCACACAGACGGATGGTCATTACCTGTTCATGGCGCACTGCCGGATGGTCACTACCTATTGATGGCACACAGCCGGAGGGTGATGACCAATTGATGGCCATAGCCAAAGGGTCATTACCTGTTGATGGTGCACTGCCGGATGGTCATTACCTGTTGATGGTGCACTGCCGGATGGTCATTACCTGTTGATGGCACACAGCCGGATGGTCATTACCTGTTCATGGCACACTGCCGGATGGTCATTACCTGTTGATGGAACACAGCCGGAGGGTGATGACCTATTGATGGCCATAGCCAGAGGGTCATTACCTGTTGATGGCGCACTGCCGGATGGTCATTACCTGTTGATTGCACACAGCTGGAGGGTGATGACCAGTTGATGTCGGACTGCCGGATGGTCATTACCTGTTGATGGCACACAGCCGGACAGAGGATCATTACCTGTTGATGGCACAAAGCCGGTCAGAGGATAAGATCTTTTGATTGCATACACCGGGTCCCTCCCTGATAACAGGGAACCCTGGGGAATACTCGTCATCTTGATCCCCCACTGACTAAATACTTGCTCCACCTCAGCCTACACCATCATGGAGGACACTTCCACCTGTGTCCACTGTAAGGTTCGACTTTCTTTTATCATTTCAGCAGATTAATAAACATCATAAAGCTGTAAAACTATCGAGTAATTTATTATAAATTATTATAAAGAAATATAAAGTATAATAGATAGCTATAGAGGGCACAGAAGACGACTAACTATAGTAAGCATGGTATCGCCTGATATATACTGTATATTCTAGATGGCGCTATTACACTAAATACATCACAACCTCCAGGGTGATATTACCGTACAATGTGAGATCACTAATAATGGCCACAGATTATGAGAAAATGACCAGCTCCATAGTCCTGGAGTTATTATAAATGTCTCTAGTGTGAGGCAGGGACTGGACGAGTGTTGGAGGGAGGTATATTCCCCCAGGACGTCCTTTATGTATCCATGCTGTAGAATCTGCCGTATACTTCTGTTCTAGCAGTCAGACATTTCACTCTGCAAATCACAGGCTCAACATTGTGTAAAACTACCACCGTATATAAGAGCACTCAGAATAAAAACTAGCGGCATGCCGTGCACTGCCCACGTCATGTGTACGGGATACAGGACCTGCAGGACCTGGTACGGCCATTATAGTTGATAGATTAATGATACCTGTGCAGATGAAGGGAAAAAAATATGTGCAACAGCAGGAGGAGAAAGTCTCAAAATGTAATTTGAAGAGTATAATAGAGAAATGGGAAACTTCTGGAGATGCAGATAAGTGGTACCAGGGCAAAACGTAAGTGCAGTCAGACATGGGAAAAGTGCAAATGATCCAGCGTAAAGGTTTGTTTAGTAGAAAAAATATTAAAACTTAGCTTTTATTAGCCATATAAAACACTGCTCCACAAAGAATACAGCAAATGTGCAACTATCATAGCTTACAGACCTACACGTTTCAACAAATCATGTCTTAATTATGGCCCTACTACTAGAATGACAAAAAGGCATATATATATATATATATATATATATATATATATATATATATATATCCACGTGCCTGTATGACCTCCCTACAACGCCTGGGCATGCTCCTGATGAGGTTGCGGATGGTCTCCTGTGGGATCTCCTCCCAGACCTGAACTAAAGCATCCGCCAACTCCTGGACAGTCTGTGGTGCAACGTGACGTTGGCGGATGGAGCGAGACATGATGTCCCAGATGTGCTCAATCGGATTCAGGTCTGGGGAACGGGCGGGCCAGTCCATAGCTTCAATGCCTCCATCTTGCAGGAACTGCTGACACACTCCAGCCACATGAGGTCTGCCATTGTCCAGCATTATGAGGAACCCAGGGCCAACCGCACCAGCATATGGTCTCACAAGGGGTCTGAGGATCTCATCTCGGTACCTAATGGAAGCCAGGCTACCTCTGGCGAGCACATGGAGGGCTGTGCGGCTCTCCAAAGAAATGCCACCCCACACCATTACTCACCCACTGCCAAACCGGTCATGCTGAAGGATGTCACTCTCCACGGCGTCTCCAGACTCTGTCACGTCTGTCACATGTGCTCAGTGTGAACCTGCTTTCATCTACGAAGAGCACAGGGCGCGAGTGGCAACTTTGCCAATCCTGGTGTTCTGTGGCAAATGCCAAGCGTCCTGCATGGTGTTGGGCTGTGAGCACAACCCCTATCTGTGGACGTCGGGCCCTCATACCACCCTCATGGAGTCGGTATCTAACCGTTTGTGCAGACACATGCACATTTGTGGCCAGCTGGAGGTCATTTTGCAGGGCTCTGGCAGTGCTCCTCCTGTTCCTCCTTTCACAAAGGCGGAGGTAGCGGTCCTGCTGCTGGGTTGTTGCCCTCCCACGGCCCCCTCCACATCTCCTGGTGTACTGGCCTGTCTCCTGGTAGCGCCTCCAGCCTCTGGACACAGCCAACCTTCTTGCCACAGCTCGCATTGATGTGCCATCCTGGATGAGCTGCACTATCTGAGCAACTTCTGTGGGTTGTAGAGTCTGTCTCATGCTACCACGAGTGTGAAAGCACAACCAACATTCAAAAGTGACCAAAACATCAGCCAGAAAGCATTGGTACTGAGATGTGGTCTGTGGTCCCCACCTGCAGAACCACTCCTTTATTGAGGGTGTCTTGATAATTGCCAATAATTTCCATCTATCCTCTATTCCATTTGCACATCAGCATGTGAAATTGATTGTCAATCAGTGTTGCTTCCTAAGTGGACAGTTTGATTTCACAGAAGTTTGATTTACTTGGAGTTATATTCTGTTGTTTTAAGTGTTCCCTTTATTTTTGGAGCAGTTTATATAGATACATACAGTGAGTACGGAAAGTATTCAGACTCCTTTAAATTTTTCACTCTTTGTTTCATTGCAGCCATTTGATAAATTCTAAAAAGTTCATTTTTTTCTCATTAAAGTACACTCAGCACCCCATCTTGACTGAAAAAAACAGCAATATAGAATTTTTTTGCAAATTTATTAAAAAAGAAAAACTGAAATATCACATGGTCATAAGTATTCAGATCCTTTGCTCAGACACTCATATTTAAGTCACATGCTGTCCATTTCCTTGTGATCCTCCTTGAGATGGTTCTACTCCTTCAATGGAGTCCAAATGTGTTTAATTAAACTGATAGGACTTGATTTGGAAAGGCACACACCTGTCTATATAAGACCCCACAGCTCACACTACATGTCAGACCAAATGAGAATCATGAGCTCAAACGAACTGCCCAAGGAGCTCAGAGACCGAATTGTGGCAAGGCACAGATCTAGCCAAGGTTATAAAAGAATTTCTGCATTACCCAAGGTTCATAAGAGCACAGTGGCCTCCATAATCCTTAAATGGAAGAAGTTTGGGACCACCAGAAGTCTTCCTAGACCTGGCCGTCCAGCCAAACTGAGCAATCGTGGGAGAAGAGCCTTGGTGAGAGAGGTAAAGAAGAACCCCAAGATCACTGTGGCTGAGCTCCAGAGATGCAGTAGGGAGATGGGAGAAAGTTCCACATAGTCAACTATCACTGCAGCCCTTCCCCAGTTGGGCCTTTATGGCAGAGTGGCCAGATGGAAGCCTCTCCTCATATGAAAGCCCGCATAGAGTTTGCTCAAAAACACATGAAGGACTCCCAGACTATGAGAAATAAGATTCTCTGGTCTGATGAGACGAAGATAGAACTTTTTGGTGATAATTCTAAGTGGTATGTGTGGAGAAAACCAGGCACTGCTCATCACCTGCCTAATACAATCCCAACAGTGAAACATGGTGGTGGCAGTTGTTAGAACCCTCCTGTTAGTTTTTTCTATTTTGTGGTCATGTGACCTTCTGCCTATTTATTCCAGCTCCGCCCTTCAGGCTTTGCTGGACTTCAGTGTTACTTTGACTCTTAATCTAGCCAGGTGCTTTGTACCTACTGTATCTCTCTAGTTTGTTTGGTCCTTGGACCACTAAGTACTTTTGTCTGTTTGTCTTCTTCTGCTACTACTTCTGCCAGGAGGTGTCCAGTTTTGTCCCAGTCCTTAGTTCTTTTAGGGACCCCTCCCTTTAATCTATAGGTCTGTGTTCAGATTAGCCGCGGACATAGGCGGGTCTGTTTGCAAGGAACAGGTTGCCCGCTGCATCGTAAGGAATCAGCTTAGTCCTATTGTATGGACAGATTTCCTCTCTTTCCTTAGTTCTTGTAGCAGATCATAACAGCAGTATCATGCTATGGGTGTGTTTTTCAGCTGCAGGGACAGGACGACTGGTTGCAATTGAAGGAAACATGAATGCGGCCAAGTACAGAGATATCCTGGATGAAAACCTCTTCCAGAGTGCTCTGCACCTCAGACTTGGCCAAAGGTTCACCTTCCAACAAGACAATGACCCTAAGCACACAGCTAAAATAACAAAGGAGTGGCTTCAGAACAACTATGTGACCATTCTTGACTGGCCCAGCCAGAGCCCTGACCTAAACCCAATTGAGCATCTTTGGAGAGACCTGAAAATGGCTGTCCACCAACGTTTCCCATTCATCCTGACGGAACTGGAGAGGATCTGCAAGGAAGAATGGCAGAGGATCCCAAAATGCTGGTGTGAAAAACTTGTTGCATCATTTCCAAGAAGACTCATGGCTGTACTAGCCCAAAAGGGTGCTTCTACTCAATACTGAGCAAAGGGTCTGAATACTTATGCCCGTGTGATATTTCAGTTTTTCTTTTTTATTAAATTTTGCAAAAATTTCTTCATTTCTGTTTTCTTTCAGACAAGATGGGGTGCAGAGTGGACTTTAATGAGAAAAAAATGAACTTTTTAGAATTTACCAAATGGCTGCAATGAAACAAAGAGTGAAAAATGTAAAGGGGTCTGAATACTTTCCGTACCCAGTGTACATGCATGGAAATAAATGCAGAATTATATTTCTTAATACTGCAGTATCAGATCCTGTCTTGAATTTAACCCCTGTGGTATCCAATGTGAAAATCCACAGGGACTCCCCTGATGAATTACAATTGAGGAAATCATGAATTTTATATTCTCTATCATTACTTAAGGACATAAAACTATCTGTTTTAACCGCATGTAGACAGGCTTTGCACCGATTGGCTCCACATCTGAAGAAACCTTTTGTGCTGAGCCAATTTGGTTGTACAGTATTAGTCTCACTCAGGGGTGGATTAAGAGTAGCAAGGGCCCCCTCCACACACCTGATTTATCA